>NC_081827.1:206879028-207234798 GCF_030867095.1 Alligator mississippiensis | reverse complement strand
AAAACTCACTTCCAATTCAAGAAAACATCCCCCACAACAACTTAACACATATCCAAACCAACATGGTATGGCTTAACACCAATTTAATATTAAAAAGACAGGAAACAATAGTGTACAAGTAGGTTTATGTGTTGAGGCAATCCTTACTCAGCCACTGATCCACCTAGGTAAAAACTTCAGCATCAGTAAGGAATTGCCTAATCAAAGACTAACAGTAATATGTTTTGGATCTTTTAAAAATAAGTAACTTAGAAATGGTCAAAATGATGGTGGGAAGGAAATTTGCAGAAAAAAATGTAATTTTATTTCTGCTTTTAGTGGATTAAAAAATAGTCAGAATTAAAATTTAGATAAATGCTGATTCTCTCTTCTTTTCAATTAGGAAGAGGTTCAGGCTCCCTCCAAATAACCCTTTGGCACATTTTCTTAAACTTCTTGTGTACTTTTAAACATACTGAATTTCCAGATTTAGACCATATTTATGTATGTATAATGTGGTATGCAGATATCTATAACATGGTTGCATTTTTTTCTAAGAAGTGTTGAGAGTACTGCCAGGGCTCCATACATGATAAGCAGAGCTATGGGATTTTATCAACCAACTTGCTCATAAGGTGGAACCATTGGTTAATTAGATATATGCATCATTTCATATCTAAATTTAATTTTGAAGGCCAAAGGTACCCAGCGGTTTCCTTGAAGGATAAAGAGTAAAATTCTCACTCTGCTGAAGTCAATGGGAGTTTTGCCTTCAGCATATTACCAAAAGTCTTTCTTAAACATTTTTTGTACTTAATATCCCTGACATCAATACCAAATGAAGGGTAGAAGAACATAATCCTATTGGCTTTCACTGAACTAGGAAAGGAGTAATGTGAGCTAACTCTGCCAACAACAATCATTTCATTAGGGCAGAGACAGCTGTTACCTCCTTTAAAATGACTGAGGTTGACTTGATTTGAGCTAATCCCAATCTCTCTTCCTAATCTAGAAAAAAATTGTGGTTGATTTCACAGCATGTAACATAGACATTTATTTGGAATAAATTCTACTTTTGAAATATGTTAATTAGTATGTTAAAATAGTAATACAGACAATGCAAGGTCTAGGTTTGATATGTGTTAACTGGTTGGAATATAACGTAAACTTCTCCCTGCTTGTGGCAGCCAGAAAATGGAAAATGTGAAACAAGGACTTAGATAAAATTTTCTAAAGTATCTACCCACGCCTAAGTGCTCATATCTCTTCTAAAAATGGAACCTTAACAGCTTTGGATATCTTACCCTTTGTCTTTATGTCATGATAAAGGACACTGTCATTTTTTTATTACCAAGAGTTTGGGATGACCTGATTTTCATGTCAGCTGTAAATATGGTCATTCCAAAGCAAGAGTGTTGAAAACTTCTAGGCATCTTCATCAAATATTCTCTTAAAAATATTTCAAATTAATAATTGCTATGCATTTTATGGGAATGGAATGGATATTTAATATGCTTCTTCCACCTCTGGATGCTATGAAAATATTTTTATTTCCTAAAAAATACTAACAAGCTTTTCAAATAACCTAAATAAAAATCAATTGGATCTGTATGCTTAAATCTCTTAAATACTTTTGAAAATCCTACTCATTTTCTGGATACGTACAACTTTTCTTATGACTGAACTGCCTTTAAAGTCAATGATAAATTTAAATATGATCTGATGGAAATAAGACATGATGGAAGAATTAGGTAAATTGAACGACATGTTCTTTGTCCTATTTAATTATATGAATTCCCTTCTTGTACCAGATGACCATGTATACCATGGACAAGTTATATTACAAAATGTTAATGGACAGTAGGCGTTCCAACACACTTTACAACACATACTAATTATTAATGATTATAACAAAAAAAACACATATCCTCGAGTAAATTAAAAATAATATATTGACATATCTGTAAAACAAGAGTCCTTTTTTTGATGTTTATATCAAAATTAAATTTCTACCTTTGACTGGTGGGGGAACCTCCTCTTCATATTGAGGAACTTCTTCCTCTTCTTCGTATTGAGGAACTTCCTCTTCATAGCTGGGTACGACTTCCTCCTCATAGTAGGTGACTTTCTCCTCATAATGGGTGACTTCCTCTTCCTCCTCATACTGAGGAACTTCTTCCTCATACTGAGGAACTTCCTCGTACTGAGGTACTTCTTCCTCATAGTGGGTGACCTCTTCTTCATAATGAGTTATTTCTTCCTCATATCTGGTAACTTTTTCCTCTTCCTCATATTGGGGAACTTCTTCCTCTTCGTACTGAGGAACTTCAACATATACCTCTTCTTTTCGGATGACTGTCTTACGAACTTCAGGCACTTTAAAAGACGTCAATGTTATAAACTTTAAAACTCATGAATACTAAGAATTGTCAAGCATTTCAAAAGAAGAATTAAACCAAAATACATACATTCAAAAAAACAACAAAAACATAGAACAGTATTTATAGCATATTTATAAAAAGACATTCAAAGAACATGTATGCCATATCTAATACAATATCCAGTGTACCTTTAGCTGGTGGTTTCTTCTCTTTTTTAGGAACAGAAATTGATACTCTTTCTTCAATGGTAACTCTCTCAGGCACATCAGGCACTTCAAAGATACAGTATATTTATATTTAAGAACTTTAGAAAACAACATATAAAAGCAAAACTGATGGAAGCAAGAATCTGAATGCTAATGCACAATAGTGCCATTCAGAAATATGCAAGAAACAAAAAAGATACCTGACATACAAACGGTTTGACATGTCACTATGGGAAAAGAGCAGACTGACACTGGACAAGTTATGAGAGAAGCAATAAAACATAAATTCAATACAATAACCACAAGGCCTGCATCCCAATGAAGGCATGTGATCATCAGATGGTCCACATTGTTCCCTGGCTAGTAGGAAATGTAAACTCATCCTGTGTCAGAGCTCTGATTCAATATCAGATCAGTTTTAAGAGAAGTCAGTCCCTTTGTGATCACTTCCTTTCCTAAGAGGATAATGGGGTGTTCTATGCAAATATACTTTTATGGCTTTCTCTGACCTTCTTCAGTAAATACAGTAGCAGCTCTCAGTCTACCACTTGCAACAAAGGATTTGTGCAGGACATACACGCTCAAATCCATACAGCAAAATGGGAGCTCAGGTACAAACAAACTTCTTGCACAGATCAGAGCAGGTAAAGAGCCTGAATTTTTCATTAAAATGAAAGCAACTCTTATCCATTATCCAAGGCAAGATGACAGAACAGAAAAATTGCCAATCTTTTTGCAAGCAATCTGTTTCATATCTGTCAGGTTTATTAACCAGCTTTTGCCTCTGCGCAAAATAACATGACTGATACGCAAATTGTATTCTATATTTTAGATTCATCCATGACAGAATGTATACTTTTCCTGTGGATCTTCACTTTTTGGAACACCAGTGGGTCATGGTTTTTAAAATTCTGGAGCAAGTCTTTCAGAATGAATGTTTAGTAAATAAAGCACTAGTGTTTGGCTGTAAGAATTGGCAAAATACTAGGATTTTCCTTTAGCAAGTATGAGAGCTTATTAATCTTCTTGATAGATGGAATCCACTTTTCAGTAGCAAGTCTAAGTATCTTCTATCTTCATATTGCAAGGAACAACCAAATATAGTCTTGTAGCAAGCTACTGTGAGAGTCTAGATCAAGCAAACAGCTGCTCTTTAGGATGTCACAACTCATGTTTAGCAAACATTACTGTATGAAGTCTGACCAGCTTCTAAAGTTTAGTCTTAGGTACCAGTTACCTCTGAACCCAGAAACTGTACTGTTATTAGTGTATCTGGCAATAGATTTTGTTAACTTGTTAATACAATCAGCCACAATTTGCCTCACCGCTCCTGTCAGGAGGTTTAATCCACAAAACAGCTCTTTCCCACCTACAGCACTTCTACTTTCTTTCTATGGGGAGGGCTGCACTCTGTACCTTCCTCTGTCTTTGGGAACAGCTGGCTCATTCTTCCTGTCTCAGATGCTTCCAGTCTCAGATTGCTGGACTGCCAGGGGCCTTTTCCTTCTGTTGTTTTCTTCCCTCAAGTCTGTGGCTAGATGTCCTTACTTCTTCCCACCCCAATATCCTACTGATGTGGGGCTGGAAAGATTCCTCCATGTTACACATAATATCTCAAGCATTAACTCCTTAGAGTTGAAACATTTAGCGGGGTTTCTCTATTGCCTGGATGCTCTAGATGTATCAATATCAGACTGAGTTAAAATTCTATACTACGCCTGAAATCCTGGAGGTCACTTCTTTTGACCTAAAACTATTTTTTTTAGGTTACTTCATACCTGTATATGAAATGTCTTCTTCTGAGTAAAAAGAAACAGAGACTTCCTCTGACATAGCCCAGTGTTCTTCCATTGCTGGCACTTTAAAGACAGAGTCTAGATTTAGTATTCCTCTTGTACAATATTTGCAGTAAGACAATATAAAGATCCATATAAAATCAAGATATGTTTCTTAACTGCTTTTCTGTCATTTTCCACACAAGAAAAAGTAGGAAAACTCAAACTTCATTTGCTGCTCCAGTTTAAGGTGCTATCAGAATTTTGATGGACTGAGGCAAAAGAAGCAACACAGCAGCTGGAACACATCTTTTCTAATTTAATCGATAATTGAATACCTTTTGGTGATGGAGCTACTTTTCTTTTTGGAACAGCAATGGTCTCTCTTTCTTCTGTGACAACTTTCTTTGGAGCTTCTGGCACTTAAAAGATAGTAATTTTAAGAAATGTAAAATTCAGGTGTTCTTCTTTGAATATTGTGATATTCATGTAAAAGAATTGTGCACAACCAAGTACACAAAATGTACATTTACAAAGCAGGAGAGTATGTGTAAAATAGACAAGACCTTTAAACGAAACAGGATACATAAATACATTTAACAAAGACAAAAAATAAATGTTCATGTACTGAGAGATGGATGTACAGTTGGCTTATTAAATGTATAACTTTTGAAGAAGGGTAACATATTTTTTCCACACTGTGCAATTTTAGTATCAGAAATTACATATATACAAGTATGAAAGAAAAAACAATAGAGAAACAGAAAACAATGGACATTTTTGCATGTCACAGAATAAGGGTTCTAAAGTTTAAAGGCAAGGTTCTGCAAGGCAGATGTTACTCTGTATTACATATTTTAGGTATTTAACTACACAAAATGACACGCAACACACATGAAAAGATAGATATTTAAACAAGGAAAATCACAGAAGTAAAGGACATTGTATTTGACTCTGTCCCTTGAAATGCTAACGATGCAATAAAACATTTATAGTTATTTTATGGTTTTTAGTTTTGGGGGTTTTTTAATGGTCAGATTCAGTGAGTGTCTGCTCACGGAAATTGAGGGATGCTCAATTTCTAAAAACAGCTGCACACCTGAAGTGGCCAATGAGACTAAGAATATTTTGGAAACATGAGAAATGCAGGACTATGACCATTCCAGACAATTTTCTGCTTTTTTGTCAAACAGAAGTGGAAGTCCTTTTAATTTATGACCAATTTTGTATGAATTAATTTTTTTATCAAACAGTTCTCACCACTGGTTTTCCTTATATGCTTCATAAAGAGGTTCTATACCTTTAGCTGGTGGAGCCACCACTTTTTTGGGAACTGGTACAGGCACTTTCTCTTCTGGCACAGCTTTCTTCGGCACTGCCGGCACTTTAAAGATATTGTTTATTTTTAGAAGTTTTAAATTATTCACAAACAACACAAATAATAAAAAACCCCATGAATACAGACAATTGACATATTTGTAAGTCAAATAAGGAAACAAAAACATAAACTAAAATTTATATTTTACACAAAGTAATTTAAATGTTAGCAACATATTAGATACAATATTAAGATACAGACATCTTTTGAGTAGCTTTAAAAAATAATCTACCTTTTTTGGGGGGAGCCTCCTCCTTTTTAGTGACAGATACCTTTTCTTCGGTGACAATTTTCTTGCGCACTTCAGTCACTTTAAAAATATTAAATGTAGGAATATTAATCTGTAATATTTGGAATATAAATATTTTATTTCTATCAGCTATCAGTGCACCTTTTTCATCTTAACTGATTTTTGGACAAAGGAAGTACACAGAAAGTTTCACCAAATACAGATTTGTGACAGTAAAGTAAATGGTCAGAATCTACAACACAACCAACAATGGTATCAGGTAATAGACAATACATGATTAAGATGCAGAGGACAGGTTTATAAGGGTTATCATCACTAGGACACATAATATTTGCATGTAAAACACTTAGAAAACAAACAAACAAAACAGGAAGATAAAGAAAAGACCCCAAAATGAGAATATTGTTCTCATTGTTTTACCTTTGGTTGAAGGAGGCTCTTCTATTTCAATAGCAAAAGTGGGTACACGTTCTTCTGGCGGTTCTTAAAAAATATTGTGTAATTTTAGAAAACTGGAATGATTTTACTATTAATACAAACTATTAAAAATACAGCTCTTTAAGAATACATATACATGAGACAGCTTTGCATACAAATAGAAGCACATGTATGTTTAATGCTAAAGAAGTTAGAAGCAAGTTGACCATATTTTTCTTAACAAATTAGGAATTAAAGACTGAAAATGACAGCAAAATATTTTTTCCAAATGACAGGAAACAAATTATTGCTGTACCTCTAGCTGGTGGCGCCTTCACTTTTTTAGGAACAGGGACAGGTACTTTCTCTTCAGGAACAGCTTTCTTAGGAGCTTCAGGCACTTTAGAAAGATGAGTTTTTAGAATTTTAATCCATAATATCCTTATTATATTCGGTACAGAAATGTCACAGTGTTTTCTTATCCAAACAATAACAGAAGTGTTTGCATAGGAAAACACACAAATACTAGACATCATAACACAGTTGTAATGCAAACAACATCATGCCTGTTTGTTAGAAATACACATCTTTATCAACACAAGATAAAATTAACAAATTGAGAACATAAAATGGAGGTTACTTTTTTTGAAGATAAGTACATAAGTTTAATTAGCAAATGTTTTATACCTTTTGCTGGTGGAGCTTCTTTGATTTTAGGAGCAGCAGGAACTTTTGGTTCTGGCACAACTTTCTTTGGCTTCTCGGGTACTTAAAAAATATTACAGAATATAGTTTCAGAGATGAGAGTGGTGTCAAGTACAACATGCACTTGTTTGATCCATAAAAAAAGATTTTGTAAAACACACACTGGAAACATCAAAACAACACAGCGAGAAGGCTAAGAGTAAAACAAACAAATAGTTCATGTTGAAGAGTTGAAGTACCTTTTGGTGGCGGGGCTTCCTCTCTTTTAGGAACTGCAGGAACTTTTGGTTCTGGCACAACCCTCTTGGGCTTCTCGGGCACTTTAAAAAGATTACATAATACTGTTTCAGAAAAGATAATGGTATCAAAACAGCAAGCTTATACTTTATTAATAAAACGTGAAATACGCATATAACAGACACACACATGCACAAACTACGAAACTAGGTACTTTGAGACATGAAAGAACCACATTGACAAGTGCATGTACCTTTAACTGGTGGGGCTTCTTCTCTTTTAGGAACAGTATACTTCTCCTCTACATAGTAATGCTCTTCTTCAGTCACTTTAAAGATATTAATATTAAGAATGCATCATTTCAATATTTGGAATGTGTGACTTACTGTTTTCACTAACCTTAGCAAAAAAAAGGATAACCAATGTTTAATACTTATACTTTCATACTTTGCTACTGGGCTTTAAGAAAGTTTGAAAAAATTTGTAAATTTTCATGAAAAATATGTTTGAAAATGACACACAAAATCTATTTTAGTGTATTTTGAATAGCAGTTCTGATGATCCTCTTAACGGACTATTTTCACCTGTTTTTTAAGAGGACCCAGCTATGATTTTCTCAGGCAGGTGATAAGAATAGCAGGTCATATTAGTGGAATTAGACAATTTTTCTTGTACAAAACCAAAATTAATTTTTAAAATAGCAATAGTCATGGATAGTTTTACACATAGCCTAGACTCTCTTATTTGCAGTCCTACCTGCTGAAATTTCTTCTTCTTCTTCTTCATAAACAGAAATTGACACCTCTTCCATTTCTTCAGTCCATTCTTCCACTTCTTGTTCTTTAAAGATATGGTTTGCTATTAGCATATCTGTATCATAATTGTTGTGGTAGATATATAACAATATTTTGAGGTCAAAGTTAGAGCTACATAAATACAGACAGACAGACAGACATGCACATAACACATGAAGTACTTTGTACACCTATGGACAGGTACAGACATTACACACAAACTGGTATAAGTGACCAAAAACTGGTCTAAACCTGTAGAAGAACAGAAACTCAGTGCACACAGACTAGTTTAAAAATGGCAGAACCTGAGCTACGATAGACCTGGATGCATGTCATATCAGAGTTAATCAATTTAGGTTAGACAAGTCTATCGAACTTCTGTCCCAGATCCCCTATTGATTCATGTTAGGCCACTGACAGCCAGCATCCCAGTGGCCTTTGGGGTCTTCCCCTGCCAGCTAGCCTCCCCTTCACAGGGAGATGTGCTAGCACTCACTGGATGCTTGGCTATTCTGGGCTGTCACAGACCTGAGCCAGCACAGATGTAGGCAGGTGGTGGGAGTGGGGTGGGGGAAAAGGGGAATCATGCTGGGGAGTGGAAATAAAAGCACTTCATAGAAAAATAGATCAGAACTCAGCAGCAGCAGCAGCTGAGGGGCCCAATCCTTCCTTCTACAAAGCACCCCTGTGCCTGCAGCTTGGCATAATCCTCCCAGGCTACTTGGTTCATCTTGCCGGCTGCTGCTGGTTTTGAGCTCCAGCAAGATGCAGCTGGCAGGCTGAGAGGTTTTCACTGGGTAGCAGGCACCAGCGGCAGCTGGCAAGTTGTGCTCAGCAGCCTGGGAGGCTTGTGGGGACACTCCACTGAAGAAAGGATTGGGCCCCTTGGTTGCTGCTGGTGCTGAGCTCTGAAAAGATGCACTGCTCAGCCTGGAAGGCTTGTGCTGGGCAGTGGGGATAGAAGCACTCCATAGAAGGAAGGATTGGGCCCCTTGGAACCCAATCCTTCCTTCTACAGAGCCAGGCCACCCCTGACTGGCTGTCAGGCACATGTCCTCAACCCCCTGCCATCACCATGGACTCTCACCTGCACCCAACTCAAGGCTTCCAGGATAGCCCCGGAGGGGGTCACTATGGCATGGCCAGCAGCCTGGTCCATGGCAGCAGGGGGGCAATATGCCATGATGACCTGCTCTGGAGTTCTCCTGGAAGCCTAAGGCTGGGCATGGCAGAGGGTCTATGCTGACAGCTGGGGACTGGGAATGTGTGCCTGGTACCCAATCAAGGACTGCCTGAGCTTGGCTGCACTCAGTTGCCCTTGGCATGCAGGAATATCCTCTACTTTCTGGCCTCAGCCAAAGAAGGCATCTGCATTCCCTTCCTACCCCGTCACTGAAGGGCGAATGTGTGTTCCGTTCACTCCCGATCCAATCTATGCAGCTTAGAGAAACCTGCAAAGGTTTGATTGATTCTGGCTTGGGCTTTTTGAATATCTGTACTTAGCCTGTATTTGCATTGCTACAAATGCTCTAGTTTATGCACTGGACAAAACACACCTTCAGTGTTTCCCCATATGCCAAATAAGTCACATTGTTCAACTGTAATTTCAATGTAATGCCATAATTTCCTAAACTTCCCATCATAGTGCCTACAGAGGGGAAACAGCACAAAAGAATTAAATACTTCTATCTCATTTTGTGTGCAGGTTAAGAAGAAGTAGTATAAAGTAAAAGGGCAGGTTATGTGAACAAGCATATTATGTATGGCTATATTAGAGAAAAATCCAACTTGTGGCAGGGCAATGGGTCATTTTGTGAAGGTCCAAACCAAAAGGATTGTGTGGATTTATGTATACATCATCAGGGAAATTTAGGTGCCTACTTTTCAAAATCTGGCTTTTGCAGCATTTTGAAAAAAAATGTGTAGACTATCCGGAACTGAATGGCTATTCATTAATGGGGTATAGGAATAGGTTCATACTGGGAACATCTACATGTGCACCCCACTGCACATTTGCTACTGCGCAGTAGTGGTGGCGTCATGGTTAGTGCCTGCTGATGCTACGTCGCCATAGTGATGAGCTACGTTGCCATAGCTTGTCACTACAGCAATGTAGTGTCTTGTGTAGACACGCCCACTGAGTGCAAGAGCCAGCTGAGAAACAAATCCTTCCCATTTGCTCCAACTGGCTGCATCTGTGCAAGATGCTTACTGAGCAGTAGCTTGTTACTACTGTGCAGTAGTGTTGCAGGGTATGAGCCATGAGGCAATGTTACTGCGCAGGAGTAATGAACTACTGAATAGTCAGCATCACCATTAAGTTATGTGGAGATGCTACTGCACAGCAATACAGTATACAAGTACTAAATGACTGTGCAGTAACAACTGTGCAGTCAGCGTCTCATGTAGATGAGGCCACTCTGTGCCAAATCCCCCAAATGAGACAGTGCAACCAACTTAGAGAAGTCCTGAGTGACTGCTCCAGTGACACACAGCTCTCAGTCTTGGATGTGCTTCTTCTCAGGGATGCTCTAAAGATGGCTTATTTCTAGGATTTCTCATGTGCTGAGCAAGCCTGAGTAGGTGGTCATGTTTCTCACAGTGACAGTGTAGACATGCCTGAAGTCTTCCTTTGGGACATTACAGGTTTGATGTATTACAGGATCTGACACAAAAAGGTGATGAGAGAGATAAAAGTGCAAAGGAAATAGGAAGTGTTGTTGCATGGGTGTAACATATTGATGGATACAGCTCTTGTGAATGGACAAAGATTTTACAGGTCCAATCCTGCAAGGTGCCATTATCCAAAAAATCTCAGATCTCACTGTCACCTCATTAATGGCCTGAGGCAGAAACTGCTCCACGCAGGAGGCTCTGACTTGATTGGAGACTGTAAAAAGTTGTAATGCAAAAGCTTACACATAACCAAGAGGAGCAACTGGAGTTTGAACAACACAACACAACACAACACACACACAAGGGCAGTCTACAGAAGTTACTTTCCTCACAAATTATCTCTATTTGCAATGTACCTTCAGGTAATGGGACCTCCTCTGGAATTGCAACAGATACTCGTTCTTCTGTAATAAATATTTTCTCTTCAACAGCGGCTCTCTTGGGTACCTCAGGCACTTTGAAAGATGTTAATATTAAATTTGTGAATTTCTAGTTTTAGTATAAAGAAACTTGTTCAGATTGCTAAAACTAGTTTTTGAAGATCTGTTTATGGACACTGATAACTACATAAAAGAAGCACACAGGATTAAAGTAGCATTTGATATAGGATTGCACAACACACACAAAATACTTTAATGAATCACTTGCAGTAACAGAGAATACTAATACAGCACTCCAAATAGGAGCACAAATATAGTAAAAGGTCATTCATAAAAAACAGAAGGTATAAACTGAAGCTATTAAGAATCACACATTTTGCGACTCTATCAGGAAGCATACCTTTAGCTGGAGGAGCCTCAACTTTTTTAGGAACAGCAACAGGTAATTTTTCTTCAGGTACAGCTTTCTTAGGCACTGCAGGTACTTTAGAGACATTATTTAGGTTTAGGATTTTCAAAATGGAAAATGAGTAAAAGAGACACTTGACATTACACAGAGTTACACATTTATACCAGATAATCAAAATGAATCCAGACCAAAACTTTTATACAAACAAAAGCAAAAGAAAAATGTACCTTTTTTAGGTGGAGCCTCTTTTATTTTAGGAACAGTCGGTATTTTTTCTTCAGGAACAGCTTTTTTAGGCACCTCGGGCACTTTAAGAAATATTAATTGCAATAATTTTAAATAATATTTATGGTTGTCCTAAGACTTTATCTAAACCATAATTATGAAGAAAATTATGTAGTATATAATACTTTTTGAGGTAAAATAACTAATTTTAACGACTAACCACATATTCAAGGAACAGATAAAACCAAACGCAAAATAAACAAATAAGGAACTTTGGCTATCAAGAAAAGATGTACCTTTAGGTGGTGGAACCTCTTCTCTTTTGGGAATAGTAACTTTTTCCTCTGGGACAGCCCTCTTCGGTACCTCAGGCACTTAAAAATATCAAATTTAAGAATATTGAATAATAGTTTTGAGGAGAATTACTGAGAAGATAACTGTAGAACTGCATTCATTCATAAGAATATCAAGAAGGATAATCTAGGTAATCCAGCAATCAGACACTTTAAAATATATAGATGGTTTACAAAAAGAAAATATGTTTTTGGAGAAATAAAACCAATCCCCTGCAAAACACCCAACCAAACCATAGTACTTAGAAAATGAATAAAACTATCTTATGATTGAATTATTTAACCAAAGGAAGAGTTATTTACAAGCATACCAGGTAACATTAAGTTGTTGTACCATACTGTTATGGTGTTGTCACTAAAACATAAACCTGTTTTTATGTGCATTGATTAAAAGCCATTTAAAGCAAAGAGTCACACGTGCAATCTATGATTAAATGTACCTTTAGCAGGTGGAGGTTCCACTTTTTTGGGAACAGGAACTTGTACTTTTTCTTCAGGCATAGGTTTTTTAGGCACTGCAGGCACTTTAAAGATATTAAAACAGGCTTAAATAATCTTTCTAAGGATTTTGAAAATGATTGAGACAAATATTAGGAGCAAAACAGATATAATGATTACATGTAACCTGCTTATATTTAAAATTAAGTTAATGATGAAGGCAGAACATAGTAGGGCAAAAGTTAATGTACCTTCTGCTGGAGGAGCTGCTTCTTTCTTTGGAACAGGTACTTTCTTTTCTGGGACAGGTTTCTTTGGAACTTCAGGCACTTTAAAGGAATCATTTAAAAATGGTGGTGGTTTAGTTTTTAGAATGGTTGTGCAGAGCACAGTATTAAACGATTCTTTTATAAAACATACATACCATGAGACTACTGAAGAAAGCAAATTATGCAGCCATCACACTAAACAGCAAGTTGCACAGCATTAAGACATGTAGCAAACTACTTATAAATGAATGAAAACTATTTGCAGTGCAATGCTTTTTTATTATTACTAAAACACCATTATTTTCTATGGTGTTTTAAAATAGTAAAAAAGATCCAGACTAGCACAGAAAACCACAATCTAAATACAAAAAAACAGACAAAGAAATAGTCATAGGATAAGAATTGAAACAAATAATATTTCTGTGAACTAAGTTGGAGCATGCATAATTCTCGAATAAGTCTTGAAGGTGGTATACAATGATAACACAAGAACAGAAGTGTACAGTTAATTAAGATTCCAGAAAATTAAGATAAAAGACAAAAAGTTCTTGCTTTTCCCAAGGCAGATGGAGTACCTTTAGCTGGCGGGGCCTCCACTTTTTTAGGAACAGGAACAGGTTTCCTTTCTTCTGGCACAGGTCTCTTTGGCACCTCAGGCTCTTTAAAGATATAGCAGTGTGAATATTTAGGAGTTTGCCAAATTATTTAGAAAATACTATAGACAATTTTCAACATATTATACATATACACAAACAAAAATTAAAAATTAAGTTGATCTATTTGATCAAATAGGTGCTATGCCATCAATATATACTAAATAATAACTGCTTTTTAAAGGGGTAGTTATGAATGTGAGTTGCTTGAGAGAGAACTATAGAGATGCACTTGCACTAGTGTTTTAAGTCTGGAGGATAAAGCCATTAGTGGGGGAAATTTGTGTAGTCTTTACATTGTATTTTTTGGTGGGGACTAGTATATGTAAATGACATGGGAAGACAGAAAAATGAAACATATTATTGTAAAAAATTATTCAACTTTATTGGTACCACAAGAATAACAGATATTATTTCTGCCTCTACTATTCTATAAAATACAACAAGATGTTTAAAGATATTAAATGTTAGCATCCCTAGTTGTTTTAGGAATATGGTGTGTTTAGCCTTTCTCAAGCACATTGAACATAAGGGATAGGTACAGACATTCAAAAAGCCCAAGGCAAAATCAATCTAAGTTACATGGTTTTCTGTAAGCAGTGTAGTTTAAATCAGTAGCAAACACAACACAAATTCACCCTTTGGTCAGGGGAATAGGCAAATCTTAAATAAGGTTCCACCATTTTAAAACCAGACTGTGAGCCAAATTTCTGTTCTGTTACAGGTATAGACCAGTTTCTGATCACTTATACCTGTAAAAGTGTAATGCCTGTACCTGGCCAGGGTATAATTCAGAGAGGGGAAAATACATACAATTTCCATGAGCACATTGTAAATAAGAGTATAATAATTAACAAGTAAGAGTATAAATAATAATTTAGTAAAATGATAATTAAGAGTTAAAGCTTAATAAGTATATAAACTTTTAAAAATAATTTAAATTTACAATAATTTACCTGGATAGTGTATCTCAGGAACTTCAACTTCTTCAATAACTGTTCTTTCATGTACTTCTCTCTCTTCAAAGAAAATCATTGTAATAATAATGAGATGTTGTAAACAAAATGTTTATATCTATTATTCAAGAGAATACTGAAGCTGTGTAACACAATGAACATAGAAAAGCAATGCAATATGAAACATAAATGTACAATATGTTTAAAATATATAATTTTCCACAAAAAATATTTTTAAAAGAAATTCCAGCAAGATTGATACTTTATTTGAGTTTACAATTTTTTTTTAAAATTTCTTTTACATACCTGGGACATATGTGTACTCTTCTTCTGTGTGAACAGAAACAGACATCTTTTCTTCTGAAATAGTCCACTTTTCTACTGTTGGTACTTTAAAGATAGGATTTCATTTTAGTATTTTTTTCTAGATCCACATTTGTGGTAGACAGTGTATCAATTTTTATTAAACTAGTAAGTCAATTGTACATTTAAGTCTTACAGCGCAGATTTAGATCATTAGTATTTATGCATGAAAATAGTGAATACAAAACAAAATCGTAACATAACGTTTAGGATGTATTATGCTCCAAAATTAAAAATAGTGCAAAAAGCTTCCTAAAACAAGAGAACACATAGGCTTTAACTGTTATCACAGCAGAGATGCACAAAGCACCACTTCTTCAATAAAACTTTGAGACACCATTCAAATGTAGGTGTTCACCAGCAAGCAGTACACAAAAAGGAAAAGCCAGATTTCACTGCAATACCATATAGCGAATTTAAACAAGGATTGGAAGGCCAGCCACAAAACGCATTAAAAAGAAAAAAAAATGCTGTGCTATTTTACAACAGGACAAAACATCCAAATATAAAGCCCTAGTACACATAACTAGTTACACAATGAGAGTGGTCATGACAGAGTAACGTGGGAGAGACATCAGTGCAAACATACTGGCATATATATATATATACACACGTGATTCACATGAGATGCTACAGAGAAAGTAATAGACAACAGACGGATGAGAATCTATACCTTTCACTTTGGTAACCTCTTCCTCAACCAGCACCCGAGTAGGTTTTGGTGGTGGAACCTTTTTGGCAACTGTTGGTATTTTAAAAATATGCAAAATCAGTCACGTATGCAATGAAGAAACCAAAATTAAATTAGAGTTAGTTAATGTTAACACCACATTTTGAAAACATCAAGGGAAAAATGGAATACAATCAATTTCAGTGACTTTGCCAGGCTCACTTGGGACAATGCAAAGCAAGGGAAGGGAAACAGCTGCTTTTTGATTGATCAGTATTGCCCATTCTTTACTAGGAGGTTAGAAAAATTGGAAATGTGAGTTCATGGAAACTCAGTGCCTCCTCATCTTGCTGTATATGGAACCTAGGTGTTTTAGTTCTGTTGTAGACTCGAAAATACTGTTCTATGCTCAACTGGCCAGGAAATCCTGGATGACGAGCCAGGATGGAAGCCTGGAGGTTGCATATTTGAGAGTTTGAATGGAATAATCAGCACTGCTTGCCCTCCAGCATTAGTTGTTAGTAATCTGTGTTCTTTCCTATCTTGCACACTGCATCATGAAGCAAAACATCTGGCAAGCTAAATGGACCATTACATTAAAGGTAACAAGGGACATGATATTGAGAATTTTAAGCCATTCTTCAATATATTGAAGTATATATAATGTTTTGATGGACTGGGATGGTTCTGCCTTGAATGTGGGGTTGGATTGGATGACCTCCTGAGGTCCAATCCAGACCTCCTTTTTAATATGACTGTATGATTCTATGACTGAAATAAGGTGGCAGTTGTTATTTTTGTTGCAAAGACTAAAAATTGGTCAAAATACTGTAAAATGCAGACTAGCTTCTGCAGCTGACACAATGGCAGCAATCTAACTAATTTTGTGTAACAGAGAATTACAATAATTAAATAAATAACAGTACCTTCAGCCACTCGGACTTCCTCTTCTGCAACCCGCTGAGTAGTTATCTTAACTTGCTCATCAACAGGTTTCCTAGTAACTGCAGATGATTTAAAAACATTTCATGGCATTTAGATTATCTTACATACTGTTGCCCAGATACTAACCAATTAGAGAAGGATGTTTCTATATTTTAATCTTTGCCAGTTTTTCTCTTGTAGATTCCTTCACATTGTTGACTAGCAGTAGTGGCAACCCTGTAAAATAGGCCAGAGAGCCTGACCTCCACCTGGGTAGATCCCTAGAGATCCATACTGAGGATGTAGTTACATTGCTCTTCCAGAAACTCTGTCCAGATACAAGTCTCCGAGAATTGGTGTGTGGTACAAAGATGACCTTTGTTGGAAAGTTGCTTTTTCCAGCAATCTCTGAGCTATGCTTTGATCCATCCAACCCACCCATCCAAAGCACCCCAGACACTTGAAATATCTTGCTGCTACATGAGCTGGAGGAGAAAAATGACCAGTACCACTACTATTTCCATAACCACTTTACACAGCTGTAAGAAAGAACTGAAACTTTTTTGGAAAATTAATAATACTTCATTATTAGTTCATGGCAACAATCAGTAAACTCCATACCTTTGCGTACAGTCACTTCCTTCTTTTCTTTCTTTTCAGCTGTAATTGCTGGTGTTATTTGCTCAGGCACAGGTTTCCTGGGAACTCCAACCACTTTAATAAAAATAATATAAGTCAATTCAGAGGAAATACATGCCTTGGTGGAAAACGTATTAGGATTGGGAAATGCCAATACTGGCCAAAGATGTACAAGAATAAAGAATATAAAAATGAGAAGAATATACACAATCTTGAATATTTAATAGCAGGAGGATATGTGGCTTGTTGCTTTCTCACAGATTTTAGAACCAAAATCCATCCTCAGACACAGACACATTGCTCATCCACACTCTAATTGGAACACATCTAATTAGAACGCTCCAGCGTTGCCTCACTGTCATGTGTATTAAGCCTACACACATTTCAAAATGGCTGCAGGGCTGCTTTATCTTAACCTCATTGAATGAGCTTTAGATAATGTGTTTCACAGCCATTTTGAAATGCACAGGGGCTTAATACATATGGCAATGATCTGTTTTAATTACAGTGGCTATCCGTTCTATTAAGCGCTCTAATTAAAATGGTTCCCTCACTCCCAAGCATGTGTATAGGCAGCCACAGAGTTTAGATAAAGATCTGATCAAGTCCAGCGCCTCACTCCAACACTGGGTAGTCAGGTCATACACTGGAAAGCTTATGTATTTTTGTTAGGAATGATCCCATTCAAAAACCTGTTACATGATGAATTTTTCAACTGCTCTAAATTATTTCCCCTTTAATGCATATGTAAAACATAACAGGTCAGGGAAATGGGACAAAATAACAATGATTCTATATACTGTATTTTCTAAATGTGTAATTTTTTTGTGCATTACAAATTTAATGAGGCCAGGAGGTATGAGAAATGGGGAAGTGAGGTGGAGAGAAGAGGAAAGAGATTAATAAAATGATGAAGTTCTAATATACCTTCTTCCTCAATAATTCTTTTTTCTTCATAAGTTATTTCTCTTTCTTCATAAGCTTCCTCCCATCTCTCTTCCCCTTCCTCATAACCTTCTTCTCTCAGTTCATATTCATGCTCTTCTCCAAAGTCTTCTTCCCATTCTTCATATGCCTCTCTTGGTTCTTCATAAATTTCTTCCTTTTCTTCATAAATTTCTTCCCGTCTGGCTATAGAGGTTACCGTGACTTCTTGTGGTTTCCTTGGTTTCTCTGGAACTTCAAAAGAAGATGATCCATTAAAGCATGGCATTTGCAAGGCATGCACATAAAGACAGGCAAATATTAATGACCTTGAAAAAATTCAATTAGATCATTTAACATTTTTACACTGTAGTCTTGATATCAGGTTGCTTCCTACTTGCCTTTCACTATTGTCCTAACTTGGTCAGTCTCAGGCAGAATGGTGACACAATCATGACCAGAGGTGTAACAAGGCAGCAAGGCACCCAAAGCAACAGTGACTTCTGGCTGCTGCCTTGCTGCTGCCATGATTGTGCAGTTTCAATGGCAGTTGCTATTTTTCTGCTCTTTTCTGTTATTTAATTGAATGGTATTCAGATCACTCTTCCTGTTGAATAGCCTGCTCTCTGCATGTCTTCTCATAACAGCTGATAAAGTAAACTCTTGCTCATGAAAGCTTATATATCTCTGATTCAGTTAGTATATAAGGTGCATCTCTATGCTGCCTTCAGATTAACATGTCTAACTACCTCTCTCTGCTTGTTATTTTTAAAGGGTCATATACTGTCTAAACACACATTTTCCCCACATATAAAAAATATTCAAAATATGCTACCTATGTGTTATGCTGGCCAAGATAATTTCTATTTCCAGACAATCTTAACATAACACAAAATAAAAATCCACATAACATCAACATTTAAAGAAAGGGGTCTTGTAGGGAAGGGAAAGGGATAGTTTTATCATTAGCAGTAGCCTAATCCCAGCAAATGATGACAATGCTTTGTATGTATATTATAAAACAAGACAAAACAACATAGAAAAGGTACTATATCTAGTGGATAAAATGTACAAGATTAAAGCCTTTGCTTGACTGCTGTGTTACCTTTAGGTGGAAGTGGGGTAACCTCTTCAGGAACTTTTGAGACCACCTTTTTGGGGACTTTCTTTAGAACAATTTTCTTAGGTTCTGAAAAAAAATAAAGACATTATTAAAGTTATTATTAACTTTAATATCAGAAGGAAAAAAATGCTAGAAATTGAATATAGTGCATTGTTTTCTGAAACGTTTCCTATTTTAAATCACCAGCAGGCTTACCTGGTTTTTTCTCTTCTGGTGGTGGAACAGCAAGAGGTAGAATCAAAGGAATAGGTACATCTTACGAGGAAAAAAAGAATATTTAGAGGAAAAAAGTAGGAACTAGATACAGAAAACATTTCCCATTTTAAATCTACTATATGTCTACCTTTTTTCTTTTCTGGTGGTGGAGCAACAGGAGGTAGAACCACAGGAATAGGAGGAGCTTGGAAAACAAAGAATGCTTTTATTAAAATACTTATTGTGATTGATATGCAGGGCATAGTAGGGCAGCTCTAAGCCTGGGGCAGCACGACCCACAGGACAGCTTTGGGCAGCCATGACCCACAGGACAGCAACAGTAATATGATCAGCTGCCACTGTAGTGATAGCTATTTTTCACTCCCCACAAAGGCAGCACATGGGACTAGTGTCCTGGTCGCCTCCTTTCAGTTATGCTACTGTTGGTATGTGAAAAAAATCCCATATAAGCTTTGAATATCCACATTGAAATGTTCCTGCTGCTGCTACTATATGCACTGGCGAGGTCAGAACACGTCAGATACACACAATGGCCCAATATAAGCCCCAAAAGCTGATGCCAATAAGCCTATCTCAAAGCATCATAAAAATCCAGATATCCACAGGACAAGGTTGCACATATCTACATAAAATACCAAGCACCAAGAAAACTCATAAAAATCCACAGACCATGGTATGCTTATGAGCTATAGGAAAAAGCTAACACCTACAGATAAAGGTTCATTGGCAATAGTAGCATGAATCATGTTATAGTGGCTTTCTGCAGATCCTTTTTATTGAAATAAGGTACTAAGAATCGGACCATTAGTTATTGGGGGAGGAGGGGGAGGCAGAAGGGGGAGAAAAAATGTTGGGGTGAAGAGTGCACAAGAGATCAAAAGGAAGAAGTAGATAAAAAAGGCAGATGGGGAAACTGGAAGACTATAAAGAAAGCAGAGTAATGGAACATATTGACTTAAGAAGAACATATCTGATAAAAGAGTTTCTAGACCTGCCACTGATCTAGAGGCACTAAGGAACAGGATACTGGCTACAGTACTGCTGTTGCTCTGTAGCATACCTGAAGGTTAAGAAGCTGGATTCTAAACACTATTATCGCAGTGGAGTCCTCCCTCCCCACATCAACCCAAATCAAATCAAACCAAATAAAACCCAGCTTATTGAAGATCTGTAAAGTGAAGAATAAATTTTACTCTGCTACTTTTGAAATTTTCTCTGAGATTTCTGAATTTCCCGAATTCTTACTGAATCACTGTATAGGTGATATCTCTCTATATCTATAGATAGATAGATGGAGAGAGAGAGAGAGAGAGAGAGATCTATATAGAGAGATACACACATACATATACACATACACACTCATATATATATGTGTGCGTGTGTGTTTATGTTATGTTTATAGTCATACATACATGCATATGTTTGTCTGCATATATGTATGTATGTATGTATGGATAGATAGATAGATAGATATGTATGTATGTATGTATGTATTATGTATGTATAAAAAATATGGTTATTCACCCTACCTTCAGCTGGTACTTCAACTGGAACTGCAACTCGGGCATCGGGAACATCTGGCAAATCAAAATATAAAATTATTGGAAAGGAATTAAATGTTTTGATAAATTTGTATGTCCCCAGAACTAGTTCACAATATTTCACAATTTTAAAAGATTTTGCAGATGGAGTGTCCATCTTTTCCCAAGGGTTTGTTACTCTAAACAAGCATTGCTTCCCTTTAGTTTAATTGAATTACACCTGTCTGTAACCACTTAGATAGTGTTGCATAATCCTTCCATCTCATGTATTTTAACATCATAGAAATGGATATGGCAAGTTACCAAGACTTGCTTCTCCTCAAGTGTAGGTTACGCTAGTTATGTTTATTGGCAAGGTACAGACATTCAGAAGGCCTGAGATGGAATCAGTTTAGGTTATGCAGCTATTTGTAAATGGCATAGTTTAGATCAGTAGCAAACAGAACATACATTCACCTTTTGGTGAGGGGGAGGGGCAAATCTTAGACTGGGTTCCGTCATTTTTAAATTAGTCTATGTGTACGGCACTTCTGCTCTGTTACGGGTATAGACCGGTTTTATGTGCTGGACTTCTGTTCTGTTATAGGTACAGACTGGTTTCTAGTCTCTTATACTAGTAAAAGTATATTGTCTCTACTTGGCCATTGAGCCCTGCTAACCTTTATAGTTCATCATAGCATGCATTATTATATTTTACTTTATAAATTAAATTCTTTATGATACTTAGGAGGTTATTCTCACATAACACCTACAGAATGGAAATCTATTTTACTTAATCAGAGTAATACACACACTTGGTCAGTGGTATTTTTGTCTGTCTGTTAAAAACAACTTATTCCTTAACCTTGCTGTATCACATTATATTTAGTCACTGGCCCACTTTCAGGTTTCAGAGACAACAAATCTTTTCTTAACTAATTGTTGAGTAACTATAACTTTTACAATAGCTTTGTTTTTAAGGGATCAGGAACATTAATTTTCAGCATATAGCATTAGCTTACTGTAAGCAAATTCTGTGAAATGGTTTCAAGGACAAATTATAAACCAGGGTATGCAATTAAACCAGGATCAAGAGATTCATAGAGAAGTTCAAACGTTTTTCTTTACCTGGTGGCTTCAATTCCAGTTTGATTTCTGCAAGAGAATAATAGATTGAAAATTATAATTATTTCTTGTTCCAATATAGTATATCAGGTATTTGATTTTGTATGCAAGCTACACTCACGAACAATGTTCAGAGCATTTACTAACCTTTGGTTGTCAGGTACAACTCTGCAGTGCTTCTTGCTTCACCCCTTGGTTCAAGACGAGCAATTACAGAATATACACCTGAAACGGAGAATCATTTTGATATTTATTTTTGCCTATCATTGAAAAACATGAGGAAGAAAGTGTTAACTAAAACGTGCAATTACAATTACCTTCATCTTCTGCAGTAACATTGTGGATAGTCATGTAATGACAGCGACCTTCACTTCTAAAACTGTATTTATGACTCTCCCTTAGTTCAATGGGGCCTTTATACCATGTCACGATTGCATCATCAAAAGACACTTCACACTCAAAGGTTGCAGACTGGTGTTCACTCACTACTATATTCTGGATGCTCTTGGTGAATTGAATTGGTTCAGCTGTTTTTGAAACAAGAAATGAATAAATTCCACATCAGGTTTGTTATTGTTTATGTACCTTTCAATGATTGCCTCATTTAATGACAGAAATCTACTTAGTCACTGAATAGGAATTGAGGAAAAAAGAAATACAAAGAAAAAAGTACTCTTCATTCCATCTCCTGTGAAATTCTCTATTTAGGAAAATAGTTAAGAAGACACAAGAGCACTGATTAACAAGACTGTTGTGCAGGAAACCATAGAAGAGAAGCCATAAAGGCAATTAAGATAAAGGATGCTTGAAGTACAAAGAGATCTATAAAATCATAAGATCAAATAAAACCATAAGAATCACAGAAACAGAAGAATAAATGGGGTACATATAACACAGCTCATATTATTTGGGGGAAGGGATCATATTAATTACATATACTGTACACACACTATTTGTTTATGCTGGAAGGGGTATCTTCTTCAAAGAATGCAACAGAATAATTTCTCATCATACCCTCTTCAAACCTTAAGACGTTTCTAAAAAAAAAATTTCTTTCTTAATGAAGCATCCATAAATAATTTATCATTATTGTGATAAAGACATTTCTGTCTGTTTACAAACCTTCAATGCTTAGATCTGCAGTTGTTTCTAGATTGTCAAGTCTGCAGGTATACTGTCCCTGGTCTTCTGTTCTAACATCCTTGATGATGAGCTTGTGTACTTTGTCTGAGACTTGTGTTGAATATCTCCCTCCTATCTTAATGGCCTTTCCATTTCTATACCACTGAGATTTGGCATTTGGGATAGAAAACTGACAAATCAAGGTACATGTGTGTCCTTCCTTGAAAGTAGTATCATGAAGATGCCGTTCAACTGCAGGTTCTGTTAGTATGTTAAAATATATATTTTAGAAGACATCCTAAAGCGATGAATCAAAAATATAAATCATTTTCAAATACATACTTAAATGAACTTACCAATCACAGTTAGCCTAGCACTAGCAATATGTGGACCGCACACCACTCTGAAATTTCCCTGATCTTCAAGTTGACAGTTTCTAATTCTCAGTATATGCCGATCACCTTCTAGTCTTATTTCATACTTGTTACTGGCGTCCAACTTTTGAGTTCCTTTGTACCATGACAGTTTGATTTCTGGATAATTAATTTTAATTTCACATTCAAAGACAGCATCGACATCTGTTAAAACGGTCTGGTTTTCAATATCCTTGATGAGGGTGACAGGCTGAAAAATATTTAAGTGGCTCAGTTTTCATTTCAAAATCAGAGAATAGTTTTTCTAAGCAATCCAAAACTATCTTGTTACCTCTGTCTGTGAAAGTCTTTGTTGAATAAATGCTACAAGTTCATCAAACTCCTGTTCTTCTCTTCGAGCTTTTTCTGTGATTTCAATTTCCTGTAAAAAGACACAATAAGATTTAACATATAATAAGAGCAATGGGAAATAACTATAAATCATTGTATTATGTCTGTCCACCATAAGCCCAGAGGGTCATGTGCATCCCTACTAAGGATGGAAATATTGTTTAAAAAATTACCCATTTTAAATCCTGTAATAATATCAGTTAAATGGTTAACCAATAATACATGCCTAGCACCCATGTGTTGCAACTAGTCCCCCCTCTCCTCTTCCTCCCTCCTTCCAAAGTCAGTAGCATAGGAGAGGGAGGCAGAGGCAGAGCTGCATGCTGTGACTAGCCACCTTCCTGGGGCACTTCGCTTCCCATCACTGGATTGCATCTTGTGCTAAATGTTAACTGGAATGAATTAATGGTATAAATATACTTACCATTTAACCATTTAACTATTTAACCTTTCATATCCCTAATCCCTACCTATACTTTTGGGATAACCTCCCCATCTGTCCATAATAAAATTCCATGACACTTCTGAGCACGGAGATCAAAACCTGACTTCTTGGACAGAATTCACCACTTCCCCAAGGGCTTGGGCAAGCAGGTTGTTGGGAAGGCGTGATTAGAAATTCAGAATTAGAATTGAAATCTGTTGGATATATCATGGGCGACTGGTGGCTCTTGAGTCTGAGGGGGCACCCGCAGAAGCCACCAGCAGTGTTGGTGTCAGGGACGGGACTGCCGAGCACCCACAGAAGCTGCTGGCGGTCCTGTTGGGGGGGCACATGACCCACCCCTGTGCCTCCCCTACCAGTTGCCTATGGGATATATAGTAACATTACATGGAGAACATCTATCCTTTTTTCAGAAATCACATTTCTCTTAACGTCCCCAATGCCATAGTCAAACTAGGTCTTACCAGTCTATGGGTTTCCTCCTCTTGAGTTTGCTTGAGTAGCTCAAAAGCTTGCAGAAGGCCACGAAAATCTGTAATTCCATACATGCGAGCGTACTTCTCATATTCTTTAGGATCAACATTTTTGAGAAGTTCCATGATATCAATGGGCTTCTCTTCCTCCTCTTCTTTCTTTTTAGTTGGAGTCCTATTCAAGTAATAGAATAAGTAATTATTTTAATGTAAAATATTTCCCCAAGAGAACTTTGGAAAACTCAGTGTGCTTGAAAGTATTTTGTATTGTATGACTCTTCATTTTAGCACAAGAAAAGTTTTATAGATTCATAGATTCATAGATGTTAGGGTCGGAAGGGACCTCAATAAATCATCGAGTCCGACCCCCTGCATAAGCAGGAAAGAGCGCTGGGTCTAGATGACCCCAGCTAGATGCTCATCTAACCTCCTCTTGAAGACCCCCAGGGTAGGGGAGAGCACCACCTCCCTTGGGAGCCCGTTCCAGACCCTGGCCACTCGAACTGTGAAGAAGTTCTTCCTAATGTCCAATCTAAATCTGCTCTCTGCTAGCTTGTGGCTATTATTTCTTGTAACCCCCGGGGGTGCCTTGGTGAATAAATCCTCACCAATTCCCTTCTGTGCCCCCGTGATGAACTTATAGGCGGCCACAAGATCGCCTCTCAACCTTCTCTTGCGGAGGCTGAAAAGATCCAGTTTCTCTAGTCTCTCCTCGTAGGGCTTGGTCTGTAGGCCCTTAACCATACGAGTGGCCCTTCTCTGGACCCTCTCCAGGTTATCCGCATCCCTCTTGAATTGCGGCGCCCAGAATTGCACGCAGTACTCCAACTGCGGTCTGACCAGCGCCCTATAGAGGGGAAGTATCACCTCCTTGGATCTATTCGTCATGCATCTGCTGATGCACGATAAAGTGCCATTGGCTTTTTTGATGGCTTTGTCACACTGCCGACTCATGTTCATCTTGGAGTCCACTAGGACTCCAAGATCCCTTTCCACTTCCGTGCCACCCAGCAGGTCATTCCCTAGGCTGTAGGTGTGCTGGACATTTTTCCTCCCTAGGTGCAGCACTTTGCATTTCTCCTTGTTGAACTGCATCCTGTTGTTTTCTGCCCACTTGTCCAACCTATCCAGGTCTGCCTGCAGCTGTTCCCTGCCCTCCGGCGTGTCCACTTCTCCCCATAGCTTTGTGTCATCTGCAAACTTGGACAGAGTACATTTCACTCCCTCGTCCAAGTCACTGATGAAGACATTAAAGAGTATCGGTCCAAGGACCGAACCCTGCGGGACCCCACTGCCCACACCCTTCCAGGTCGAAACCGACCCATCCACCGTGACTCTCTGGGTGCGACCCTCCAGCCAATTCGCCACCCACCGGACTGTGTAGTCATCCAAGTCACAGCCTCTTAACTTGTTCACCAGTATGGGGTGGGATACCGTATCGAAGGCCTTCCTGAAGTCTAAGTATACGACATCCACCCCTCCTCCCGTGTCCAGGCGTTTCGTCACCTGGTCATAAAAGAAACTAGATTGGTCAGGCACGATCTGCCTGCCACGAACCCGTGCTGATTTCCCCTCAGCATAATTTGTCCTGCCGGGCTCTCACAAATGTGAGCCTTGATAATTTTTTCAAAGACTTTGCCAAGGATGGAAGTGAGACTGACTGGCCTATAGTTGCCCGGGTCCTCCTTCCTCCCCTTTTTGAAAATGGGGACCACGTTGGCCCTTTTCCAGTCCTCCGGGACTTGGCCCGTGCGCCATGAGCTTTCAAATATTCCCGGCAGTGGCTCTGCAATGATGTCAGCCAGTGCCTTCAGCACCCTCGGATGGAGCTCATCTATATTTCTATATTACAGAAACTTAGGACCCTACTACATATTTAGGTTAAAGCTAAATAGAAACCGCTGCAGAGTTGTTATTCATTTTCAAGTGCTAACTTTATAGTTGGTTGGCTCTTTTTATGGCTGGATAATAATTTTTATTGTGTGATAATTACTTTGCATGCTTGGCTGGTCCAAATTTATTGCACAATTAACCAATTAATCGTGGGATAACTACTTTGCACTTGTGGCTGATCTTACTTGGCAAATATGGCTGGTCTAAATTTATTGTGTGATTAATCAGTTAATTGAATAATATATGTAATGCGTAACTGGGGCCTTAGGCACATAAGTAATCTCCACTCATAGAGACTTTAGCTTGATACTGGATCACTGATTCCAGTAATAGTTGCTAGAATCAAGCTTTATATGTAATCAATCTTTTTTGGTATATCATGATTCTTAATAAATTACATCTTGATCAAAGCTAATATATTGACTACAGAGTAGTCTGTAAGACACTGCAAGACTTACTTCTTCAGTTTTGCTCTGAGATCTCCTTCAACAACTTCTTGTCTTCTTTCTTCAACTTGTAGGTTGACACTGGTGTCGATTTCACCATGTTGGTTAAAAGCCACACATTTGTACATTCCAGAATCAGTTTTTGTTGTGTCTTTTATTTCTAGTTTGGCTTCTTCTCCTTTCTGTTGGATACTTATGCGACCTCCCTGATTGAGTTGTCTCCATTTTCCCTTCATCCATTTTACATTTGGAATTGGATCACCTCCAACTTTAGCAATAAATGTAGCAACACTCTCTGTAGAAAAATGCAAAATCAAGAAATTAACCTTTTATGTATCTAAGACAACAGAACTTATTAGTAAACAACTAATTTAGAAGTACTGATGATGATGTATTTTTAGACTTATGCTCTTACTTTCTATAACTTTGATACTCTGAGGCTCTTGGATAAAGTAAAGCCTTCCATCCACTGCTACTTTCTTAGCTTCTGGTGCAGCTGTTGGTTTTTCTGGAAAACAGATTAAAGTAATTAAGGCAAATGGTTTGCTTAAATAGCTCATTTTGGAGCATAAGGCCCCTGTTCACTGCCCTGAATGAGAAGATCTACAATACCAGGATATATTTGTTGTGATATTTCCCATTTACCGAAACAGGAGAAAGAAATCCCAAGTAGTTTAATATGACTATTGTTAAAATTAAATTTTATTCTATAAAATGAATCCAGACACTGTGCGTCCATGCACCTGATTCTGTTATTCATTGCCAAAATGATCTCACTGAAGCCATTTTAATGTATGCAGATATAAATGGCACCAAAATCAGACCCTTAGCCCTTGCCTTAAGTTTAGTGTCCAAGGTGTGTATTTTGGTCCATAAATAAGATGCCTGACTTTCAAAACTGCTGATTGGTGATACTCAACAATGACTAATGACAATATCAAGGGGCTGTTTTGGCATTCTTTTTTTTGAAAAGACTGATGCTCTGACTGTAAAGCTCTAGGATCCTACAGTAAGGGGAAACTTACAAAGAAAGTCTCATTCCCACAGGACAACTTACAACTAGTGAGGAAGCAGATGGTTTGGGGGTATGATAGGCCAGCAGCAATCAACCTCTCTGCTACTTCTAAGCTGTGTAGGGAGCTGTTCTGTTCACTGTCTTATTTTTTGGTCAGCTCATTCTAGAGCTTGCTGTGGTTCCTACTGTCCTACAGGCATTGAGAACCCTACCTATTAATACTTCTTTTAGTAAGCTACCCTCCCACCTTCTTACCCATAAAGCTCGAATGTGCACCCTATCCCGTTGTCAGTTTGGCCTTGTCTTTAACTGTTCATTTAAATTCTAAACTATTACGGTAGAGATCTGTTATTTGTTTGATAATAAGTACCTACTTTTTAAAGTGTATATTTAGGCGCTATATTAATTATTTTAAAATGTAATGCATTCAAAGAGACAGTATTTCAGATTATATGATTCTATACAGGAATAAAAGGCACTTTTTGTATTGGATTACAAATAACAATTCACAGAAAACAAAATTACTGTCTATGTGATCACTATAGTTTTGTATTAAATTACCATTACATGTCCTAATTTTTCTATTTTACTTTACCTTTAACTGTCACTTTCGACTTGCAAGTGTCAGTTCCAACTACATTTGAAGCTTTGCATACATATTCGCCTGAATCAGCTTTTGCAACAGGTGAAACTTCCATAAGAGCCATTCCATTAAGAAAGCTAAAGCTGCATTTATCTGAAGCTCTTATTTCTCTCCCAGCCTTCTGCCACTGAATCTTAATTGGCTGTGAACCATGGACATGGCAGCTTAGCTGCAAGATATCACCTTCTTCTATCATTACTGGTTGAAGTGGTTGATCAAACACTGGAGGCTTTTTAGGTTCTGGAATTCAAATATTTTTCAGTAAATAATCAAGAAAGAGCAGTACGTTATGAATGTAAGGGAGAAAAACAAGAAATAAGTATATATCTTGATTTTAAAAAGAAAGTTATATCTGTAAGTAAGAGAATGATAACTTATGTAAGTTAATACATACAAATCAGATTTCTGAGAATCCGCTACTCAGATTTGGAAAATAAAATAAGTATGGAGGAGTACTTTCACAAAAAGCATACAGAGAGGGTGACTTAGATAGTACATCTTCTCTTAATACATTGCTAATGTATTTTCATGCATTCTTAAAAGATAATAAAACAACTAGAGCACTGCTGCAATTTTGCAAAAATTTCCTAAAACCTTGTGAAAGATCATATGTGCCATACAATGCAATTTTGGTTATTGATACCTATTTAGAAGAAGATGAATTTGTGTCAATCCACCAACATTAAAATGTAAAAAATGTTGCAGAGTAAAATTGCAGTATATGAAAAAAATGAGTAATGGTTTAATAGATAATATGAGGCTATTTTATACTACCAAAGGTATGTTTTAAATATATTAATTCATACATCACAACCAGATATAATTAGTTATACAATAAAAGATCTTAGAACAACATTGCTTGCTTTGATGGTTTAGCTCAGGGATCAGCAAACTGTGGCTCACAGGCTGGAACTAGCCTGTGAAGAGCTTGGGTTTGGCTTGGGAAGGCATGGGGGATCAGGAAGTATGCAGCTATGCCAGACCAGCCATCCCTTCCGCACCTCCCTCCTGCATGGCCCTCCCTGCTGCTCTCTCAGGCCTCTGTTTACCTTGCTGTAGAGCGGCCAGGTATCTACAGCAGGGGTAAACATAAGTGACTTGAGCTCTTTGGAGGGGGGCCAGAGATTTCCTATAGCAGTGGGCTAGGTCTCAAGCTCTGGCCCATGAGGGCAAAAGGTTGCCAGCCCATAGCTTAGCTCAATCTCATCCTGATTGAACATCAATGCAACACTATTGGAATAAATGCAAGAAAGCAAATTTACTGACATTACTCCAGGCAAAAGTGAATGAGCATGACATGTTTTAAGTATCTAGGGCTCACTAAAAGCTAGTCTTGGGTGAAGAGCACATGTAAGAATAATATAAAAGGCAAAATAACATGGAGAGGAGGGGTTCTGTTCATTCTGATACAACTTAAGCAGGTGAAATTCAGTTGCAAATAGGAGAAGAGAAGAATGGCATCTGCAAGAACCTAGAGCTCGTTCCTGGCATCAATTGGAGATACGTGCATACTAAGGCTACTACTAAGTTTAAGTGCCCTATTTAGCAGGGATAAAAGACTAACCCTATAGAACATAATGTGCAGAGAAATTGAAACACCCAGAGCTCCAGCTGAGATCACTTGGAAATGAAGGTGTTTGGTGCTGTTGACAGACCACTGTTCCTTGTCAAAGTAAAATATTTCTCTCCTTAAGAGAAGGCAACCCTGGGCTTGAACTATATCGCTGATTTATTATTTACAATAAGCATATATTAATAGCAGCAAGGTTTGTATAGTACTTTTTCATAGAAGAAAATAAGAAATCTACAGAGAATCAGCTACAGCTATTATCTTGAACTTATTTATTATTGTTTGAGCACAAATGTATGAAGGTTAGTAAAAAGGCAAGCTGACTTTTGCTAAGAATGATTTGATTAGCTATACAATTTGTATATGGCCTAGTAATACACTGACACAGAAAATTAACAACATAAACAGGAAAAACATGAAATTAACTAACCTTTAATTACAACAGAAGATGTACACAATATACTTCCCGCTTCATTGGACACTTTACAAGTATATAAGCCAGTGTCACCCTGACCTGTGTTCTTAATATGTAGTTGTAAGGTGTTGTTTTTGAATGATATTTCATAGTTAGCACTTGGATGGACTTCCTGATTGTTTTTGTACCAGGAAACTGTCATAGGCTGAGAACCAGACACCCGGCCCTCAAGTGTAAGGGCATTCCCTTCTGTTTCTTCAACTGTTTCAGATAGTTTCTTGGTAAAACTAGGTGGAATTTTGCGTTCTGTAAGAAATAAACATGCTATTCAAACTCTAAAACCAAATATTTCACATAAACAGGGTTTAGCTTTTTAGAGAAAATATGCTGAGAAGAATAACAGCATGCACCATGCTCTGTCAACAGAAGTGCTAGATTCATTTTTCTATTAAAAGAGAAATCACACTTGTGCTGCTTTAAGAAAAAAAAAAGCATTTGAAAAGTAATATCAAGATTTTAATTTAAAAAAGCAAGAAAGAGATTAGCTTATTTTATGAACTAATTAAAATCTATTTAACATCATAAGGCCTGTAAAGTTTCAGGAAAGTGTGAATTGAAGAAAATATCATATTTCATTCTCTCCATTTCATATAACTCTTGTCTTCCCTTCTCAAATCCCCCCACACTTTTTTTCAGAGACCCATGGATTCTTCCTGCTGAAAACTTTCAAGGCACATTTCAAAATCTACATATCTAAAACTTAGCCTGCAACTTATCTCACATCAATAAGACTAACTCCCTTTGAACTGAAATAAGTAGACATGCACACTGCACATGCATAAGTCAATACCTTTAATATTAAGTTGAGCTGTAGAAGAGTCCTTGCCAACCTCATTGCTGGCATAGCATGTATACTTTCCAGAATCTCCCTTGTCAACTCTGAGAATGGTCAAATGGGCTATGTTTTCTACATAACTGATCTGGTATTTTCCTCCAGTTCGTATCTCTTGGTTATCTTTTGCCCAAGTAACCCTAATTGGTTGTGATCCAGAAATGTGGCATTCAAAGTCAGCACTCTCTCCAACAATACCATCCACAGGTGCAACTGGAATGTCAAAGAATGGAGGAGTCTTCCCTTCTAAAGGTTGTGAAGAATAAACAAAATATTTACTTACAAAATCCTTTTCATTTTAAGGATATTGTTAAATAAATTTTACCATTTTAAATTCATGTGTATAGTAAAAATGTGTTAATAATCAACTAACCTGTAAGAATGAGCCTGGCACTAGAAGATGCAGTTCCAATAGCATTGGAAGCTGAACAAGTATACTGCCCAGCAAGACTCTTGTCAGTCTGCAAAATCTGGAGAGTTGCTACATTATTTACATAGGATGTTTGCACATTATAGCCCTCTCTTATAGGTGTACCATCTTTAGACCAAGATACTTCAATGGGTTCAGAGCCAGTTATGCCACAATCAAATGTAATTGGTAAGCCTACCATTTCATGAATATCTCTGAGTTTTCGTGTAAATGTAGGAGGAAGCTTACGCTCTGCAAGAAAAGAGGTGTGATACAATGAAGCCTTCTGGAAACTATTCACTATTGCTGTATCCTTCAATAAGCACTGCTTAAGACATGGTATTTTAGACTAGGTCAGATTTACAAGTTATGAGAAGATTACTCATTGGTTTGAATCAACACATGTACTATAACAAAGTAGGAGGCCAACAAAGGATTACATGCATTTTTACATCATATAGTTTGGAAGAAAGGAAATCTGAAGTTTGTGGAGAATTCATACAACTAATTTTATCTGTTACACACCTGCATTTCCATTCAGCCTGAAGAACCAATTAATGGTCTCACACTCCCAAGACTGGTAAAAGATAGGGGGAAAACTGAAGCAATGGCCTGAACTCATTTTGAGAGAGATCTGATCAACTAAGGAGTGGTGGTGGGAATGGACTTCCATACAGAGCTTTACTACTAGGAAGTCATCTGGAGGTTTCTTGTGCAGCATGGTCCCTAATGGTTTAGGGAAAAGCACAGAGTGCTCCTAAGAAAAAACTTTTTCTGACATAGCACAATAAGAAAATAATGTATTAAAATAAATTATTCACCTTGAACAGCAAGCAAAGCTGATGAAAAAGCCTCTCCAACACTGTTTTCTACTTTGCAAATATATTCCCCACCATCACTGCTATCCACTTGGCTGAAAATCAGAGTGGCAATTTGGTTCTTAAAATGCATTTTAGCTGTTGGAGTTGCCCTTAGTTTTGTATCTCCTTTGAACCATGAAACAATCATTTCAGGTGTTCCAGCCACTTGGCATTGTAAGGATGCAGAATCTCCCACTGTCACCTGAACTGGTTCCAAGGGTGCAACAAAATAAGGTGGTTCTAAAGAACAAACACAGATCATTAGTACCAAAAATAAAATATAACAAATAAAATAAAATTCTCATTGTTGGAATGATAACGCACCTAATACTGTTACTGCAGCTTGAGAATTGTCTTGTCCAGAATCATTTTCAATATGACAAGCATATTGTCCCTGATCTTCTATTTTGCTATTGGGAATTTCCAGTATGGCAGATGTTTCTGTAGTGGTAAGGCTGCATTTTTCAGATGGAGATATTTTTATGCCATTTTTCTTCCATGACACTCTGATTGGAGGAGTACCGCTATATGTACATTCCAGTATTAATGGCCTTCCTTTCTCTACACTGAAATCATTCAGTTTTTTCACAAATTTGGCTGGTTCTAAAATAAACAAGATAGTGGTATATGTTAAGGATAGGCCATGAGATTTTTTTTTCTTGTTTTTAAAGAAGCATTGGCAACTGCAATCTGAACAAACCTTTTACAAAAAGATGTGTTGTACAAGAAATCTTGCCAGCCTCATTAGTGACTAGGCAGGTATAATCTCCACTTTGGAGTGGATGAACATCAAACAGCTCCAGTTCTGCAATCGAATCTTCCAAGGTAATGTTGCATCTGTGTCCAGGTGTTAATTCCATGCTACCCCTAAACCATTTAACTTCCAGTGGTGGGGTGCCTTTTATGATACTTGTAAAAGTTATATTGTCCCCAGATAACACATTCAAGGGATCGGGTTTCTTCACAAAAGATGGAGGTTCTAGACACACATAACAGAAAGTCAGAATAAGCACCTCTGTACTTTATAAAGAGCAAATTTTTTTAACGTGCAAAATACCATTGGTTAAAAATATATAACAGAGTCAAGAATGCAAATTTTCTGCAAAGCAGTGATTTTCAATCTTGAAGGTCTGGCATGCTCTCAGTACTGACCTCTAACAGTTAAATATGCACTGCATTCATCAGATCCAGCTACATTAGTAGCTGTGCACAAGTAATTTCCAATATCAGATTCCTGAAGCACATTCACTTTCAAAGAGCAAGTATTGTCCGTAAGGGTAGCCTGATACTTGTCTCCACTGGTGATCTCATGTCCATCATGGAACCAGGAAACTGAAATAGGTGGTGACCCATACACTTTGCACTCCAGTACAGTGGATGAACCCAAGAGACCATGAGTTGCTTTCAGTTTTCTTGTGAAAGAAGGAGGTATAATACGATCTGCATAGGTTAAAGCAAAGATTGCAGTATTACTATCAAATTACTATTAGTATCTATCAAAACCAATGTACTTTCTTTTGGCACATCCACCTCAACTTGGGTAAATCCCAAGGAAACTTATAATTCACTCCTTGAGACCTGAGGTCTTGAGAAAAGACAGTAGTAGCCTGATGGTAGAACTTGACTTTGCCTCTTTTCAGAGTTCCCTTTTTTCTTTAATTTTGGTAATACTTATCACAGGGAAAACAACCATGTTGCACCATTTGGCTTAAGACACATGCAGACCCATGTGATGAAACTGAATCTTGACAACACTTCCTGCCTTTTCAGCGATGGAGAAAGGCAATGCAGGATTCACCTACCCAACCCATAGTGATCACATCAGCACATACCAACTGAAAAAGACTCCAATGACCATGTCAATGAGTCATCCAAAGGCAGCAGTTGTTTGATATGACATCAAAGGAAACAGCATTTTGTCTAAATTCCTCTTATTACAAATGGTAGCATCAAATATAACTCAAAAGTTAACCAACTAACCTGAAACATGCACTGAAGCTGTGCAGCTGCTTTTGCCAACACTGTTTTTCACCTCAAAAGTGTACTCCCCACTGTCTTCTAATCCTGCATTGAGAATCTTAAGCCCAGACACTTTGTTGAAGAAACTAATTTTGTGTTTGTGGTCAGTTGAAAGCTCATTTCCATCCTTAAACCACCTAGCTGTAAGCTCTGGTGTGCCATCAACTGTGCATTCTAGAGTACAAGAGTCTCCAGCTGTGACTTTTATTGGTCCAGGTTTCTCTACAATAACTGCAGGTTCTGAAATGAGATGCATATCACAGTCACATTTTAATCTAGTTATCATAAATTGTTGATAGTATAATATTTAAAAATGTGTCTCTACGTAGGGTATGTTTTGTCCCCTTGTTACAAACCTAGAACAGAGAGACTGGCAAAACACTCCTGAACTCCAGCCTCGTTTTTGATCTGACAGGTGTATTTTCCGGTATTGACTGGTTCTGCATTTCCAATCTGTAGAGTTGTAATGTTGTCTGAATAAGAAATCCAGAGATTTTCACTTTCTCTAATGATTTCCCCTTTGTCTTTCAGCCACAGAACAGAAATGGGTTGGGCTCCTTCTATTGTAGCCTGCAGTTCAATTGATTCCCCAACAATAGCAGTGACATCACTGAGCTTCTTCACAAAGGCTGGTGGTGCTATTGAACGGAAGACAGTTGACAGTAAAAAACGTAAGAAGCGGAAGAATCAAGAGAGGGTGATAAGAACAACAGGATGCTAAGAATATAACAACACATAAATCATCGTACAAACCTTTTAGAGTTATAGAGCAAACACACGTGTCACTTCCCACATCATTTACAGCTTTACAGTGATATTCACCGACATCTGCAGTATCCACGTTCAGAATGTGAATACTAGCCTGGTAGTTCTCAGACATGATCTTGTACTTTTTGCTACTTCTAATTTCTCTTTTGTCTTTATACCATGAAATCTGGAATGGAGGAGTGCCCTGCAGCTCACATTCCAGGTGAACATCAGAACCTCTCAGAGACTGAACTGGATGGGGTTTCTTGCTGAAAACAGGAGGTGCTACAAAATAAGAAGTTTAAATTTCTGTTATTTCAGTTCAGGATACTCAAGGAAAAAAACATGCAAATGGGTTTAGGTTTGATCAGCAAGGAAGAGTAAAGACATGATTCACAGCAATAGATGGCTTCTTTGCCACAGAACACTGATATGATGCCCTACTTTCTCAGAAGGCAGTATGGGCCTCTGAAAAATAAAAGAGTAATTCAGCATTCTGACCTTTCACTTTGAGTAAGGTACTGCTGCTTGCACTTCCTGCTGCATTCTGAGCTTCACAAACATAGTCTCCACTGTCTTCAACACTGAGATTGTGCATTTCAATGACTGCCACCGAATCAACAAAGGACATTCTATATTTTTCACTGGGATGGATTACAATCTCATCTTTGTACCAGGTCACTTTGATTTCTGGAGAGCCTCCTATTTTGCATTCATATCTTGAAGAATCATGTTGTTTCACAACTCTGGAGGAGTCTAGTTTCTTTACAAATCTTGGTGGTTCTATAAAACCAAAACAAAAAGGAGTAACAAGATGGTACAAGAATATAGTGTACAAATTCATTAAAATTATGGAAGCAATTAAATAATTAACCAAAACTGATTGCTTCTGGGAGATACAGATATCTATCAACACTGGCCAAAACGGTCTTTGACAAGAATGAACACAGAACATAGAAAACAAACAAAAACAGACTTTAGTATGTCTTTGCCAATTCTATTACATATGTATGAACACCATTATGTCAGTAATAAAAAAGTGTAACAGAAGACCAGAGTCCAAAAAGTTTAGCCAACAATATGAGCAAGAAGAGTATTTATAGTGAAAGGCACAGCAACTGAACCAGATCTTTACATTCTATTACTAACTGATATAATCAATATATGTATGTTGATTGGCAAATCCAAATAGATGTAAGTGTAAGGAACAAGATTATTATTGTTCACATACTCATACTACAGGCTAAGGTAATAAACAACATAATTTGGAAATTTTTGCTCATGAGAAGATACACGATATGGCTGATATTACCGAAACTTGGTAGTTTGGATCCTATGACTGTGACTTAAAATAGATGGTTAAAAATGTTTCCTAAGAATTTAAAGGGGTGGTGGTAAGGAATTTAACATCAAAGACACCATTACCCATGGTTCAGAATCACAAGATTATTTATGGATTAAAATTCTAACTAATAAAACTAAAGATGAGGTACTGGTGGGCATGTATTACAACCGCTCACTAGGGCAAACTTTATTTAATAGTTTCTAAAAATAAAAGATTATTATTATTTAACAATGAAAGTCCTTCACCCACACAAAATACCTCAGTGTCAGCCTCATTCGGACAAACAAAGAAGAACTAATCAGGGAGCTAAAAGTTAGTGGTTGCCTACTAATCCTGATCTAGTTGCATTTACTTTCTGTAAACAGACTATTGCAGCAAATAGGAATACAGGGACTTTAAAATAGACAAATCTCCAGTGTTTAAAGGAAATGTAAATATAACTGATTGCAAACATTTAATTGAAAATGGGAAATGTTAACAATAACAGAAAACAAAACTGGAAATTGTTCAAGGACATTCTCATGGATGTCTAAAAAACAATTAGTTCACAAAAAAATAAAAAGTTATGCAGGGGAAAAAATCCTAATTAAAAGGAAATTAAAAAGCAAAATGAAACTTTTAGCAAAGATAAATTGGCAAAAGGGGATGCAAATATCAATTAATATAGAAGTTAGAAAAGTAGGTAACTGATGAGGGAAGCTAAATGAAGCAATGAAACATTAAAGACCAGTAGGATTAAAGACAATAACAAGATATTTTCTAAATGTGTAGGGGACATAAGTAACTCTAGGGAAGTTTTAGATCTATTGCTAGATGGAAATAATAAGCAGTGATGCAGAAAAGGCAGAAAAAATATTCAATAGATATCTCTGCTCTTTATTTAAAGCAAAGCAGTAGGATCAACATATTATGGATGGAATAAAAAATGTATCACCTGTAACATCTGGGAGGCAGCAGCCATTAAAATGAAATATTTTCAAGTCAGGAAGATGAGATAACTTTTAACTAAAAACTATCTAAGGAGCTGTCTGAACTACAGTTGTTCATTTTAACAGAAGTTGGAATGTTGGTCAAACTCCAAAGGACAGGGCAACTACCAACATAATTCCAATATTAAAAAGGGCAAAAAAAGGGGTGAGCAAGGCAGCAATTGTTAGTCTGGAATTGATTCTGGGCAAAGTAATGGGACTAGTAATTCAGGACTCTGTCAACAAAGAATCAAAGGCTAAAGAGTTTGATTGTTAGTTTAGAGACAATAGTAGGCAGAGAATCACAGCGAGAACATTTCTTGGTCCAGTATGATTCAATAATGTTATCAATAATCTCATGTATAATATAAAGTCTACCCTGTAAAAGTCTGCAGATGACACAGATTGGTAAAACAGTCAATAATGGGGACTGTTTACTGTTGCATATTTATATGAATCATTTGGTGAAATGGTAAAAAGTCAACAGGATGCACTATAATATAGCCAAACACAAGGTAGTACATTTTAGAAGAAAGAACGCAGACATATCAATTGCAGATTCTTCTTTCCTGTTAAGAGAAGGATTTAATAGTCAAGATAAATAACCACCTCAACTTAAGATCTCAGTGCAATGCCATGGCTAAGAAATAGAGAAGTAATTTAGCCTTTCTCTGTTCACAATACCAATAAGACACTGTTAGAATGTTGTGCCTTGTATGACCATGCTTCAACAAGGATGTGGATATAATGCAGAGAGGCTAAAGTTGGACCAGAGACATGATCTGGAGGTTTGAAAACATACCTGAAGATGAGAGGCTTGAAGAGTCCAGTCAGACTAACTTACTAAAGAAAAGATTGAGGCATGATTGGTTGAAGCTGAGTTACCCACAGAAAAGATCTGATAGAGGGTAACTTTGTTTTAGTCTTGCAGACAGTGACATAGAATAATTCAGTGGATACCACCTGCAGTTTGACAAATTTAATCTTGAAGCAAGATACAATTTCCTTGCAGAAAATGTAATGAAATAGTGGGACAGTTTTAGAAGGAGAGTTTTAAAATTAGACCCTCCCTTTGAGTTTTAAAATTAGACTAGATCTTTCTAAAAGATATGCTTTAGATCCAGCTTCTGGTAAAAATTCTAGGGGAACCTGTGTTTACAGAAGGTCATGATCTTTGTTGCCCCTTTCACATAAGAATCTATTAATGCACAGAAAAGTAAATGTGAGTTATAAAGCCTGTCTATTGATTTTTGTACACACCAGCAATACAATACATATGAAAAAACATAAGCTAAAAAAAATTGTTGGAGGTACAGCCATTTTTCATGGCACTTCTTTCAGTAAATAAAAATACAGAACATGTTCTCTTTACATGGAGTAAGGCATTAGTAAGGAACACTACCACACTAAGGCCAAGATTCAAAATTGCAATGAAGCTCTTGCCAGACTGTGGGGTGTTCCACTGGATGCTTGTTCACTTGTTGGGATGACTCCTGGGATTAAATGTAGGCATGTTCATGTATTTGCCACATAAGAGAAGTAATATTCAGGAAAGATTATTATTCATTTCTTGTTTTCTGGTCCCCAAGGCATATTACAAATCAAGATAATATTGCAGTGAACTAATTTGCTTCTCCTGATGAAGATCACTGCCAGGCACTTAAAGAATGTTGTACAAATCAATTTACAACCAGATATGTATTCAGTAGATTGTTTCTAGTTTCAAGATTCTTAGTAAATAAATATTTAGCAGTAGGACCTCAACTTCTCTTTACCAGAAAACAAATCCCACTGTGAAGACTGTGCCTTTTAAGAAGCAGATTTCATGCTCATCCTGTTAAAGATGGATGGGAACGACACATCCGGAACAACTGTAAATTAACCCAAGGTCCCCGCCTACATTAAGGAAATCACCAGCAGGTACTGGTGTAGTTTACACCACTGTAGCTTAAGCCGGTCATAACTCTGGTAGAGTTATGTAAATTGAAAGATCCACTTCCTATGCAGTTAAGGAGAGCGTTGGTGGAATAAATGTTTGTAACCATGGCTGCTTGCTGTCAGCACCTCCAATTTTTGTTTCTAGGAGGTGCTCAGTGTGTGTCAAGTTATTTTGCCTGTAGGAGGGTAAAATGAGTCTCAATCCAACCCTAAAATAAATGGCTGCATGCTAAAGTAGGTGCTGTTGAAACCCTAATGAGTATATCAGAGAAGACAGATCCCGTTTAACAGCAGCCAGGGGAAAGGAAAGGTCTCATTTTCAGTCTGCTTTGCACCCTTTTGGGAGAGCCAGGCTCCGATCTGCCTGGCTGCCTTTGGTTTGAAACAGTCAAAAGCTGGGCAAGAGAAAGAAAAGTCTCTGCATGTTTAAATACCTTGTACACTCAGCTGAGCAGCACAAGAGTCCTTGCCCACGCTGTTGCTCGCAGTGCAGGTGTAGAGGCCTGCGTCCCCTTTGCCAACCTTTAGGACGGTGAGGCTGGCCGTGCTTTCCACCAGCGTTATCTTGTAGTTGCCTCCAGGCCGGATTTCTCTATTCTCCTTTGCCCAAGTGACTTTCATCGGCGCTGAGCCAGTGATGTGACATTTGAAGGATCCGCTTGCCCCAAGAGCCACGTCAATCGGGACAGGCTTTACATCAAAGAAAGGAGGTCTCAGGTGCTCTATAAATGGAAGGGAATGTCAAAGAACTCCTGCCTCTGCTGCCCTCATCCCTTGGCTACCCTTACCTCAAACCAAGGGACCTCCCCCCTGCCTCTGTCCCACTTTCAAGGAGGAAGGATTTGGGCAGCTACAGACCTGTGAGGAGCAGCTTGGCACTGGAAGAGGCGCTCCCCAGAGCATTTTGAGCGGTGCATGTGTACAGGCCGCAGTGAGCCATGGCTGTCTGCAAGATCTGGAGAGTGGCTACGTTATTGAAGAAGGTGCTCTGTGTGTTCTCGTCATCACTTAGCACCGCCCCATCCTTGGACCAGAACACCTCCAGGGGCTCCGAACCAGTGATACGGCTGTCAAATGTAACTGGAGAGCCCACAGTCTCCTGGATGTCTTTGAGCTTCCTTGAGAAAGTAGGTGGGAGTTTGCGTTCTGTGGGGGAGGAAAGGAGGAAGACATCAGCACGGGGGAGACCAGATGTCTTAAGAAAGAGCAACTGCTGCCTCTAGAGAGCCAGGCAGTGGGAGGCAAAGGGTCACCTTTGACAGTGAGCTGTGCCATGGAAGAAGCAGAGCCCACGCTGTTCTCTGCTTTGCAGAGGTATTCGCCAATGTCGACTGGCTCCACCTGCACGAATGTCAGCGTTGCCACATTATTCCTCAAGTGCATTTTGCAGGCAGGCGTGGACCTCAGCTTTGTGTCTCCCTTGTACCAGGATACCCTGATGTCTGGTGCCCCGGCAACCTGGCACTGGAAAGTGGCCGCCTCGCCAACCTTCACCTCCATGCTCTCCAGGGGCGCCACAAAGTAAGGTGGGTCTAGGACACAAAGGACCGCAATCAGCACCACAAAGAGCCAGCACCTCATAGCTAGTCCTAGCAGGGGAGGGAGCTTGGGGAGCAGGGAAGAGCCACATACCTAAGACAGAGACCAGCCCTTGGCACCTGTCCTGCCCAGCCTCATTGGTCACCTCACAGCTGTATTGCCCCTCATCCTCTTTGGTGCTATTCAGGATCTCCAGGATGCCAGACTTGTCGGTGGCAGTGATGCTGCACCGTGGGGACTGTGCGATCTGCACGCCATCCTTCTTCCATGTTACTGCGATGGGAGGGCTGCCAGTATACGTGCTCTCCAGCATAATGGCCTTCCCCTGCTCCACGCTGAAATCGCTCAGTTTCTTCACAAAGGCCGCAGGCTCTGCAGCAACAGAGAAAGCATGAGCCCCAGGGCAGGGGCAGGGCAGGGATAGGGGCCAGAGCATTGGGCGGCAGCAGTGGGGACCAACCTTTGACAAAGAGATGTGTGGTGCAGGATGCACTTCCCGCCTCATTGCTGACCACACAGGTGTAATCGCCACTCTGCGCTGGGGCCATGTTGTACAGGTCCAGCTGTGCAACCGTGTCCTCCAAAGAGATGTCACACATCTCGTCGGGCACCAGCTCCCTGACGCCTCTGAACCAGGTCACTTTGAATGGGGCCGTGCCTCGGATGTGGCTTGTGAAGGTCACACTCACCCCAGGGACAACTTCCAAGGGATCAGGGGTCTTGGTGAAAGAGGGGGGTTCTGGGTTTGTGGGAAGAAGGTAAGACACGCACACAAAAACACACACAGAGATGGTCAGTTGTGAAGATCGCAAGCTGGGATTAGGTCCAAAGAAGCATGGAAAACACTTTGCCAAGAATGAAAGAGCAAGGGGTGCAGGCAGCATTTTGCCCAGGTGGGCAGTACCTGGCTGCTTGGCCCTGACCTGCAGGTGGGGGAGGGTATCTGGCTACCTGGTACTGACCTTGCTGGTGGGGCACCTGGATGCCTGGCACTGACCTGGGGGGGGGGGGTACCTGGATGCCTGGTACTGACCTTGCAGGTGGTGGGAGGGGTCCTGGCTGCCTGGCACTGACCTTTTTTGGGGGGGTACCTGGCTGCTTGGGGGTGGGGGGAGGGTACCTGGCTGCCTGGTACTGAGCTTTATTTTGGGGGGGGGGGGGGAAGTACCTGGCTGTCTGGCACTGACCTTGCAGGTGGGGGGGGAGACTTGGCTGCCTGGCACTGACCTTGCACAGTCAAGAAGGCGCTGCACTCATCAGATCCCGCAACGTTTGCCGCGACACAAGTGTACGGGCCCGTGTCTGAGGGCTCCAGGTGGTTGAGTTTCAGGGCGCAGATATTGTCGGAAAAGGAGATCTCATGTTTCTCTCCGCTCACGAGCTCGGTGCCGTCCTGGAACCAGCCCACGGAGATGGGCGGCGTGCCCGAGACCTTGCACTCCAGCAGCGCGGAGGAGCCCAAGACGCCGCGCGTTTCCTTTAACTTCCTCGTGAAAGAAGGAGGCACGAGGCGATCTAGGGCAGGGAAAGGTAAGAGCACTCGTGGGTTTTTATACGTCTTTGCTTCTGGGTTGGGAGGGGGGGGTCAAGGAGAGGAGGTTTTAAAGAGCCGAGCCCGCCGACTCACCTGAGACATCCACGGAAGAGGTGCAGCTGCTCTCGCCCACCTCGTTGTGCACCTCGAAGGTGTAGAGCCCCGAGTCCCCGGCGCCCGCCGACAGCACCCGCAGCGTGGACACGTTGTTGAAGAAGCTGATCTGATACTTGCGGTCGGTCCTGAGCTCGCGCCCGTCCTTCAGCCACCGGGTGAAAAGCTCCGGGGTCCCCCCCACCTTGCACTCCAGGCTGAAGGGGTTGCCCCCCATGACTGTCATGGGCTCAGGCTTCTCTAAAATGATTGCCGGCTCTGCAAGAAGAAGGGGCAGGGAAAGGAAGTATGACCGCCTGGCGGTGAGACCCAGAGGACGGGAAGCCTGGAAGGCAAGAGCCCCGGGGTGCTCCCCTACTGACCTAGCACTTGCAAGAAAGCAGAGCACTCCCGCATGCCGGCGTCGTTCTTGATCTGGCAGATGTACTTCCCGGAGTGGACCCCCTCGGCGCTTTCGATCTCCAGCGTGGCCACGTTGTCCGCGAAGAACATCTGGACCGTGTCGCTTTCTCGAATGATGTCGCCCTTGTCCTTGAGCCACAGCACGGAAATGGGCGGGGAGCCCTCCACCACCGCCTCCAAGGCCGCGGGCTCCCCGACGAAGATCGCGGTGTCACTGAGCTTGCTCACGAAGCGGGGAGGCTCTGGGGAGGGACAGAGGCAGTCAGCGGGGAAGAGAGGCAACTCGCGGGGTCAAGACAAGAAGGCGCCGCGGAGACCTCCGGAAAGAGAGAGCCACAAACCTTTGAATCGCACCGGACAAGCGCAAGTGTCGCTCCCCACCTCGTTCATGGCTTTGCACTGATACTCCCCCGTGTCCTGAGCCTCCAGGCTGAGGATGTGCAGGCTGGCATTGAAGTGCTTGGCTGTCACCTTGAACTTCTTGCTGCTTCTGACTTGCCGCCGGTCCTTGAACCAGGCTACCTCGAAGGGCGGCGTGCCCGAGATCTCGCAGTGGAGGACAACGTCAGCTCCTTTCAGTGTGTCCACGGGGCTAGGGGCCTTGCTAAAAACGGGAGGCTCTATAAAAAAAGAATCGCATCAGAGCCCGTGAGAGTGAGCCCCGGGCCGGGCTGCTGCCGATCAACGAGATGTCGAGAAAGTCGAGCCAGCAGGTATGCTCGTAAAGCCATATTTAGCCGCCTAAAACGGGATCTAGCCTTCAAAAGTGCTGAGCACCTGCCGTTCCCATCGGGGTTAGGATCTCTCTAGGGCTATAAATTCCCAGGTTGGACATTTGAGCCAGATGCCAACGGCTTGAATCGGGGACAGCAGGGCGTGCCCTGGCCCCAGTCTTTGCCCCTCCGGAGCCCAGCGCCGCCCGCCGATCCGTCCTCGTCCCTCGCTGCCCCTCCCGCGGCTGCCGGACTTCACCGCCCCGCTCCGCCCGTCCTCAGCCCGCCCCCGCTCTGCTATTCCGGGCCCCTGCTCCCGCGCCCGGTATTTCCTCCCCTCCCCTCCCCGCCTATCCTACCCATTTGTCCCGTCCCTTCATCTGTTGTCACTAGACTAAGCTTTGAAGGCTCAGCTGTCTCCTCCCAAGACGTCTGGCCAGCACCCAGTACCAGGAGCCCCTGGCTGGGCTCTCTAAGGATGGCCATGGGGAGCCCCGGCTGCGCCTGGCGGGCTCTTACTCCCCTAGTTTTGCTACGGACATGAGTGGAAAAGTCACGGAGCCACGAGGGCGGAGCGGGGCTGAGTCTAGAGATGAAACTGGCCGCTTGGACTGAAGAGATCGCTTAGGTAAGATCGCAAGGGAATGAGGAGGGAGGTGAAGCAGCGGCTCCTAACCTTTCACTGTGAGCGCAGTACTGCAGCTGGCGGTACCGATAGGGTTGTGGGCTTCACAAATGTAATCGCCGCTGTCTTCGACGCCGGCGTCAAGAATAGCAAGCACGGCCACGCCGTCCGCGAGGGACGCTCTCAGTTTGTCGCTGGGGTGGATTTCATGATCGTTCCTGTACCACACTACTCTGATTTCCGGCGAGCCACTTATTTTGCACTCCAGCTGAACTGAATCACCCTGTTTCACGAATCTTGAAGCTTCTAGTTTCTTCACAAACTTGGGAGGTTCTGTGAAAGGAAACGAGTTGGTAAAGGACAGTGTTTAGTTTTCCTCTGTCAGCATGGCTGGGACCAATAAGAATCCTTGAGAGCACAAGAAATGAGTAAGGGAAATCACTTGTGTGGATGCCATGGCTACAAGCCTCAACTCAGTTTTCCCATAGGTGACAGAATATAGAGGGGGGAAGATAATGCAAACAACCCCTAGAGTGAGAGTCTGTCCTCATCTACACGGATGGGAAACACCCCGCTAAAGTTAGTAATTCCCAACCACGAACGAAATGTTGGGTGAAATCCCCGCCCCATTGAAGTCAAAGGGAGTTTTGTCATTAACTTTAGTCGGACTAAAATTTCATTCCTAGTGCTAATTGGAGGGGGGGAGGGGGGAGGGGAGAGGGCACGCTTCAAAAGATTCGAAATATTTTACACTGGATATTAAGCATACACCTGGAACATTCTTGTAAATCTCTATACATTGTCAACCTTAACATATGCAGGTTTGAGCGGGGTAAAGAACCAGAATTGGTCATATTCCAAATTGGTTCACCAATTCATAATCCGCAACGAAAATACCCATTAAGGTTGAAGAATGTTTGGCGGCATTTTGCTGCCCTAAAAATATAAAGTAAAAACAAGCACGATTTGCTATTTTGCTGTTTTTCGACAGTAAAATTACTATATTAAATTATCACCATAGTCTGGTTTAACATGCGAACAACGATCAAAGAATGGCATAAATCTTAAGCAAGGAACATGGGAAGTAATGTATAGGTCCATCTCTAGTGCATATACTTGCAAGGGGAACTAGGAGACAGTGTCCCTTTACATTTTTGCACATTCTTTCACACTGCAGCATGAAGAAGTAAAAAAAAATATTTAATATGTATAATATCAACGGGTTAACGTTAGCAGTTGGGTAAACTCCCTTAGATATAGCTCCAAAGTGAAAGGATATAACGAACTTTTCAAATAAAAAAGAGAGAGATCCCTTACTTTGCCTCAAAGAAAACAAATTAGTGCGGACTGCTCCATGTCAATACCTTTAACACTAAGTTGGGCTGAGCAAAAATCTTTCCCAACTTCGTTAGTGGCTTGGCAGGTATACTGGCCAGAGTCTCCTTTGCTTGCTCTCAGGACTCTCAAGTGGGCGGTGTTTGCTACAAATGTAATGTTATAGTTTCCTCCAGTTCGGATCTCTTTGCCGTCTTTAACCCAGGTAACCTGTATGGGTTGGGCTCCAGTAACATGACATTCAAAATCAGCACTTTCCCCGACGGGAACATCTATGGGTGTAGGTTTTATATCAAAGACGGGAGCTTGCTTGGGTTCTAGAAATGAAGCAGAACAGTAGAGTGCTGATTGCTCATGACAAGATGCACTAAACGCGGCAGATATCAGTTCAGGCACAAAGAGGAAAGAAGTGGGCTATGCATTAAGGAGAAAAAGATTCAGTAGGGGACGAACCTGTGACTGTGAGCCTAGCACTAGAGGTAGCGGTTCCAACAGGATTAGTAGCCGTGCAAGAGTATTGCCCGGTGTAATTCATCTCGGTTTGCGCCAGTTGAAGAGTTGCTACGTTATCTACGAACGAGGTCTGCACGTTGTGATCGTCTGTTAGCGGGACACCATCTTTATACCAACTCAGAGTAATAGGCTCTGAACCGTTTAGACGACAAGTAAATTTAACGGCAAAGCCAACAGTTTGTTCCATGTCTTTTAATTTCCTGACAAATGAAGGTGGAAGTTTGCGCTCTGTAAGAAAACAAGCACATTAAAATGTGTTTCCCCTGGTATTTATCTGGTAAAGCTATACATGAAAGAAAGAGCTGTAACAAGTCGTTCTCAACAAGCTAAAATGAAAATATCACCTTGAATTGTTAAGACAGCCTTTGTAGATGCAGTTCCTACGCTGTTCTCGGCTCTGCAGACATATTCTCCACTGTCATTTCTATCTACTTTATTAAAAATGAGTGTGGCGACATTGTCTTTAAAGAATATTTTGTACTCAGGAGTGGATCTCAATTTTGTATCTCCTTTATACCAAGACACTGTAATCTCTGGTGTTCCAGCAATTTGGCATTGCAAACTCGTATAATCTCCAACTGATACCTCAAGGGGTTTCAAGTGCGTGACGAAATAAGGAGGTTCTAAGAAAAGAAAACCCAAACCGAATCGTTAGAATCCGTAAGGCAACCGGACCTGAGAAGATGCTTTCTGACAAGGACGATGAAGAGAAATAAACCAACATGGTCACACACCTAGTGTAGACACCAGGGCTTCACAGATATCCCTGCCCGCCTCGTTCTCCACATGGCAGCTGTATTCTCCCTCGTCATCTTTGCTGCTGTTAAGAATTTCTAGAATACAAGATTTTTCCGTGGTGGTGATGCTGCACCTTTCAGACTGAGATATAGCGCGCCCATTCTTCTTCCATGTCACTGAGATTGGCAGGCTACCAGTGTAGGTGCTTTCCAAAATGATGGATTTCCCCGGCTCCACACACTGATCACTCAGCTTTTTCACAAAGATGGCTGGTTCTAATGGTCAGCAAGAAGAAAAAAAAATCAATATTGAGTTTCAATGTACAAAAGTATGGCTATGTTACAGTAAGAAGAGAAACTGGGATAAGTACAAACCTTTTACTGAAAGACGGGTTGTACAGGATGCCCTGCCTGCCTCGTTTGTCACTAAGCAAGTATATTCTCCACTCTGGAGTGGGTCTAGATCAAACAACTCCAGTTCTGAAACCGAATCCTCAAAATAGATGTTACACTTGTCCCCTGGCACGAGTTCATTGGCCCCTCTGAACCAGTGCACCTTAAATGGAGGGGTCCCTCTCATAACACTGGTAAAGGTAACACTCGTGCCTGGCAGGACGTCCACAGCTTCGGGTTCCTTCACGAAAGAGGGCGGCTCTAAACACACGTGGGGAAAAAGAACAAGTTAATATCACTGAAGCCTGGCACTTACATGTACGGCTGGAAAATGAAGAGCAAAGAATTTACATCCCAATGAATGCTTTTCCCAAAATACACTCAGAAAAGAACAGAGATGTCCAAGCAAGAGAGACGGTTACACGGAAGACCTGTGCAAAGAAGGAGCTGAGCACCCTGTACTGACCTTGCACGGTCATCACAGCTCTGCACTCGTCGGACCCAGCCACATTGACAGCTTTGCACGTGTACGTCCCCGTATCTGATGAGCTCAGTGAACTGACTTCCAAAACGCAGACGTTATCTGAAAACGTGATCTGGTGCTTTTCTCCACTTGCTACCTTATTTCTATCGTGAAACCAGGCAACTGAAATAGGAGGCGACCCAGATACTTTGCACTCCAGAAGCACAGAGGAGCCCAGTACGCCAAAGGTTTCTTTCAGTTTTCTTGTGAAAGAAGGCGGAATAATGCGATCTGTGTAAGAAAAATGTAAGAAATCCACAGTGGTTTAAAAGGGAGGTAAGCTGCCTAAAGAAAACCTTGGTGAAAGACGGAAGACAAACGACCCAACCAACCTAGGACGTCAACTGAGGCCGTGCAGCTGCTTTTGCCAACGTCGTTCTGCACCGCGAAGGTGTATAGCCCGCTGTCTTCCTTCTCGGAATCGAGGATCTTAAGGGTAGATACTTTGTTGTGGAAGGTGATTCTGTATTTGTGGCTGCTTGTCAGCTCCTTTCCGTCCTTAAACCAGCCCACCGAAAGCTCGGGCGTGCCGGCCACCTTGCATTCCAGAGTACAGGCATCCCCTACAGTAACCTGCATGGGCTCTGCCTTCTCCACAATGACTGCAGGCTCTGGAAGGACAGACAGCCTAGGTGAACCACCCAAATTACTCACTGGGATACCACGATAGCACAAACATATTAATTGCATCGCAGTTTATTTGAGCTGTGGTTTTAGAGAACTACCTTTCTCCACCCTTTGCTCCCCCCACCCCTCTATTAGAGGCATTATTGGACAGAGATTATTGTTACTATTATTGTTGTTGTTGTTACTGCTCTCTATTTCTACAGCACAGTAAGGTTCCTATCGTGGCAGGAAACGTTGGGCACTATCCTCATTTAAATAACTAGCCCTAGAGAGTGACAGTGGGAAAAAAACCCTGATCAGACCTTTTACACTTCCCCTCTCAGCATCCACCCTCTGCCACTGCGACACAGGATATTGGGCAAGATGGACCTACGGTCTGAGCCAGGGAATGGCAGTTTTTATGAGAAAGTACTAATCCTCTCGGTCTAAACATTATTTGGAAGAGGCCACACTTTCCTTAAGAGGTTTCACAGTGTGGTCTTTCTCTGGGAGCTCTCTCAGTGCCAAACTGATCCAAGCCCTGCATTTCTATGACGGAGAAGCTGTTGTCTGCTCACAATGCGGGAGGGATAAAACTCCCTCCCCACTTCACATCCGTTTTGAAATCAGTCTCCAGCATAAAGAAAGAAAACGGTGAGCTGACGCCTCGTCTCACCTAAGCCCCTGAATACAACTCAGCTCACTTACAAAAACTGCAGGCGTCCCGCAGCTGAGATACCAACCTAGCACTGTGAGGGTGGCCATGCACTCCCGCGTCCCCGCATCGTTTCTGGTCTGACAGATATACTTCCCAGCACTGCTGGGCTCCGCACTTGCGAGCTGCAGAGTGGCAACATTGTTCACAAATGTAATCCTAGTGTTTTCGCTTTCTCTAATGATGTCTTCCTTGTCTTTAAGCCACTGAACCGAAATGGGTTGAGAGCCCTCCACTTTGGCTTGTAATTCTACCGGTTCACCGACCACAACCGTGAGACTGTTGATTTTCGTCACGAACTTGGGGGGTTCTGAAGAGGAGAGAGGGACTTGTGATATGAAGCTCTCCAGTGTCCGCCTAAGGCGCCATCAGTACGGGGGCAGTGCCCTCCTGCTTACCTTTCAGCCTCACAGTGCACAGGCAAGTGTCACTGCCGACGTCGTTCTGAGCCTTGCACTGGTACTCGCCGATGTCTGCAGCCTCCACGCCCAGGATGTGCACGCTGGCGTTGTAATTCTTGGCTGTAACCTTGTACTTTTTACTAGTGCGGATTTGTCGCCTGTCTTTGTACCAGGTGACATCAAAGGGCGGCGTCCCGGAAATTTCACATTCGAGACTAACCTCAGTCCCTTTGAGCGAGTCCACTGGAGAGGGCTTCCTGCTGAAAACGGGGGGCTCTACAAGGGAAAGAAAGCAGTCGGCATCCGGCTCGCTCCCAGCGCAAACAAACACCCGGAGACGGTTCCTGCAGCAAAGCGAGCGGGGAAACCCGTGGGCTTCTCGGTGCCTCTGTCTGTTCTGGAGATGGTGGAGCAAGACAACGCCGGTGTTCACAGCGAAGCCGCGCAGAGGGATCAGCCCCGTAGCAGACTAAGGGTGACTCCCATTTGCACATCAAGCAGTGCAAAACCGTAAGTGACCGGATTTATGTTCTTGTGCCCAGCGATTGGGTTGGAGATTAGAAAAAAAACTTTCTCACTAGGAGGGTGGTGAAGCACTGGAACAAGTTACCTAGAGAGGGGGTGGAATCTCCATCCTTGGAGGTCTTTAAGGCCCGGCTTGCCAAAGCCCTGGCTGGAATGATCTAGTTGGGGATTGTCCTGCTTTGAGCAGGGGGTTGGACTAGATGACCTCCTGAGGTCCCTTCCAACCCTAATTTCCTATGATTCTATGATTCAGCTCCATGAGGCAGCAGGTAGCAGGAGCACTGTCAAAAATATCATAGCTCAAGCTTTAGGAAAAGCCTCCGCATCCAGTAAGGGTGAATTAGATTAGAAAAACCTGCTTAGTAGCCTGGGAGGCCACTAGGCAGAGTGGCTTAACACTGGGGCGGGGAGAAGAAAGATAGCTCCGAATTAAGAAATAAGCAGCGCGTATGTCTGAGAGATCCGAAAAATTAATGGATTGCTCGATTAAAAAAAAAAAAATAATCAAAGGAAAGAGCGATTGCTAACCTTTCACCACAACTTTGGTGCTGCAGCTTGCTCTGCCAGCAGGATTGTGAGCTTCACATATGTAATCGCCACTGTCTTCAGTGCTGAGATGGTTCATTTCAATCACAGCCACGGAGTCAATGAATGACATCCTGAATTTTTCACTGGCAATAATCTCGTGGTCATTTCGGAACCACACCACTTTGATCTCTGGAGAGCCGCTTATTTTGCATTCAAGCCGGGCGGAGTCACCCTGCTTTACTACTTTTGACGCTTCTAATTTCTTGACAAACTTGGGGGGTTCTATGAAACCAAAGAAAATGGAGATAAAGAAGGTGGCAATGCAGTGATTTCTGAATTAATATGGGGGGGGGGGAGAAAAAATGAAACAAATCTAGGTACGGATGAAAGAGGTATGGCAAAGCTTAAGAGTCTCCACAATTAGGAGCACAGCAAAAAAATTCGCTTGTAAATATTTACAAGAATTAGTTGGGCTTGATCAAAGACTGACAAAACGGAGGAACACAAGACGGGAACGTCTGCACACCTGTTACCATCAGAGTTGTAGTGCAAGAATCACTACCAACGTCATTGGAGACATGGCAAGTATAATGGCCACTCTTTGCAACATCCACTGAGTACAGGTTTAAGAAACCCGTTGACCCTTCTACCCCCAGGAAACAATTAGGGCCAGGTACAAGTTCCAAGTCTTCTTTAAACCATTTTATTGTAAACGGCGGCGTCCCTTTCAGCACAGCTTTAAATTCCACCACGGAGTCGGGGATGGCTTGCTGGCTTGCGGGTTTTACTAGGAAGCTTGGTGGCTCTATATTTTTTTAAAGGGAAAAAACAGATTTAGTTAAATCCTTTGCAGAGGAGACGGCTGAAGATGAAGCAAAGAAAGCAATCGATGAAAATAAAAGTGTAGAGCACTTCATAAAGAAAAGGAAACCGCGGATAAAGAAAATGTGCTATTATTCAAAGACGTGAAGATTGTAATTAATTGTTAAAGATTTACGTATTTTCCCAGCCGCTTGGTTAGCTAAGAAGAAGCCGTAAAGAGTTTCAAACCTTTCACAGTCAGGACCGCACTGCAGGAGTCACTGCCCGCCACGTTAGACACGCTGCACGTGTAATTGGCGGTGTCCTCCAGCCCCAGATTAACGATTTCCAGCGACACAGTGTTCTCGTGGCACTGGCTTCGGTGTTTTGCGCTATCAGTTATCTCCTTCCCATCTTTGTACCACTTGGCAGCAATGGGGAGTGAGCCGGAAACTTTGCACTCCATGTGGACTGATGATCCCACCACGTTATCTTTTTTCATTAATTTTTTAGTAAACGACGGAGGGATTGATTGATCTGCCCAACAAGAATTGCAAAACACATCAGTCAGCTTCCCGTGCTCCCTTCGCAGACACATGCGTCTTTTTTTTCACAAAGAAAGCAATTTTGGTTAAAGGAAATACAAACCTAGCACTGACAAAACAGCCTCGCAGGTGCCGCTGCCAAAATCATTCTCAACCTTAAAGGAGTAGGTGCCACTGTCCTCTTTCATCACCGGTTCAATCCTGAAACTGGCCACGTTATTTTCAAAGCTCATTGTATAATATCTACTGGGCAGAAGCTGTTTGCCATCTTTAAACCATTTCACTCGAAGTTCTGGTGTGCCGGCCACAGTGCACTCCAAGGTCACTGGGTCTCTTTCAGTCACTTTAACTGATTTAGCCTTTTCTATGATCTGGGCGGGTTCTGCAGTAAGAATTAAAGTGCAAATACGTTAAAGTTCCCCAGAGTGGCAGGCGGGTGTCTTAAAGCAGAGCTACAGCATCGTCTCGAAACTGCAGGGCTTACAAACCTTGCACAAAGAGCAAGCCGAAGCACTTCTCCACCCCTGACTCGTTCTTGGCCTGACACGTGTACCTCCCGCGGTGACTGATGTCCACGCTTCTGATTTGCAGCGTGGCTACATTGTTCACGAATGTCATGCGGAAGTTCTTGTCCTCCTCGATGATTTTCTCATCCTTTATCCACGACACAGATAAAGGATGAGCCCCCGCGACCACGCACTGAAGCTCCGCCGAGCTTTTCAGCACTGTGGTGACATTCTCCAGCTTTTTTACGAAGGAGGGTGGCTCTGTGTGTTAAAAAAATAAAAAAGAAGCCGGGGAAGGGGAGTTACTGTTTAATCGTTTTTAACTCAATAAAGAATTGAAGAGTTTGGAGTGGGGTTTCCCATCGGTGTCCCTGAACTGACCTTTCAAACCTACTCTGGTGCTGCAAGAGCAGCTGCCTCCGTCGTTGGAAATAATGCACTGGTATTCACCAGCATCCGAGACATCGCAGTTGGTGACGTTAAGCGCAAACACTGCCTCCTGGGCACTCATGGCATACTTTTTGCTGCTGTAAATTTCCTTGTTGTTTTTCAGCCAGGTCACTTCGAAAGGCGGAGTGCCCGTGACCTCGCAGTCCAGCGAGGCATCAAAGCCTTTCACAACGTCCACGGGTTTCAGCTCCCGTATAAAGGTGGGAGGTTCTACAGCAACGAATGCACAGGAGGGAGAAAGGGCAGCAGCTTAATACGGAGGGAGGCCACAAAAAGAAGAGCCGAACTGCAAATCGGCACCAAAAAAAGACAACCAAAACCCTGCTGAGAACTGACCTTTCACTTTCAGCTCAACGCTGCAGCTCTCGCTACCTGCGTCGTTGTGCGCCTCGCACACGTACGTGCCGCTATCCTCCACTTTGGCATCGGTCACTTTGCAAACGGCAAAGCCGTCCACGAAAGAGATGCCATACTTGGCGCGGTCGGTCACTTCGTTGCCATCAATGTACCAGGTCACGCGGATTTCGGGCGTGCCTGATACTTGGCACTCGAAAGTGGTGGACTTCCCTTTCCTCAAAGCCACGACAGGACTTGGCGTCTGAATAAACCTGGGGGGCTCTGGACGCGAGCAAAAGAAGAAGAAAAAATGCAAGACTTAACTCACTCGAGTCGCACCTCAGAAATAAACCATCGTTCCTAGTAACAAGAGAAACCCATGATACAAAATGACATTTCCTTGGAGTCTCAGAGCAGCAGAGACTCTCTGTGTCTGAACAACGCCCGAAAGCTTGCCCTCAACTACTCAGGTGGTGTAGTAAAAGGTATCACATCTACTCAAAGAACCGTGCGTGAAATGAAATAAGAGCACACACCTTTCACAAAGAGATTGGCTTTGCAAGTCGCTGTACCCACGTCGTTGCTTATCTGGCAGGTGTAGGTCCCTGAATCCGAAGTCTTGGCTGAAAACAGCTCGAGCACACTGGAGGTGTCATCCTTCCAGACAGAGCGAGTGGCCCCTGAAAGAAGCTCTTTGCTCTCTTTAAACCACTTGATCTGCATAGGAACGGTGCCTTTCACAAGAGCTTTGAACTGCACTCTAGCGTTGGGCACCACATCTTGTGACTGTGGTTTTTCCACGAAATAAGGTGGTTCTATAACGAACAGAAAAGTGGAGGAGAGGGAGGGGTGGGGGAGAATCGCTTTAGGATCAAAGAACTCCGAAAAGGTAAACGAAACGCTTAGTACTCGCGAAAGAGTAAGCAGCTCAAACCTTTGACTGTTAAGTATCCACTGCACTGATTTCTTCCTGCTTTATTCGTGGCCTCGCAAGTGTAAGACCCACTGTCAGTTCCTTCCAGCTGACTGACCTCCAGGAAAGCGGTGTTATCAATGAAAGAATATTTGTGTTTCTCGCTTGCCGTGATCTCCTGGCCATCCTTGTACCACTGGATACTTATCGGATGTGACCCAGACACTATACACTCTAGGTGGACGAAGGACCCTTTAATGCTGTCCATTTTCTTAAGCTTTTTTGTGAATTTAGGCGGTATGATAAGATCTAGCCAAGAGTTAAAAAAAGGAAACAAAACCAAACGAAACAACGAGTTAGATTAAACTGCCCGAGTCCCAGGTCTGGTTTCAGAAAAGAAAGAGCAAGCAGGACCCTAAGGCCACTAGCAGGAGAAGCACGATACACACCTAGCACACTAATGCTAGCTGTACAGCTGCTGCTCCCGACATCGTTGAGAACCTCGAAAGTGTACTCCCCACTGTCCTTCTTTTCCGCGTGCACAACCTTCAGGACGGACACCGTGTCTGTAACACTGATTTTGTATTTCGGGCCCAAAGTCAGCTCCTTGCCGTCTTTGTACCATTTGACTGTGATGTCTTTAGTTCCTGAAAATTTACACTGCAAGGTGGCGGGGTCACCCTCAGTAACATCTATGGACACAGCCTTTTCAACGATAGTTGCAGGTTCTGCGGTAGGTACAGGGAGATACAGCTTGTTAGGTGCGTGCCCACGTGTGACTATGGTTCAAAGGAAAAGGCTATTGCTCGGTTACTTTGAAAGCATCTCGTGTTAAACTAACCTTTCACTGTGAGCAAAGCGGAGCATCTCTGAATGCCTGCATCGTTTTTAGCCTGACAGAAGTATTTCCCATCATGCTTCAGTTCAATAGACCTGATCATGAGAGTGGCTACATTGTTCACAAAGGTCATTTTCACGTTGTTGTCCTCAACGACTTCATCATTATCTTTCAACCAAGAGACAGTGATGGGCAAGGAGCCTTTAATGGCAGCCTGAAACACAACCGTGCCTCCTCGGAGGGAGCTAATATTTTCAATTCTCTTCACAAATTGCGGAGGTTCTAGTGGGAGGAAAACAGATTTTTTTTTTAGGAAGTGTCCGCTGCAGAGCAGAGCGGTCCAATTTAGAAGAACACACGCCAGATGGTGTGATGCCGAAGGGACTAACCTTTCAGGACCACCTCAGAGCTACAGAAGCAGGTTCCGACGTCATTTGTCACCCTGCACTGGTATTCACCAGCGTCTGAAGAATCAAACCTGAAAATGTGCAGGCTGATCAAGGATTCCTCAGCGGTTATCCTGTGCTTCTTACTGCTTCTCACCGGTTTATCGTCCTTCACCCAGAACACTTCAAAGGGAGGAGTACCCAGCACTTCGCACTCCAGCACAACATCCGAGTCTTTTAGTACCTCCATGGGCTCAAACTCCTTGCTAAAGTAAGGGGACTCTATAGTGCAGGAGAGAGAGGTTCGTTTGCCTTGGGATCTTTTAATGGTAAAATGAACCATAGGGGATCGGGGGCAGGGGATCTAGCACAAACCTTTGACTGTGACAATACTGCTGCAAGTATCCTTGCCAGCATCATTTCTTGCCTCACAGAGATATTCCCCACTGTCTTCAATGGCGACATCTATAAGTTTAAGAATCGCCATGGACTTGGCGAAAGACATTTTGTATTTGTCGCGCTCTTTAATTTCCCTGTCATTCTTGAACCATGTGATTTTGATCTCAGGGGACCCAGTCACTTTACAGGCCAGCTGCGCGTAATCGCCTTTCTTTAACAGCCGGGACGGCTCGAGCCTCTCCACGAAGGCAGCGGGCTCTGGGGATTGAAGACAGGCGGTAAGAGCAAAGACAGAGGACAAGGATTCCCGAGAGCCAGGCTGCCTCCCTCGGGCCCCGGTGCAGGGCGGAAGGCGGCCCGACCACTCACGGCCGGGAGGGGAGAAAGGAAGGAGACGCAAACCTTTCACAAACAAGTTTGCACTGCGCGCCACGGAACCGGCCAAGTTGCTGGCTTTGCAAATGTATTCCCCGGAGTCGGCAGGTTTGACGGCGTACAGCTCCAGGTAACTGGCTAGCTGCTCTGTCAAGATAAAGCAGGCCCCGCCGATCTCCAGCTCCGTGTCACCCTTAAACCACTTGATTGTGAGCGGCGTCGTCCCTTTGAAGGTGCTCTTCAACCGCACCGTGGATCCCGGCACTATTTCCTGAGACTCCGGCTCTACTACAAAGCTGGGGGGCTCTAAATGGCGTTGAAAAGAAACAATCACAAAAGAGTAAGGAAGAGTCGGCTGCGCTGGCGGGGAAGAAGGAATGGTTACATCATGCAAAGGGAAATGCAAGAAGGCGGTCTGCCAAACCTTTCACGAACAACGTGCTACTGCTCTCTTTAACGCCCGCAGAGTTGGTTGCCCTGCAAGTATAAAGTCCAGCATCGTTCGTGTCTAGATGTTTTATCTCCAGAGAGGCTGAGCCTTCCGCAAAGTGCACAGTGTACTTGGCGCTGGTCTTGATCTCGGTGTCGCGCTTAAACCAGGACACCGTCATGGGGAGGGAGCCCGCGACCTTGCAGTCCAGGCGGCAGGAGCCGCTGACGATGCTGTCCACGTTCCGCAGGGGTTTAGTAAAGAAGGGAGGGAGGGTACGATCTGTCGGGTGCAGAGCAAAGACAAGAAACCAACCGCGTGAAAAAGAGGGAACCCAGGGCTAAACTGCCCACTGCTTTGTAGGGCCGCAGGTCGGGGCAAGGCTGGGCTTTGCAAAGACAAGATACCAACCTAAGACGGTAAAGCTGGTGGTGCAGGCGCTGAGCCCAACGTCATTAGAGATCTCAAAGGTGTACTCGCCGCTATCCTGGATCTCGGCGGCATAAAACTTTAGCTGCGCAACGTTATTTTTAAAACTGATCCTGAACTTTTTGCTGGCAGCCAGCGGCCTGCCGTCTTTGAACCACTTGGTTTTTAACTCGGGAGTGCCTGCCACGGTGTACTCCAGAATGACTGGGTCTCCCGCGGTCACCTCAATCACTTCTGCTTTCTCAATAATTTTGGCGGGTTCTATAACAGAATCAAAGACTTGGCATTAAGGACAAATCGGAGCCACTTCCCCTGCTCTGCCGAAGTCTCCGGGAAGCCAGCGTGCCCTGCACTGACCTTTCACTGCCAGTTCTCCGAAGCACGTTTGACTTCCCGCATCGTTCTCGGCCACGCACGTGTACTTGCCCCCCGCGCTAAGCTGGACACCAGCGATCTGCAACGTTGCAAGGCCATGCTCAAAGGTCACTTTGACTTTGTGATCGTCTTTAATAATGTCTTTTCCCTTCATCCATGTGACAGAAATGGGATCTGACCCTTTGACAACGGCTTGTAAGGTAACCGTGTCTCCCACCAGGGCAGTCACGTTTTCGATTTTCTTAACAAAAGATGGTGGTTCTAGTTCAAAAGAGAAAAACTCACGGATTAGTAAGTGCATCGTCCTGAGCCCCCGGATACTGCACATCACGTGTTATTTGTTAAAATCCCCTTGTCCAGTGGACAGCATTGGTGCACTACTTAAGTTATCTACGGGCAGGAGGGAGAAGGAGGATATGGCTGCAGTGAATGCATCACTCGACAGCACCCGGGGGGGGGGGGGGGAGGGCAGAGACACCGAGTTGCTCCTGGTTGCTTGCTTTGGAGGTTGCACTGGACTTAGCTACCAAAGATATAGGCAGGACATTACAGCACGCTAAAGAGCAGCAGGAAAGACGATAAACCCGATACTTTTTTTAAAGAAATAAGATTTTCTTAAGATTTTCTTAAGTCATTTGTTTCCACAAGGCGGCAAAAGAGTTGTCTTTGACTCACTGACCTTTCAGTATGAATGTGGCACTGCATATGCATTTCCCAACTTCGTTGGCTACTGAACACTCGTATTCACCAACATCCGCACTATTAAATGAGGAAACCTCCAGAGAAATCACAAACTTCTGAGAGGTCAGCCTGTATTTTTTACTACTGCGGATCTGCTTCTTGTCTTTGAACCAGCCGATTTCGAAAGGGCCGGTGCCAGCCACCTCGCACTGAAGAATGGCATTTGTTCCTTTCACGATCTCGGCTGGCTCGAGGGTTTTGATGAAAGTTGGGGCTTCTATAAAGCATTAAGGCACGAGGAAAGAAAGAATTAGTTCCCGGGCCCCAAAGAGAAAGCCACATCTCCCAAATAAAATGGCCAGTGACCGTGAGCACAAACCTTTGACAACTATTTCAGTACTGCAGCTATCGCTGCCGACATCATTAGCTATTTCGCACGAGTAACTTCCACTATCCTCAACTTTCATGTCGGAAATGTCTAGCACGGCCACAAAGTTCACGAAGGACATGTTGTGCTTGTTGCTTTCCCGGATCTCTTTGTTGTTCTTGAACCAGGTCACTTGGATGTCAGGAGAGCCTTTGACTTTGCACTGAAGGCGAGCCGAGTCGCCCGGTGTCAGCAAGTAAGACGGATCCGCCTTCTTCACGAAGGTTGGGGGCTCTGAAGATGTCAAAAAAGAAAAGACACTTGAAGCAGGGAGCCCTGGAAGAGTGAGTCGGCGCCTAACAAACCAGCGCTTTCCGAGGAGCCGGGCCCGATCCCAGCCGAGGCCCAGCCCCAAGATCACATTCCTTAATGAGATCTTCCAGGAAATAAACCCCACCACCAGGCAAAAACCGGAGTGCTTGCGGGGGAAAAAACGACATCTTCAGGTGGCAGAAAGGACATCGGAAACTAGGAACGACTGGACAGCAGACACGGAAGGGACGATGAAGACAGGAACGTGAGGTTTCTTTTTTTCACCGGCTTGGAAGAGCAGGCCCCCCTCCCCAATCCCCCCCATCCTCCCCTCCCCAGGGAGAAGAAGAAAGCCAAGAGCAGATGAAACCTGGTCTTACCCAGTGCCAGATTCACCCTTTAGTGGGGCCCTAGGCAAACAAACTCCTGGGCCCCTAGGTAATACTGTATATTTATATTACTTTTTTCACTCAATAATTATAACATGTAAAATAAGCACAACTGGGCCTCTTCTTCACTTAGGGCCCTAGGCATGTGCCTTAATCCGGCCCCGGCCTTACCTCTGACTGCTACAGTAGCGGAGGAGGAGCTGCTGCCCGCCTCGTTGGAGGCGGTGCACACGTAGTGTCCCGAGTCCTTCAGTTTGGCCAGCGGGATTTCTAGCGCTGCTGTTTTGTCCTCGAAGTAAATCTTATAATCCTTGCCAGGAGGGATCTTGTTGCCGTCCTTTGTCCACACGACGGTCACCTTCCTGTCTTCGTCCACCTGGCACTCCAGGCGGACCTTCTTGTTGACAGGGGACTGCGTGGACTGCAGCACCTTGATGAAATGCGGCTTGTCGATAATGACCATTTCCGCCTGGCAGATGTCCGCGCCGAACTTGTTGGAGGCCTTACAAGAGTAAACCCCCCTGTCGCTCACGGTCAGAGAGGAGATTTCAAGGACGTGTTTGTTCTCGACCGAGGAAATGCGGTGATGGTCGGAAGAGGCGATGGCGGCGCCGTCTTTCTGCCACACCGCCTCGATGACCGGGGTACCGGACACCGTGCACAGGAACCGGGCGCTTTTCCCCACGAAAGTGGTGATAGATTCGGGTCGGGTCAGAAAGGTTGGAGGAAACGCTTCTGCAAAAGAAAGGGCTGCTCAGTTACAGGTCCAAGGGCGGCAAGTGGAGGTCACGCATTGCAAACTGGCCAAAAGAAGAGGTGAGCAATGAAGAGGACAAACGATACTAGGAAGAAAGGAGTCCAGGTCATCTGCCCCTCTGGGACGGTACGTAACATCCAAAGCCTGGGTTACACCTGGTAAGTACCTATAGACTTGTATCGACTTGTAGACTCAAGTTACTAATGTCAATGATTTAACCAGGAATATCGGATCCAGGACAAAGCAATAAAAAAAGACACGAATCAAACCCAAACCCGCTCAACCAGTAAAATATACGGGAGGAGGGAAGAGGGTGTATTAAAAATGTGTGCGTTTCAATGTAGTAATTGAATATTCAGTAAACTGAGATAGGCCGATAGGTACCCTTGGCTCCCTAAGACAACTGCCCGCTCTCATAATTGTTCCTTTAATCAAGGTGCTTGACCGTTCAATGAAACCGAGCCTCCCACATGAGTAAGTACTAGGAGGGAAAGGTTTGTACAACTGTCAGAGGAAGGGAACTGGACCCTAGCCACCCTCCTCCCCACGTGGGTGAATGGAATATATGACAAATCATGCAGACTTTTATTCTTGCTGGTGAAGACACTTCTTCTTGCTTCAGACACCGAGGAAAAAAGAGGGGATTATTTTTTCCAAATAAACGAGAACACACTTACGTGCATTTGCTGGAGGTGAAATGAACCCTCTTCAAGAATCCCTCCATTGAAATAAACACAGTATCTGTTTCGAGTGGATGTAATCCCCGCCCGGCCCATCCCATCCCATCCCCCCGTGGCACCCGACTGCCAGCTGTTTCCTCCTCGGGATGCAGAAAACACCCGAACCCGGCACTGGCAAAGTTCTGTCCTCTTCGGCCTTTGCACCTGCTTGGATCCGCGTGCCGTAAGACAAATCATAAAAAAAAAACCACAACAAAGAAAACCATTTGAAAGTGTCGGGGTGTTCACAATGAAAGGAGATCAGATGAAGGCACCGCACTTACCAGACACCTTTAAAACCGCAGTGGAGCTTACACTGCCGTATTGGTTGGAAGCCTTGCAGCTGTAGTCTCCACAGTCAACTACTTGCGGCCTGGGGATCTCCAGCGTGGAGATGTAGTTCGAGGTGCGAATGGAAAACTTGTCCCCGTCGTATATTTCTCGGCCACTTCTATACCACTGGAATCTAACGTTAGGGGCCGCCTCAATCTCGCAGGTGAACTTGGCCAGGTGGTTAGCGGCTACTTCCTGCGACTCCAGCCTCCTCCTGAGGATCGGGGCAACTGGAATCAGAAGCACAACAGGTTTCAAATACACGCCCGCTGGCATTTTTGAGAAACAGCTGTTAATGAACTGACCGACTGACATCTACAGGGGTGATTTACTAGCAATCCAAGGAAAGTGACTGTAAAGGAAAAATAAAAAACAAAGAATGACCGTCAAACACTGAAAGCAGACCGTGAGCAGTGCCAAACCTACTGAACAGAAGGAACCAGGGTGCAAACGCAGAATGGGATCAGAGGAAGACAGCGCGGTGACAGCACCGGCCTCATGCATCACAATGTGATATAGAAGTATATACCACGTTGTGCTGGAACAGCGGACGATGAAGAAGTGCATGAGACTGGGCTAAGACGGGGTGATGGTGCCCAAGACCTGTGGCCGTGATGAGAAGGGTGAAACCAGGGACCCGATGGCCGCTCGGTGGACACGGGGGCAGGTGTCGGTGCACGACATGCGCTGTTAAGAAATTCCGAGGCAGGCAAAAGTGACACGTGGGCCCGCTTGAACCTCGCTTATATGAGGCTCAAGCTAGAGCGAGAACCAGAGCGATGCCAAAAAGGTGGGAAATACGCGGAGTCGCAGGTGGGGGCGGGAAAAGTGAACAACTTCCAGAATGTGAGAGAAACGGTGAGAGAAGAAAGAGAAAGGGCGAAACCGCTGTTAGTGCTGTGATGGCATTAAGGGAGTCGCCCTGAGTCTCGTATCTGTATCGGGGGAGATACAGATCAAACGGTCTCTGCGGCACGAGTGCATTAGTGAGTATTAGAGGGCAACAGGATTTGATCCCCAACCTCTTGTTACAACTGTGAGTTTCGCGGCTGTCGCTGTTTTTCCACCGCCATTCAGAGCCTCACAGGCATACTCTCCTTCGTGCACCTCCTTGCACGCTTTGCTGATTACTAGTGTGTACGTGTCCTGGTCTCGTGCGCACTTGAACCGTTTGCCTGAAGAAACCGCTTTACCTTGGAAAAGCCAATTGACCGTCTTGGCCCCGGCGATGACCGCTACGAGACTGATGCTCCCGCCTTCCTCCACAACCATATCCACCAGCTCCCTGCGGAGCTCTGCGCGAGCCTCCCCCGCTACCTGCCCCTCCGCTTCTCCGGCCTCCCCCCCGCCCTCCTCGCGGATCTCTTCCTTCTGCTCCTCCACGTGCAGGGTCTCGGCGGGGGTTTCCAGCGGGGCGGCGGCCGCGGCCAGGTGGGCGGTGAGTGCGCCCGCGCCCACGTCGGGGATGCGCCTCCCGATGCCGGCGGCTGGGGCGGCGCGGGCAGCCCGGGGCTCCTCCGGCTCCGCCGCTATCTCCACGGTGCCTCGAGCCCGCTGAGGCTCCCGCGCCGCGGGGAGGCGCCCCACGGGCTCCACGTGTGCCGGGGCGGCGCTGACAGCCGCCGCTGCCAGGACCAGGGCAGGGGAACGGGCGGAGGCCGCCTGGTGCCGTGGGACGGGGTCCAAAGCGCCGGGCTCTTCTGCATCCAGGGTCGCCGCCGCGTCTTCCAGCCGGGCGCGGACGAGGCAGGCGGCCAGGGCTGGCTTCGCCTCCTCGCTGACCCTGGCGGCGCTCGCCTCCCCGCCGGCGCTGCCCGCCGGCCGCTCGCACGAGCAGATGTGGGGCTCGCTGCTAAGCGCGGCGTTGAGCGCGGCCCCGGCCTGAAGCCGCGGGGCCAGGCGGCAGCCGGGGGGCGGCCCGCGGGCCGCGAGCGGGCGCTCCTTGGCAAGCAGCGGGCTGCGCCCCACCTCGGCCGCGCTCGCGGGCTCCGCGCGGGGCGTCCGGGGCGCGGCGGTGCGGGCGTCGGGGCGTGGGAGCGGGGCGGCGCGCTCCTCCTGCAGGGCCCGCGGCTCGTGCAGCGCCAAGGGGAGCCGCACGGCCTGCCCCTCCCGGATGCGGGCCGCAGAGTCCTGCTCGGCAGCGCCCAGCGCGGGGGCGCTCTCCAGCCCGGCGCCCGGCGCCTCGGTGCCCGCCGCCTGCCAGGGCACTCGGGCCGCGGCTCCCGCCCGGGCGCGCTGCGGCGCAGCCCCCGCCAGCGCCTCCGCGTGCTCCTCCGCCAGCGCCCAGCGCTCCGCCACGCCGGGCAGCTGCAGCGCGGCGCGGGCCGCCTCTTGCCCCGCGCCCGCCCGCTGCGCCTCCTCGGCGGCCTCCAGGACGCGCTCCTTGCGCAGCGGCGCCGCCTCGGCCACGGCCAGCGAGCAGGGCAGCGGGCGGGGCTCGGCGCCCGCACGGGCCAGCGCAGCCTCCGCGCCGCCCAGCAGCCTGCCCAGCGCCTCGGCCCGCAGCGCGGCCCGCTCCTCCGTGGCGGCGGCCCGCCCCAGCGCCCTGCGCACCCTCTGCGCGGCAGCCGCGGCGGGCGCGGGGTCGCCGCGGGCCAGGAGCCCCTCCTTGGGCAGCGCCTGCTCGAGCCGCGCGCTGGGCAGCAGCAGGGCGGGGGGCGGCTCCGTGCCCGCCGCGGCGCTCGTCGTCTCGGCCGGCTCGGGCAGCGGCTCGGCGGCCTCCGGGCTCACGGGAGTCTGGTCCTGCGCCAGCGCGCATCGCAGCAGCTCCGGGCTGCGCCGGGCCTCCGCGTGCGCCTCCGCGGGCGCCGCCGCCTCGACGCGCCCCTCGCTGGGCAGCGCCGCCGCCGCCCGCACCACCGCGGCCGTCCAGGGCTGCTCGCCTTCCCGCCGCGCCTCCGCGCCGCCGCCGCCCCGTGCCTCCAGCCACCCCGCGCGCTCGGCCCGGACCCGCAGCGCTTCCTCCGTCACGGCCGCGGCGGCCGCGGGCCGGCCCTGCAGCAGCTCGGCGGCGGCCTGCGGCTCCACCGACGGCGCGTCCAGGGCGGCCTCCTTGAGCAGCAGGCGCGGGCGGGCGGTGAGGGGCCGGCGGAGCTCGGCGCCCGGCTCCCGCGCCCGGCCAGCCTCCGCGGCGGCGTGGAGGGCGCCCAGTGCCTCGGTGCGCGCGTCGCGGATCTCCCGCTGCTCGGCCGCCAGGGCGGAGAGGAAGGTGTCTCCCGGCTCCCGCGCGGGGAGCGGCACGGAGCTTTCTTTCGGCAGCTCGCCGAGGTCTGCCACGGCGGGGGTGTGCAGCAGCGGCCGGGGCTCGCGGGCCGGGCTCGCCGCGGGGGAGCTCCCGGCGCGCTCTTCGTCGGCGACGGAGGGCTCCCCCTCTGCGCGGGGCCTCCCCTCCCGCAGCGCCGGCGGCCTCTCCTTGCCCGGCTCCTGGACCACAGGCAGGCCGAGCTCGGGCGCCCCGCGGAGCCCGAGCGGCGGGCTGGCAATGGGCTCCAGGCGCTGCTCCAGGAGGCCCGGCTGCTCCCGGACCTCGGCCGCAGCGAAAGCCGCCGGCAGAAGCGGCTGGCTCGTGGGAAGCGCCCTCTCTTCCGCCAGAGGGGAGACGTTCGCGCTTTCTTCCAACCTCGGGGACTCGACCGTGGCTGTTCGGGGGGTTAAAATCGTCTTAGCTGCCGCGTAAGAGACCTCCAGCGGGCCCCCCCCCGCCTCGCCCCGCGCCCCAGCCGCCACTTCGGGCTCCGCGCAGGGGGGCGCCCCGGGGGCGCCCCGCACCACGCGCAGTTCTGCAGAGCAAGCGGCTTCCCCCAGCGGGCTTCTGGCCTGGCACGTATACAGCCCGGCATCGTCTCCCTGACACTCGCGCACCGTCAGAGACCCGGAGCCGTCCACGTGGTGGAGCAGAGTGTGAGACCCGCTGGGGAAAATCTGCCGGTTTCCCCTAAACCACCGAACCGCCGGGGCGGGCTCTCCCAGCACGGAGTACTCAAACACCGCAGCGAGCCCCCGAGCGCACTCCACGGATTCCGGTTCCTTCACAAAACAGGGAGGGAAGGGCCCCACGGCTCTCTCTACCTCCCATTTCCTGCTGACTTCTCCAGCCTCTTTTGGCTCTACCTTAAGATAGGCACTACACGCAGTCTCCCCGCACCTATTGCTCGCAGTGCAAGTATATTCTCCCTGGTCTGCAGCTCTTGCATAGGGAATGATCAGACTATAAGCATTGCCTTCGAATACAAATGTATAGTCCGTGGAAGACATTAACTTTACTCCACTGAAAAACCACTCAACTTTAGGTTTAGGACTGCCAGTAACAACAACCGAGAGTCTAGCTACATCCCCCTGCCTGACTTCAACACTGGAAACGTGTTTGAGGAAAACTGGGACACTGCCCTCCTCTGTTTCCACCTCTAATTTGCTGGAATAAACGGTTTGTTCAGGCAGAAGTTCAAGTGTTTTATCGCTATTAGACAATTGAAGGCCGCTGCTGTAACTTTCCGTTCTTTCTTCCTCAGCAGACACAACAAGAGAGCTAGAAAAGTCTGTATGGGAAAAAATTATTTCATTTTACTAAAATGCTTAGTCAGAAAGCTGTATTTAGTAACTACCAGAGAATAGCAACAAATGGCTCTCCGCCAGTGCAACTGTCTTCTCAGCACTACAAAGCAGTTCTCAAAGAACTTGAAGTCCTTTCACAGTCATCACCACTCTTAAAAATATGGAATTGCACCAAATAGAGAGCCATATCATGCTCTGGGTTTTATAAAGGCAGTTTCCTTTCTGAATCAATGGTGGGTTCAGTTAAAAACTGAGGGCACCATATGACCCAGTACTTTTGTGAAATTTAATTTACCCAAACAAACCAGAATAGTGACATTTGTGCATTTCAAACAGTAGAATAACCTCACACATTTATATGCATAGTTTATATGCACAAATTCATATATACAACTACACAGGAACAAAGATGAGGGCATGATTTAAATCTACAGCACTACCAAGAAGTCAGAGGTAAAGATTACATCCATCTCAATTTATGTGGGAACTTGTTTGGACTCACTGTGCTAGGATTAGCTACATTATGCAGAGGATTAAATAAAAGAATGATGCTAAGGATCAGGATTATTTGGGCAGAAGGTTTTCCATAAGACTAAAAGCCTTAATTCTCAGCATTCTGGATTTTCGGATTTAAGAAAGATCTTTCTTTTCTAATGTAACAAATTTGTTTTTAATGGTAAAAAACAGGGAAGATCTTGATGGGAGTGCCAGTCATGGGCGACTGGTGCTTCCTGAGTCTGGGGGTGGGGGGTACCCGCAGAAGCCGGTGTTGGCATTGGTGGCGGGGATGGAGCTGGTGAGCACCCGCAGATGCTGCTGGCAGCATCAGGGATGGCCCTGTTAGGGGGGACTCGTGCCCTCCCCCCCGCATGCCTCCCTTCCAGTTGCCTATGGTGCCAATTGTCCTCTAGGGCTAGGTACATACATTCAGAAAGCGTGAGGCAGAATCAATTTAACTTATACAGTTTTCTGTAAGCAGCATAGTTCAGATCAGTAGTGAACAGAATGCATATTCACCCTTTGGTGTGTGTGTGTGTGGGGGGGGGGGTGGGCACAACTCTTAGATTGCGTTCTACTATTTTTAAATCAGTCTGTGTGTGCTGAACTTCTGTTACTGGTATAGACCAGTTGTGTGTGCCAGGCTTCTGTTCTGTTATAGGTATAGACCAGTTTCCAATCACTTACACGGGTAAAAGTATAATGTCTGTACCTGGCCTAGATCACTTCCAAAAGAGATTGCAAAAGAGTCTTCCTTACAGAGAAGTAATTTACCTGGGTTATTTCTAGTTCTTCAGTGGACATTTCAAATTATCCAGGAACGGTGCCAACAAGAAAAGAGCTTGAGCACCAAATCTTGCAGTCTTTATTAGGCAAAACATCCATTCAATTTTGTCTGATAAGGCCTGCAGTATTTGTTCCTAGAATAGTCTGGGAAATATTTAAAATGTCTCCCATGTTTTCTGACAACTGACAACATATTTGCAGTTGTAGGTTTTAAGGCTAAGAAGGTCTAACAAAATAACATTTTGTCTCATTCTAACAGAAGCAAAAAAACAGCATAAAATACTACATCAGATTAATTCTAATTGTCTCTTTTGGGCACTCATCTTCCAGATACAATGCTTTTTCCCCCTCCTCCTCCCCACAGGGAAAGAGTGATGGGCTAAAAATTCACCAGAAACTGTCCTTGAATACTACCTTGCTGCACCAGGAGACCTATTGAAACTGCTGGGACAGTTTCCACAGTAAGGTGTCAGCTAACAGGAGGACAGGTGGCAGGGCTGGGCCTAACAAAGGCTGTACGGAGGAATCTCAGTGAAATGTCTGAGAGGTTTTCATAAAGCATGGCACTAGAATTGATGTATTTGGTGTGTTTCAGGATGGTAAGCTATGCAGGTAAGCTATGCAGGAAATCTATAAGAGTGGCTTTTAATACTTTACCTACACATGTCACTAATAAAGTACAAGTGACAATTAATTTAAATAGTTTATATATTTATTTCAGAGACAAATCATATGCAGTGATATTCAAATATGTCAATTACAAATATTGATTTTTTATCTTTTTAACATACCCTGTTCATAAGAATGAAAAAAGACATTTAACCTGACAATGAAATAATAAATTTCTTATTTTCTGTTTAAGTATTAATTTTAGAAGACACAGGGTCATTCCTGATCTTAGTTGCACCAGAAACTCTGGAGTAACTTTTTTGAAAGCAGGAGTTATTCTAGATTTTATCAGTGTAATTTATCTCAGAGTTTCACAGATAATATTTTTTATTTTAGTACCCCTGGCCCAAGTCACAATGTACAAAACTGACATTTACAACAAGACTTTTACATATAGATTTAAGAAGTAAACATTAAAAGTAGAAATAGAAACTCTAAGACATAAAATTCAGACCTGAACTTGAATTTTCTCAAAGTTTGGGCCTGTCTGGATCTAAAGTTTTGATTTTGGCCCATTTCTACTAAAAATGTTTGCCAGCTTCAAATGTAAATTAAACCTTAAATAACTGTTTAGATCCTGATACAAGGCCCTTTGACTTCAAAGGCTTTGGATCAGGCCAGAATTATTTGCATTTAATCTACAACACAGTACATTTCATGCATTCATCTGGTGCCTAACAAATAAGTAAGTGGTACGCACCTGTACAGGGAATGAATATTGATACAATACAAAACTATTCCTACCCAGCACAATGTTGGATCACACATTCTCATTTCTCTAATTTATTTTCAACTTGCATTGTACTGATGATGGTGATGTTATGCATATGCACTTTAATGTGTACTAACATTTATTCTATGGGTGTTAATGTTATCAAAATATTTTGTCTTCCCCTAGCACTAGCAGGGTTTGGCTAAGGAAAGTGGAAAAGCAATAAATTATATCCACTTTGGAGTCTCTGAGTCATCGTGACTTGGGCACCTGTATAACCTGGAAATAAGTAAAGTGTTTAGCTCAGAAGTACAATCAGGCAAGTTAGACCATCAGTGGAAAAGCCAGGTATTTTATTGGGAATGTTGCAAATTAGCCATGGGAAGAAGTCCAAAACTTTGAATATTTGGTTTAAATGACCACAAAAGGCATAATTCTCTTTTGCCCACCATGGTAGTCTTCTGAGTCTGCAAAACTAGTTAAGAAACCTAATTGGTGGTTGATTTGATGGGGATTCACTAAAATGTATTTTTATAAGTTTAATATATATAAAATATTATAAGTTCTCCTGTGCAGCCATGGATTTTTAAGGTGACCTAACTTTCACCTAACTCAAGTTTCCCAGCTGCTTTAAGGTTCCCTGTGGAAGGTGAGAATTCAGAATGAACTCTAAGTGGGTTTGATGGTGTTGACAAGCCACAAATCTTGTGTTATGCAAGTCCCAGTGTGAGTATACAACAAATATAACAAATAAGAACATGCATGAATATAATTGAATATACCACAGAAATATTTTAAGTCTTAAGTCATCATGCTTCTTAAAAACATTTTGAAAGTCAACTGACATAAATTAATAAGTAGCCCTAACCTTGTGTAATGAGGAAGCAAAATAATAATTCACTTGTAAAGCAACAATCCAGAGTTGCTAAAATTAGGGCTTCATCTATTTTATTATAGGTAACTAAAGAGCTGTCACATGCTTTATAATTTTTTCTTCCTTAATTGTTAATGTTTTAGAAATGTTTTTCTTCCTTAATTGTTAATGTTTTAGAAATTTAAAAATATTTTTGCCCATTTTATTTGTGGAAGCTTAGGTTCAAATTGATCACTTCAACACAATGTTGACTATTGCACTCAATTACTTTGTTTTTTGTTAGATCATATCCTAAAATATTTGCTTGCATTAAATATGGTACCAATCTAAACTATCTGTTCTTATGCTGAAAAAATGCTTCATATAAAAGTTTAAAGGCATCCAGTTAATTTCTGGTTTAGATATTTAACTGTCTATGTTGGTAGGACTACAATTAAAAAAACAAATCCCTGGAGACTGAGTTATAAAGGTAAATGAAAAGATTAAGTGAAAATATCCTGTTTCTTTATTGTTGTGTGCCTTTCATTCACAGCACTGGAGTATGGGGACACAGGTTTTATTTTAATAATCTCTCAGTAACATTGTATGCTGATGTATTATATTTTTGACCATTTTTGACCTCTAACTCTTAAAGATATAATACAAAAATATAGTTGCTTGCTTATTACTTAGTAATAGACAAATAAACCCTGAAGTCCCTACTCAGTTTTAATTACAGCAAAACTCACATTGGGACTGATTCTGATCTCAATTAGACTGGTTTTGTAACAGTGTAAGTCCATGGACGTCAGCAAAGTTATCTTAGATTTACATAATTAGAAACAGGCCAGCTGGCTACAATGGGAGTTTGGCTGGAACTAGGGACTGTATAAAAATGTGTGAGCATTTTAGAACATAACCTGGACAGACTATTTATTGCTGACACAACATTGTGAAGGGGGAATGCCAATTTTAGGAGTTCTTTCACTGTACGGTATTCAAACTGCAAAGCATGTCTGAAGTTGGATTACATAAAGTACTTAAGTTACAAGAAAAAGGCAGACTTTGTATTTCAAGATCATTGCTAGGTGTTCTTAGCACAAAGATGATAGTACTTTTAAACAAACACAGGAATATGTACACATACATGAAACGAAGGCCTTTTACACATATGAATGACTGTTTAATTGATACTTTTACAAAGCATGGGGGCGGGAGGGGAGGGGAAGGAGTTCATTTTGTGTAAAATTCATCCCTAAATGGAATATCTGTGCTACTTCCCTCCCATGCCAGTTACCAAAATAGAGTTTACATGGACAGTGTGCTGTGGGATGTGAACGTCACTCTTCCAGACACATGAAAGGAAGATGCTAAAATGAATGTTACATGTTCACTGATAGAATTCTAAGACTGATACAAACCTGTTTAGCGTTTAATCCAGAAAGGCATCTGGACATTTAGCACACTGTTAACACAGCACTTGTCTCAGCAGTCCCTGCCTTGTTTGTAGCCATACACTTGTATTCCCCTGCATCGCTCTGGATTAGATTTCCAATAATCAGGTTATGATAGCCTGTCTGCCGTTCTTCCACAAAGTATCTATCCCCTTGAAGCGACACTCCATCCTTGTACCAGCTGACACTGGGTTTTGGGGAGCCATCCACAAGGCACTGGAAGCATGCAGAGGCTCCTTCAGAGGCATCACAGTCAGAAATGTGCTTGATAAATCTTGGGGCGGCTTCCGTGACCTGGAATTCGAAGGAGCAGCTCTCTGAGGCTTCTGCAGTGAACTCAATCCCTTCCTCTTTGGCTGGCTCCGCGAACACATCTAAGTTAATACTGATACATTTCTCTCCTTCCACCTCCTGCTCCTCCTCTGTGACAGCGACCAGCCGGACTGCTTTCTGAGAATCATCAGTGGCATGCTCAAACTCAAACTCGAGCTCTATTTCAGTCTGGCTGCCATTTGGAATAGCACTATCCACCAGCAAATTGAATTTCTGTGGAGCACTACCGGCAGTGCCTAGAGCTACCTCTCTCAACACCTCGCCATCTGCCTCGGTAGCGGCTCTCTGCCAGTCAGTTACCACTAGGGAGCTTTTGCATACAGTTTCTCCTATGCTATTGGTTGCTTTGCACCGGTATGTGCCACTATCAGAGTGACCTACATTCTGAACTATAAGGCTGTGATGCCCCTTTTTGTCACTCACAACATGTGTCCCTGCAGCTGGCATAATGCAAGTCTCTCCTTTAAACCACTGTACTACTGGAGTAGGGGTCCCTGTCACTGCACATTCAAACACTGCTTCTGACTTTTCAGGAATTTCTAAATCAACAAGGGGTGTGGTAAAGCATGGGGGCATTTCAGTGACTTCAAAATCAATTTTCACATCTTTGTTTCCTTTGGCCACCAAGCTGCCAGTGTGCTCCACAAGTGCTAATGGGAGGACATCAAGAGAGAGTATCAAACTTTTGTTGTCAGGATTAAATTCAGGAGTTGTGACTATTTTCACCTGCTTTTCAAATTCCTTCACCTCATTTTCATCCAACTCCACTTCCAACAATATCTCTTGAGGGGAAGGGGACCTGGACCCTGTATTCTGTTCTAGGTCAAACTCCATAACATGTTGATGCATAACTGGAGGGGGCAAGGCCAAAGACCTCCCATCCTGAGACAAAACTTCCACCTGGGCCATACTTTTTGCTTCCCCTATGATGTTCACAGCATGGCACATATATTCTCCTCCTTCTGATTTTTGAATGCTACCGATTTCTAGAATACATGTATCACCATCTTTTTCAATTTTGATTCTCTGATCTTGTTCAAGAAATGATTTATTCCGGTACCACTTCACAAGAGGAACAGGAAAGCCTGTAACTTCAGCAGTAAAACCTAAAGTACTGTTTTCATAGACCTTCCTCTTGGTCAGGGGTTTAATAAATGCAGGAGGCATTTCATTCCCCTTTGGCTCCATTGCCTCGCATGGGGTGTCAAACAGCTCTGAACCCTGATCTTCAGAAGGAGACCTCTCTTGGAAAGGAGAATGTACCATTCTGGGTTCTGCAAATTCACCAGTGGGGGTCCTGTAGTGCTCTGGGGGAGTACTGTCCCCTGCTGACACTGAGGGGGACTTTCCTAAGGGTAGCCCCTCCATGGGGGTAGAGTACTGTTCAGGTGTGGAAATGGGTGTGTAGTAAGATTCGGGTGACATGGCATCTTCAAATTCACCAGTGGGTGTCCTGTAGTGCTCAGGGGGAGTAATGATTCCAGTGGGTGTCCTGTAGCACTCAGGAGGAGTAATGATTCCAGTGGGTGTCCTGTAGCGCTCAGGGGGAGTAATGTCTCCAGCGGGGGTCCTGTAGCACTCTGGGGGAGTACTGTCCCTTGCCGAACCTGAGGGGGACTTTCTGGAGTCCGTATTTAAGGGAGGCCCCTCAGAAGGGGTGGAGTACCGCTCAGGTGTGGAAATGGGTGTGTGGTAGGACTCGGATGACCGGGGAGTTTCAAACGTCTCAACAGAGGATGGTGGTGTGTAGAATCGGTCAGATTCTGTCTGTTCATCTCCACTGGTGCTTCCAATTTCAATCGACATTTCAGACTCAGGAGAAAGTGGACGGGTCAGTTCTTGTTGCTGATTATAAAAGTCATAAACAGTGCTGAAAGTGACCTCCTCAACCTCCAAAGATGTGATGGACTCGCTGTGATAAAAGGCCCTATCAGCCCTATCTTTGAAATCTGGAGTTTCCTGCTCTCCAGCTGCGATCAAGTATTTTGTAAGAGAGACGTGTGGCTCATGTTCTGATTCCTGAGCAACCTTTGGCTCTTCAAATTCAGAAACATTTTCTGATAGGCCCTTTCCATTCAGATGTCCTGCAGCGGCCTTTATAACTTCCTTACTCTGAAATGGAATGTTTTGTTCATGCTGCTCTTCCACCTTAGGCTCATGTTTCTCAAGGCTCATCTCCTCTTCTTTCATTTCTCCTTCCTGAACTACAGATTTTTCATGTTTTAATTCGAGAAGGAACTGACCAAAAGACATCTCCCTATCTGATGTCTCTGACTCCTGCTGAAGGGTTAGATGTTCTTCTGAAACCGCTTTGGTATAATCCATAATTTCACTTCTGCTTTCACTAAAAGAAATACTGCTTATTTCCTTCTCTGGGGCCTGCTCTACCTGAAGCACCTGTGTTTCTTCTTTCTCTGGTTTAAGTACTGCCTGGTGCTTTTTCTCAAGTGCAGCTTTTTTCAAGTCTGCTATGAAGCTGTGAGTCTCAAGCTCTCCATTCTCCAGTGGCTCCACACCCCCAGACACATCTCTTTCTTGCACCAAATTTTGAGAATACGAACTTACAGACACTTTAGCCTCTGCTTGCTCCAGTACAAAATCTTTACTTTGTGACTTAAGTGATTCCTCTACACTAATACCTTTCTCAGGTTCATGAGCAGATAGTTCTTGTTCAGTAGAAAAGGTAATGTCATCTACTTCATGTGGACTTTTACATATTTGCTGCTCAGTTTCTGTTGACAGTGTCTGTTCTTGGCCAGTAATTCTTTCCAGTCTCATTTTGTAACTCTGGTGAAGTTCTTCACTAAAAGATATTTCTTCTACAAGTGCATCATTTTTATGTGAATGGTGTATGAAGCTTTCTGTTTCCACAGTCTCAGGAGAGGCCATTTGGTTTAAGGAATGTATTTCTTCCTGTGGTAACCCTAAAAACTCTTTAGACTGAAATTCTCCTGAGAAACACATTGCATGCTGTTTTAGATCAAACACTAGGGCCTCAGTTTCATGTTCTTCTTTTCCTGTAGATAATGAATCTTCCTGACCAATACCTTTTTCTTGCACAGCTTCAATCTCTTGGGAAAACTCTTGACTGGGATAGACTTCCAATGGTATGGCTTTTTCCAAGTTTTCTACAATGTAATCTGGCTTCCTTTCTATTTCCTCAGAAGCAGAAGGTTGACCTTCAAAATATATTTCATCCTTCTCCAGTTGTCTCTCTTGTTCTTGACCAATATTTTCTATAGCAGAATAAACTTGTTTTAGATCAAATACAATATTGGTTGCTTCAGCTGCTGGAGCCACTGGTTGCTCAATTAAACATATTTCTTCCTGATGTGTCTTAACTTGCTCTGGAAAATCCTCATCTACATGTTCTAGGAAAGAAGCAGCTTGTTTTAAATCAAACACACCATCAGCTGCCTCAGTTTTGGAGATTGGATGTTGCTTGATGAAAAGTAATTTTTCCTGTTGCATCTTAACTTGCTCTTGAAGATCCTGACTGACGTTTTCTATGATAGGAGCAGTTTGTTTTAAATACAATGAGATGTTGTCCATATCAGGCTCTAGTTTTGTCAGTGTTTGTTCATCGTGATACATTTCTTCCTGTTCCATCTCTACAAAGCCAAGTAAGGTTTTATCATGGAGAGACACATCTTCCTCTTTGTCACACATAAAGCTTCTGAAATCTTGTGCTTTCCCTTCTATTGACATTTCTTGTTGCCCACTGGGTTCTTGTTGGCTTACAAGCTGTTTTATTTCAGATGAATCTTGAAATTCTCCACTTTCCCCACTCAAATAGGGTAAGCCTTCCTTTTCTATGGTAGGTGAATCTTGAAATGTGCTATTTAAATGATCTTCTGCATGCAGATGACTATCCGCTTGTACAGTCTTTGATATAGGACTGAAAAACCTATGATCCTCAGATTCCTTCCTCTGTGCACAAAGAGTTTGCTCAAAGACATGGATCTGATCCTTTACTTTCATAAATGGTGTATCTAAAATGTCAGGACTTTCTTCTGTGGTGGTACTTAGGGTTGGCTCGTGTGCCGGACTCTCTAGTTGGGACTCTAGCTCCATTTTAGTATCAAGTGATTTGCTTTTACTGTCTTGCTGTGGTACATCGGCAACATCACTTCTAAAACTGTATTCCTCCAGAACCGTATTTTTCAAGTACTGCATCTTCTCAAAAACAGTGACTTTATCTTTCACACTCTTTACTTCATATTCTAGATTGTGAACTGCAGCTTCTTCTGTGTTACAGGATGCAGTTTTCTCTGTATGACTGTCAACAACATTTTCAAACTCAGAGGTTGCACGTTTATATATAATTTCTGGTTTTATTTCATCTTGCTTTCCAGACAGACTTCTTAATTCTTCCCTCAGTGGGACCGGGCTTAAATCGTCCACTGAAGTTGACACTTCAGCTTCTCCCTTCTTAAATTTCGATTGTTCACTCATGCTTGTTTTCTCTCCTCCTCCAGCCTGGAGCTGGAAGTCTAGCTTTTCCCTTGCTGGCTCGCTAGCAAGCAGGGGCTTCCTAATGTCAGGCACAAATGGAGGAAGTTGGGATTCCAGTTCTGTGGATGATGTCCTTGGTTCCTCCTTGGTGAGCTCCACTTGCTTCAGCCCACTGAGGTAGTGGAAGTACTGGCCTGAAGAATAGTCCTTCCTACGTAGCTGGTCCCTGGCAGGGAATTGGCACAGGCCCTGCAAATGCTCCTTTACCACTGTTTGCTCAATCTGTATTTTCTGATCAATACTTCTGCTCTGCTCTGAGAAGCCATGAAAGCCGTGCTCTTGGGCCTTTACTGTAACCTCAGAAAGTGCCTCCACTACACCTGCTTTGTTCTCAGCAACACATTTGTATGTGCCAGCATCCAAGATGGAAGCACCTTCAATGCACAACCTGTAAGTCCCCTCTCCTGCCTCCTCAAACCTAAACCTCTTGGAGGGTGTCAAGACCCTACCGTTTTGAAGCCAGGCCACAGCCGGCGGTGGCTCCCCGGCAATGGTGCACTCCAGTGTGAGTGAGTCACCCTCCCAGCAGTGCAGGCACTCAGGGAGCTCCTTGAGCAGGTGTGGTGGCTCATTTCTTGCCTCAAAGGAGAATGTGAACTTGTGCTTGCCGGCTTGGGCAGGCAGCTCAGGGGTGCCCTCAGTGGGCAGTAGCGGCTCCTTAAGCTCCTCGTCCTGCTCGGGGCTGGGAGTAGGGGCAGTGATCTTGATTTCCACAGGCAGTGCCAAGAAGTCTGAGTCTGGGGCAGCAGGCACAGGCCAGGGACACTCACAGGGTGGTTGGGCAGGCATGGGCTCCTTGTCAAAGGCCAGTGCCAGCTCTTCCTCATCCTCTTGGGCAAACTCATAGGCAAGGCAGATGGCTCCTGTGGGTTGGGGCTTGGCCTCCTGGCACTGCACTTGCAGCATGGCTGAGGTGCTGGCAGTGCCATGCGGATTGAAGATGACACAGGTGACAGAGCCCTGGTGGCTACGGTGCACACAGTTGAAGGTGAGCACCGAGCGGCCATCGCTAGTGCACATGGTGTAGTCGGCACTGCGGGGCACTGGGCACTCATTGCTATACCACATGGCTGTGGGTGGTGGGTGGCCACGGAAGCGGCAGACAAATGTGCAGCTTTGTCCTTCCTCCACTTTCTGTGGCCACAGCCCACGGACAAAGGAAGGTGGCCCTGGCTGCTGTGTCCTGTTGCCCTCCACCTTCCCCGCAATGTGGGGCTGCGTCTTGGTGATGCATGGCTGTGCTGGCTCCTGGCTTGTTGTGGAGCTCTCCTGGTACTGCTTCACCTGGGGCTTGCCAATGCTCAGCGTGAGCATGTCAGACAGCAGTGTAACTGGCTCAGGCACCCCTTGCTCAGGGCTCTCGCGCTCACTGCCAGGCTCACCCAGCATCACATAGAGGATGGGCTCAGAGGCTGCCTGTGCACTTTGTGGTGCCCAGTGCTGGGGCCTGATGTCTCCTGCTGCATCTAGTGCTGTCTCCTGCACTGCCATCTGCATTGGTGCCACCTCTGCCTGTGTGCTCATGTCAGGCAATCCCACGATCTGAGGCATCTGTGACTGGAAGTGCTCTGGCTCAGGCTTAGGCTCAGGCTTAGGCTCAGGCTCAGGTAGGATCATGAGATCCTTCCTTGGCTCAGGGAAATGAGGGCTCATGTCCTCCCCCTGGCTTAGCCTTGCCCCTAGTGTGGACACAGGCTTGAGCTGCAGGTCGGCAGCTGCCCGCTGCTTCTCCCGCAGCGCCCGTTTGGCTTCCCGTAGCCTCTGCAGCTTCCTTTGGATTTCCTCATCCAGCAGCACATTGCCCCCATGAGCCCACTCTCCCCCAGCCACCCCAACCCTCTGCCTCTCATGCACCAGTGCTGGAGCCTTCAGCACAGGGGCCTCCTGGAAGCGGATGGTTCGCCTGAGCACAGACAAGTCCCGCAGCATCTTTTCAGCCTCATGCCCCTTGTCGAAGGGAGAGCCTGTGCACCTCAGCACCACCTTGAGCCTGGCCTCCTTTGTCTGCTGTGCCAGGCCCTCAAGGCTCTGGTGGGTCCATTCTGCCTCCTGCAGCAGATCCAGGTCTGGAGAAGTCTGCTCCACTCTGCGAGTCACTAGCAGTGAGGCGGTGGACTCAGCCGACCCCACACTGTTAATGGCAAGCACCTTGTAGCTGCCTGAGTCCCTCTCCTGCACCCCTTTCACCTCCAGACTGGAGCTATGAGCGGGCAGGGAGCTCTCGGTCCTGATTATCTTACGCGGATCCCTGAGGATCAGCTTGTTGTTATGGAACCAGCTCATGGCGGGGGTTGGACAGGCGACTAATTTACAATGGAAAATTACAGGCTCTCCCTCCAGCACAGACTTAAATTTCAGCCTCTGTGTGAAGGCAGGTGTCAGAGTCCCAGAGGATCCGCTTGTACAGCCTGGAGCAGGGGCCAAGCCACGCTCCGTGTAGGCTTCAGAATCATGGAAAGGCCTGAGCGTGTCTTCCTGCCTCTTGGGGGTCTCTGGCTCCTTTTCAAAGAAGAGCTCTGCAAGAGAAGGACAGGCCATTACAGCACATTCCGCCCCCTTGGCCAAGCCATTGAAAAGCAAACCAAACCAAAATTGAAAAGAAATGAAATGGCAAGATATTAAATTAAATAATAAGCATGCAACAGAGTTCATCACAAATCCAGAGAAAAAAATTCACTCACCATATTTGTTCGAATAAACGCAATGCCTTGCTCTGTTTTAAAGTTTCTGACACGAAAATCGTTCGTTGTCTTTTCTTTCTTCAGACTGTGGAAATTTCATCTTGAACAAGCAAAATCAATCGCAAAATATCATGTTCCTGTGCGTTTAATGGGTTTTTGGGGGTTTTCATTTCACTGCCTGAAAAGCTGTGTCATTTGTTGGCAAAGGAGAAAATCTTACCTGACTTGCAGACAGTAGAATAAACGCCCTTTCTGATCCCTTTGATTACAAGTAAAATTTAAAACAATTGAGAAAAAATATTTTGAAAGATATAAAAAAAAATGTAAGAGTAAGTAATTAGCTAAAATGAAATGAGAAGGCGTTTATTCGAACTAATACAGCCACTAACTTCACATTGTTATGCAAAAAAAGCAAGCAACATGGACCACATATGCTATCTGCAAGCCAGTGTAAGAAATGTATAATGAAGAATTAATGTATGTACATGAAAGTGTTTGGGAATGGGAAAGTGTAGCTTTCATGTATCCTAAAGAACAGAGGGCTTCTATTATACTCCATCCATCAAATTGTGTTCATTAAGCTGATTAACATTAGCTTGCTAACTTGTTTAAAAATAATTTCAGTTAAGATTTTTATAACTTTCTTCCAAATTAAACTTATTCATGCATTACAATGAGAATTTAACAAGTAAAAGATTTTGTGAACAGCTGCAAAGCATGAACTAGAAGGTAAGAGTATGGCTGCATAATTATAAAGTTTAAACTGATTTTAAAACTTGAATAACCTTGTAATGCAAGTATCGTTATAATGCAAGTATCCTTTAGCATTTCAAAAACAAGCATGCAGCATATTCAAATCTGTTCCAAAATATGATTTACTTTTTCTGTTGGGCACTGTATGTAAGCAAATAAAAGCTTCTCACGCTGTTACTAAATCTTTATGCTAACTTGCTCCTAGGGGATAGCATTCATTTATGACTATACCTTTCACTTCCATTTCAATCTGTTCTTCTATCTTCTCTTGAAGAACTTTTTCCAGAGCTAGAATAAAATGAAGAGATCACTGTGTAAAAAAATGCTGATTGCATCAAACAACATTCAGTGAAGTTGAAACTATTGATATCTTTTGATACAAAATTTCACACGTACATACATGTAAGTACATGCCAAAACAACTCAAACATCCAATAGAGTTGAGGAAACTGAGACTGAATGCTTAAAAACATGTTTGTCTTGTACTCTTCTCTACAGTTTTTTGTTTTGTAGAATTTAACATGCCTTTAACATGCCTTAAACACCATGAGGGAAACATTCAGCAATCCGCAGACTAATGAGGTTTTTTTCTTTCTTTGCTGCCTCCTAGTATTGACTGAACGTACTTGAATGCAATGGTCGTATGCAAGGGGAATTTACACTTGGAAGGAACATGCAGTTGCCAACCTGTCACTCTCAGATGAGTGCTGCACTCGGCTTGTCCTGCAGAATTAATTATTCTGCACTTGTATTTGCCCCTCTGATTTTGAGCAACTTTCAGTAATTTTAAACTGCACAGTGGCCCATCGTGTTTTAAGGAACATAATGCAGAGTCCTCAAGTATTAGCTGATGATTGTAGAGCCAAAGCACACAGGGAGTAGGCACACCCTGTATTACACAGAAGAGTGTCACGTCCTCTCCTTCTTTTACAATGGTTTCTGAGGGCAGAGTTTCAAGAAACTCTGGTACTTTAGCCCCAGTTTCTATGATATCTTCATATGGCACAACATCAGGATAGTAGTCTCTGTTCCTTTGTTTCTCCATTTCCTGTGGTCTTTGGGCTGTAGAGATAAAAGTGCTTGAAGTTTTCTTTGAAGATTCTTGTTTAGCTTCAGAGGTTGTTTTAAACTGAAACTCTTTGACTGTTTTAATGCTTTTAGTATCAGATTCAAGGGTAATTTTTGTTACTGCTTTGGCTTGTGCTTCTTTAGCTAGGTAAGAATAAAGTTAGGAAAAGGATTAGATGTTTTGCAGGACTAAAACCCCCCTTGTACTTAGAAGAAATATAAAGCCATTAGTATGGAAAAATGCTTGGAATGTTAGTGCTAAAACTAATACAAAGCATTAAATATAAGACTATATTACACATTTAAGGGCTGTATTCATGCTGGACTAAGTTTAGGCCCCAATTAATCTAATGGGATGTTTCCCAATAACTTTAGTGGAATCAAGAATTGATCCATAATGATTAATATAAGCACATCTTAACTTCTAATTGAATCCTCCTCTTTTGATGTGTTCACTTCCTAGCACATGAGTGAAGGCTACTGTAGAAGATCCTGTATACAAAACATTACATACATTGATAATGAAGAGCGGATCTTCAGCTTGCAGAAGCCAGGTAACTGGCAAAGGGCAAATAGCTTCATGGTACAACAAGAGAAAATGCTTTTCTTCTACTCTTGCCTCTTCTGAATTCATAAGAGCTGCTGTCAGATAGTCTAAAATAATCAGTGACAGTTGAAGTAGATATTCTTCAGGAGTGAAGAAGATCAAACCAGAATTTGTGAATTGTCTGCAGGTGCAGAATTTGTTGGTGTAAGTAGAATCATAAAGTGGGGGAGGGCTCAGAAGAGGTACAGGTAGGGAAGAAGACTGAAGTACACTAATATACTCTGGGAGAAAGAAACTTAGGTAAGAGCACAAGGTATGAATGTGTTCAGGAGTAAAAAGCAGACATCTTTTATGAATGCTGGATGACAATATGTAAATGGACTGCTTAAAATTGTTAACCAGTGCAAATAGGTTGCCCTGTAATGCCATCAAAGCCAGCCTTGACTTGAATTTTTAGTGGTGTATTGGCTTTGTGCAACCAGGAATGACCTCCAGTTTAGGTTAACTAGGCTTCCTGACTTCTGTTTTTCTTAAAGAAATTTTTTGTACGTTTCAAACTTCAAAAATCAGCACATGTTCTTCCTTCCCAGATCTTTGTCTTGTTTCCTTTCCACCACTTCAAGGTCTCACTGCATCTCCAGAGGCCTCCCTTGATGACTACAAACTTCATACAGCTGTAACTTGCTGGGAATGGATATGACATACTTTTCAAGCAAGTTATAAAACTCTCTGCCTAGTGCTGTATAAGTCACTGATGAATGGAGCCCCAAATGAATAAAGTTTATGCATATAGGATTCTGAATTAAATACAGTACTAATGCTAGAAAATAAGTGAGCTTTTATGTAGTGATAATGAAGTTGAGATGATGTAAGTCATAATGTTAAAAATCAAATAACCACCTTCTACTGTTAGTACTGCAGCATTTGTCGCCTCTCCATGGTCATTATATACAGTGCAACTGTATATTCCTTGATCTAACAATTGCACGTTTAGAATTGTAAGTAACAGGACACTTCCATTTTGTGATAGCTTCACTCGTTCAGACTCCTTTATCCTTTCACCTTCATGGGTCCACAGAACCTCAGAGAAATGTTCACTTTCTAGGGCACAAATGAACTGAGCAGTTTGGCCACATCTCACTGTGAGGTCATGAAGTTTCAGGAGGATCCTTGGAGGAGCACCTCTCATCTCCTGAACAGCAGCTGTGGAGATTCCAGTGCTTTGAGATGTTTGTAAAAAGGCTGTGGCATGGTGGGTTTCTGTTCCTCTCACTGATGTAGCTTTCATGGTCAAATGTTCTGACACACTTTCAAAAACTTGCGTACCCAGTTCCTGTGATGGCTCTTGCACTGATTTAATTTCTTTGTGATAAAGTTTGGTCTTCTTCTTTGTGAAAGGGGCAGCAACATGAACTTCAGATATTGCCTGCGACTGGGTAGACTCTTTTACATCTTTCCCAAAACTTTGCCTATCTATGGCTTGCACTGTGTAATCAAGTAACAAAAAATAACAACAGTATTAATATCTAAAGTATTTTAAGTGGGCCACGTTATGAACAAAATCACATGGCATGGCGGATGAGAACAAAAGGTATCATCTTCATTTGAAAACGCAGCATGCTGGATGCATTATGTTCTTCACGCAAAAAAAAAATCATTCACATGTATGAATGGAAAATGACATGTAATCTACTCATGCAGTTGATATACAGTTGACGTTTGTCTCTTCTTTCACTGAAGCGGTCCATTCCAATATGAGATAACTTGTTATGATGCTCTTTAAGGAGGCATTTTATTTTATTTTATTTTATTTTATTTTATTTTTGTTACAAGCCAGTGCAGAGTACTTAGGACAATGCTGTAACTATCCCCTATTCTTTGGTTTTAAAAGTCTGTATTTGTTTAGTTTAGTAAACATCTCTATTTTCCAACCTTTCCTAGGAGTCAGGTTTGTGAGGTTTTAAAGAAGAATTTTCGAAGTGGAGGAAATGACAGTGGCTTATTGGTTACAGCTAGTACTACCAACATTAGTGAACTAGCTGCTAATTAAAAGGTGTGAAATGAGGAAAGAAGTCATTAGTAACAGTGTAAAAGTGTGATATGCAACAAACTGAATCCCTTTGAACAAAAATGGGGCTTTACCTTCCGCGATCACTGTAAGTGTAGCTGTACAAGCTGCTTCTCCAGCACTATTTCTTGCCTTGCAAGAGTATTGGCCAGCATGCTCTAAGAAAGCATCTACTATTAGTAGTATAGCTGTGCCTGTAGACTCATCAAAGTGGAAAACTATATCTTTTGTTGGCAACATTATCTGTTCATTATGAAACCACTGGATTTCTGGTTTTGGCATGCCAGAGACCCTGGCTTGAAATCTGACTGTTTCCCCGCTGCATACCCTGCAGCTTGAAATAGGCTGGATAAAGGTGGGCCTTTGGCCAAGAGTCTCCTTCTTAAGTGAAACAGATGAAACATGCCATTGGGACTCTGTTGTAACTTCTTCAACCTTTTTAAATCCTGAAAAGAAGCATGCCAACTTTTAATTTCTTCCCCTACCTACAATACGATTCTTTGACTGGCAATTTTATAACATGAATCATTTTAATTCCTTAGTTTACAAATCTATTACAAAAAAGAAAATAAAAAGAAGAAAATGTTTGTGGTTAAAATACATTGACAACCACAGAAAATGAAAATAAACTTTCAAGACTAATTTGTGTTCTGACATTTATGATTAATTTTTTAAAAATGCATAAAAATGTACATTTCTTTTCATTGTCATTAACCTAGTACATGCCCTAGCTTATTTTTTTTCTAGCATTTCCTACTTGAAAACATTTTTTCAAAACTAAAAATCTTTAGAGAATTTCCTTTTAATGTTTTTTCAAGGTATTTTAAGCAATACAAATCTTTTATATGCACTTAGGTTAGAGAGCAAGTTTTTACCTTGTTTGGTGCATGTTAAATGCTAATAATGAAAAGGATGGAAAGATGAAGTGAATAGAACACTGAAAAAAATTGTGAAACAAAATTTACTGCTCAATACCCGTGTTTTGAGCTGGAAGTGTACTTTAGAAGATGTAAATGGTATTGGTTAATTGAATTAAAGGATGAGGATAAGATGGACAATGACTCACAGACGTATTAGTGAATGTTAGCCATAATACAGGAACACAATCTAAAAGAAATGAAATTTCTTTTTTAATTACACACTGTACCTTCCAGCTTCAAGGTAGCAGTGCTTGTCACTTGGCCTACAGAATTACTAGCAACAAAGGTATAAGTTCCTTCATCCTCTGGATAAGCTTCTGCAATCTCCAGTTGGTAAGTGTCTTCAAACTGTGTCATTCTAAAGAAACGGGATGGCTTGATCTCCTTATCTTTGCTATACCAAGAGATTTTCAGATCTGATCAAGTAATATACAAAAGATGAAATATGTAAGATACTTATTGCCACTATAAAAACTACAGGCACACACAGATATCTTTCAGCCCATGCCCCATTTTGAATTTGAATTTGCCTGGACTAGTAACAAAAATGCACAGTGAGGCCAGTTTCAGTTGACACAGAGCTTACTGGCCTTTTTTTTTTTTAATTTTCAGATTGGATCCATTTATGAAGGGAAACTTATTTTGTTGCTGCTATATTATAAATCTTAGAATATAATTAAACATTATAAAATGTGCTTTTGCTACTGATATAATTGGAGAACTGCCCTTAGTTTTGAAATCTGAAACTCCCTGGTGATCAAGAAAGCTTCAAAATGATACAGCTAATCCAAACATGTCAAACAAATAAATATAGATTACTTTATTCTTTGAGAAAGGGAGTACATTGTCTTTTTTTCCCAGAGTTTTGAGAAATTCCAGTTTTTAAAACCTATTCTTAAGGCCTATATTAGATCTCAGCTGATATAAACTGTCATAATAGCTCCACCAGCTCAGGATCGGATCCAGATGTGCTGCAACTACCATCCTGTGTAAATATATTCTTTTATTGACCAAAAGAGGCACCACAGAATTGAGTGAGATGCTCCTCATGAGTGAAGCATGTTGTTTTCCCCAGTTTTCTTTCAGCTTGGGAAACAGGTGCCTAGTGCTAGAACTCAGACCTAGTTCTGCCACTTGATGAAGCCATACATCAATAAAACAGTAATCTGTCTTAAATTACTTTCTTAATTGTTTATCCTGGGTGCATCTACATGAGACTCTTAATGTGCAGTAGCCTAATAACACTGTGCAGTAGCGCATCACAGCACAGACAGCGCTAATACTCTACTGCACAGTATTATTAAGCTACTGCACAGTAGCATCACTAAAAAAGGTTCACCGGCACTACTGGGCAGTAACTCTAGTTACTGCACATTTAGTTAGTACTTTATTAAAGAAGTACTAAATTAAAGTTGCAGTAACTACTGAGCATTAATAAACATGTAGACGTGTCCACTGTTTTCATTTTTAGAAAGATACAGTGTTTCAGTAGCTAATGTATTGATTGCAATTTAGAAACTATTCTCAACACTATATTGCATTAGCTAAGGTAATATAAAAGATTTTCATACTATATTTGAGAAATATGCAAAATCATTCATGTATGATGTAAAAAGAGAGAGAGCTGAAAGGGTAATTCCCTATGCTGTGTGCTGCCAATGTAGCTCTCTGTCTTCAACATGCACATATATACACTATGTGTATACAGATGTGTGTGTGCGCGTATGTTTGTGTGTGTATGCATATATTAGAGTGCCATCTAGTAGCATAAGGTGGGGGAACTGGAGCAGTATCTTTTGAGGGCTGACATGGGGGAGAAGAGGGTCATGGACAAATGACAGTCACTTCCAGTAGTGGTGACCAGAAGCCAACGCTGCCCCCTGTCTTGCTGTTGCCCCAAGTTATTCTGTTACACCTCTGGTAGCATGCATCACTAGTTGTAATCAAGATTATGCCAGTATTGCCCATAAAAGATCCCAAATGTTTTTTCTTTTTTATCACAATTTTTATTCTGGATGTAGATGTTTTCAGTGTTTTCTCCCAGTTTTTAGAGTTGAATTGTTTTAAGTGATAGACATGCAAATACACAGTAGTCATGCTGCCTGCTTTATGCACATTTTTTGCATGTCTGTAATGTCACATTTTTTGCACTTCTATAATTCAAAATGACTTAAATCTGGACCTTTTGTCTATAATCTATTGTAATTTCTTTGGGACAGGGACTAGAGTTTATTTTGTTTCATGTCCAGTATCAGGTAACTTGACAGCTACCTTTAAGTATTTAATTGCTAATAGTGCCTAAGACTGTTTGAGGAACTTAACAATATATAGTTTCATTTAGAAAAGTAGCTTCTGTTTGACATGGAATTATAGCATGGCATTTTATTTAACTAAAACATGGCAAATTCTTTTAAGGAGAAAATCTATAGCATACTTTTAAATACATATATATTTAAAATCCTTTGGATGCTAGGATAAGGCAATATTATGTATTCATGTTTGAATATATTTGTATTCTTTCCATAAGCTATACAGAAAACATTCTGAAAATATTAAATATTTTGACCTATATATTTTTAAATATTGTGTCAGAAGGTGGCAGCAGAGTCTTGTTTCATTTTTTGTGTACCTTTATAGGACAATGCATTTTCTGAGATTTACAGACAGTGCTTCAGATTTCTGCATGTCACTACCCTGACACAGTTTAAAATGTGTAGTAGCTGGTACTCTAAGAAACATAACAAATATATATTTTAATCTAATCTTTAAAAACTGCTGAACCTGTGACATTAGGGGGAAGATCTTTCTAACTTTTATGTTTGCTGTAAGCTGTAAGATATGACTTGTTTAATTGCTAGCTAAGAGTGAGTTATGGGGGTCAGCATTGATCTGTGTACATGTACCAGATATTGTATACAATCCTGGGAGGAACTGATTTCAGCCATTTGATTTGTTTTGAGTACCAGTTGAACAAAATTTGATATAAAAAAAGTTTATTTGATCTCAATAAACTAACCTGTTCCTGTAACTCTGCATTGAAAACGAGCAGATTGTCCCTCAGCAGTAATAGCATCACGGATTGGTGTTAAAACAATAGGTGGATAAGTTGGCACTTCTAGCTCAGGAGAAACAACTTCTGGGACTAAAGAAAAAGATAAAAAAAGGTGTTATTAGATGACATAGAAAAGTACACATCACAAAATATTGAGGATGCCATGTCAGATTTGCCTGAACAACTGTGGGACTTACTTTCCACTGAGAGTGAAGCTGAAGTTGTGGCAACTCCATAGTCATTCTTTGCTTCACACGTGTAAACTGCTGCATCTTCAGGGAAAGTCTCAATCAACAACAAAGTGTATTCTTGGGCATCATGAAGAAACTTGCATTTAAAACCTGGAGAAAGTGGCTGATCATCTTTGTACCAAGAAACTTTAGGCTGGGGCCGGCCTGATACTACAGCACAAAAGCGAGCGGGTTTACCAGACTCCACAGTGGTGGGCTGAAGCTCATGGAGGATCTGGGGTGGCTCGGGAGCTGCAAATAGAAAATGAAGGTCTGTCTCTTTTACTTTGCCAAATCAAAGTGCTCTGGACAAATCATCAGAACTCACAGAAGTTTTCTCATGCAAAGTCCCCAGATACTCCAGTGACTGAAGGTCTAGTTTAGAACTTTTCAAGCCTACAAATTTTCTATTACTTTATAATTAATTTTATTGTTTAACAAAAAGTAACATCTGTGATCTCTTTTATTAGACCAAAGGAACAGTTGGGAAACCTGTTGGACACGTTTTTGGACATCTGGTGCCCTTCCCTGTGTAAAGAAGATGGATTAAAGATAGCCTAAGTTCAATTGTTCCAGAACAAGTAGCTATTTCAGTGAATAAAATGTCTTGAAACGTAAGATTGTAAAAGTGCTGGGCTAGTCTATCTGGAACTAATATTTTAGATACCACATTAAAGACTCCTGCTTTAATTACTGTACTGTGAAGTGGGAGTGTTTCCTGATCCACGTAGATAAAGGTGGGGAGAGAGGAAATGGGCAGCAGCTATGTAGCATAAGGGCTATGAATTGTTCCACAGATATGCTCCTTTCTGCAGTTACACAAAGCTTACAATATTTTAATGCAGAATGCATAAAACTAAGGCTAAAAATGCTGTTATTAGCAAGATTAATGGCTCCACATACCATTAACATAAAGAATTACACAGCTTCTGTTTCTTCCAGCTACAAAGGTGTATTCCCCAGCATCAGAGTATCTGGTTTCAGTGATGGTCATCCTATGGATTCTTCTTTCCACTACATAATGATATCTTTCCTCGTACTCATAGTTTATTTCAATGCCATCCTTGTACCAGCGAGCATCAATTTCATCTTCATTGACTTCAAATTCAATCTCAGCTCGCTGTTTCTCAATTACCTATATCAAGTCAAATAAATATAATAAATAACACCTGCTTTTACTATTGCCTTCATGTTTCTTTAAAACTTATGAAGCAGAAAGCTGGCTTTTGTGAATTCTGTCTTTGCTGAAGTCTAATTTATCTAGGACACAAGATGGCCTGCTCCATAGTGTAACAACCAGAAATAACTATCTAGAATAGATAGCTGCAGCTATGTTCTTTTTCTACACAGTTATCACATTTGTGTTGGAAATGATGAGGAATTTTACCTGTCTGGTAAGATTAAGGATGGGAATTACCTACCTGGTGAGACGCATGTACCTTTAGTATCTCCAGGCCTATAGACAGTGGTAAATGAATTTGCCCACCAGAACTCACACTGGAACTCACACTCAGTATGGCTGTGGGGGATTCTCACATATAGTTTAATTATGTTGGTTTACTGTTTGTGAATATGATCCTTCAAATTATAAACTGAGAGGTCTGTCAAGTTTTTATTTGGTTCGTTTCTGTAGAATGTACCTGAATATCTTTACGGGCAGTTCTGATACGAACATCACGACCTTCCACAATCAAATTAGCACTAGATGTACTTCCGCCCGCTACTACAGTGTATTGTCCAGCATCAGACATCTTTGTGGAAGGAATGAGAAGACGATGGACATATCTCTCCTGCTGAATTTTCATTCTAAAAACATCAGAAAGTGAACCAAATTATTTCTTTTTTTTTTTAATAAAGAAAATATATATAATGAATATTAGGCCCTGTTTCAAAGGAAAAGCTTACCTGTCCCCAATCTGGAGCTCCTGCCCATCTTTCATCCACTGTACCTGAACATCGGGTTCTGAGATTTCACATTCAAAAATGGCCCTTTTCTTCTCTACAACCTTAATGTCTTTAATGTGTTTCCTAAATTCAATATGACGAGCTAGGGGAATATCAGGTATACAGGATTAGCACTGAATAAAGTTATATCAGGAAAGTCATTACATTAATTAAATATGCTGATTAGAGAAAGAAATACCTTCCACATATAGAGTGGCTGATGAAGCAGCTTTTCCAGCAACAAAGCTATATTCTGCACCATCACCGAAGTGGACATTTCTTATGGAAAGGAAATGTGTAAGCTTTTTTGTTCGTATCTGACATCTGTCGGTTGATTTTATTTCCACCCCGTTTTTTAACCACTTATATGAGATGCCTTCATAGTTAACAGTAACTTCAAATGTTATTGTATCTTTTTCTTCAGCATTGATATCCTTGAGCATCGAGGTAATTAGGACAGCTAAAGAAATGTAATAATCACATGTTAAAATGTGCTATCAAGAGACTGAATACAATCAGTAAGTAGACCTTTCAAACAAAGTCATATCCTAGTCACACTCACTAATTACAAATATATTATATTATTATAAAAATTATATTATATATAAAACAATAAGAAGTTATATAAAAACCGATTAACACAAAAACTGGTGAACACAAAAAAGATAAAAAAGAGAGTGTACTTGTTTTTTATTTTCATTTTTATCAAACATAGTTGTAAAATACATAAAAAAAACATGTTGAATGCAACGGTCATAGGTACAAAGTCACTTGGATAATCTTAGTATTGTATTTAAATCAGCTGTGAATTCAGGGGAAAAATATTCTAGCTATACAGAGTGCCTTCTATTTGAGGATCTCAATGTACATTACATAAGGGTGTACTATTATTCAGATTTTATAGATGGGGAAACTGAGGTCAAAGAGCAAGTTGCAGAATCAACATTTGAGAATAGAATCTCAGGGTAACATTTTTCATAGCATCTAAATGACCTAATTGCCCAAATTCCATTTTCAGAAATCACATGGGCATTTATGAGCTTAAAACTCAATATAAGCCAATGGATTTGGGGTACCTAAACTACCTTTGCAAATAAAGACTTAGGCTCCAAGATATTTTGAAAATATTACCTTACATTTACCAATACCCATTCTCACTGTTAGATGAGGTCTGTTCCAATATATACTGATCTCAAATATTAATATAATGTCTATTATTGATCATAGAAAATATTCTGTTTAACTTTAATTTTTCACTTACGTTTCACTGTCAGGGTTGCACTGACTCTATCATTCCCACAAACAAAAGTATATTCTGCAGAATCTTCAGTGCTTGTGTTCATGATATTGAGCTGATGGAGTTTCCCCTGTACCACTATTTTAAACTTCTCGCTCATTTCAATTTCTACACCATTTTTCAGCCATACAGATGGCACGTTGAAATGAGACACTTCACATTCAAAAGAGGCAGTTTTGGTTTCAGGAACCTCAATGCTTTTCATGGTTTTTGTAATTTTTATAGCTATGAGGGGAGAAAAAAATAAAGGAAGCAAGACAGAATGAAAAAAACTGTGTATACTTAAGTGCAAATATCAATGTCACAGGTGACAGATCATCTTGTGCAAGGACTGGCTGTAATAATGTGAGGTGTTGAGATGTGAAATACTTACTTTCCACAAACAGTTTTGCTTTGCACTCAAGTTGTCCAACTACAGCTGTGTATTCACCGGCATCAGAAGGTGATATATTCTGTAGCATTAGTTTGTGAACTTTCCTTTGAGAGATCATTTTGTACTTTTCACTTGGCTTAAGCTCAATATTTTTGTGGAACCATTTGACTGGTACAGTATCATGGGACACACTCAGTTCAAAGGAAACCACAGCATTCTCCAAAGCAGTCACATCTTTTGGCTTTTTGATGATCTTAACAGCTAAAAAAAAGAGCATTACAACAGAGTGGTTACTAGTTTGATTTTAAATTTTAAATCAGTCATTAAGCTAACTGCTAAAATGGTAACAACTCTACTCACTTTCAACATGGAGTCTGGCATTGGCTCCTATCCTTCCAAGCTTAAAGCTGTAGACAGACTCATCCACGATAGCACAGTGTTTGATCTTCAGGGTTTGAATCGTTTCCTCTACTGAGATCTCATATTTGTCACCTGTCTCAAGCTCAATGCCATTTTTGATCCACTGAGCTCCTTTCACATCAGGGTGGGTCAGTTCCACAGTAAAAACTGCATCTTGTGTTTCTGTTACAGTTAGGTTCTTCATTGTCTTCTTTATCTTAACAGCTAGTAAAAACATACCAATACATTGAAAACACAAGCTTAAAAAAAGTTAAAAATGGGTATTTTTACAAAACAGAAATATGTTATCCTTTATTTTATGATCTAAAATAGTAGGTATTAAAGCCAACTTTTTGTGGCTATCAGTATTTAAGGTTAAAACAATTTTCTCTAAAATTCTACTACTCAACTAGCAAATGTTGACTTTTCAATGACTTGCAACATACACTTTTTTTCTTACATTCTAAATACAAAAACTACTTTCTAATAATAAAGTACAATTTGTTTAATTTTATTTTGTCTTACTGTCTTACTCTGTCTTACTTTAGTCTATATTATTTTTGGGTTCTCAAAGAATCAAATCAAAGATAATTTACTGACCTTCAACCTTAAGCTTAGCAGATGTTTTTGAAGATGCCACTTGATAAGTATATTCACCCATATCATCTAGTTTAGTGATTGGGATATTAAGTCTTCTCTTTACACCATCTGATTCACTTCGGAAGTGATCTGTCATTGATAATGGTTTACCATCTCTTAGCCACTGACCATCAGAATCAGGGTTTGCCACCTCACATTCAAAAACAGCCTTCTGGGATTCAGCCACTGTTAGATCGGTGAGAGGCTTTGAAATGGCACCACCTGTTGAGAAGCAACAGCATCAGATTTATGTATTCAGTGTTCCTGCTGTCTCATTACACTTCTTTTCTCTATACAGAAATATACTGGCTGAAGATGCTGCAGGAAAATGGCAGAAGTCAGTTTGAGTTCCATGCAAAAATTAGCTTCCTGCTTCTGGCATTGTTTTTTTCCCCTACCATCTTAAATACCCCAACACACATATTGACCACCAAGAGACAAAGCCATCTTTTTTTTTTACTGTAGTGGCATGAAGAACACTGCACAGCATTCTACATTCTATGGCACAAATTTAGCAAAATGCTTAAGTACCTGCTTATGTGCTTAATTGAATTAAAACCAAGTAGAAAACAGAAAAAGATAGGGAAGGACATAAGAAGCCTTAGGAAAAAGAAGAATGAAGAAAAGTGGTAGAAGAAAGTGTACAACAGCAAACTTTCCAGGTGCTGTTGAAAACATAGTCCCTCCTACCTTTGTTTAGTTTTTGTTAATGAAGATGGAAAAAAAAAGCTGATTCTGAACCTACTAACCTGCTACTATCAGCTTCCCAGATGTCTTCTTCTCTCCAGCATAAAATGTGTACTCTCCTTCATCATCTTTCATCATTTTCACTACTGTCAGTTTGTATATTTTGCCACGTGCTTCAATTTTGTATTTAGGACTAGGCTTGATCTCTTGGTCCTTGAAGTGCCATAAAACATCAATTCCTGCATGAGACAGTTCAACTTCAAAGGACACATTCTGAGTTTCAGTACAGGTGATATCATGAAGACCTCTAATAATCTGAATTTCTGTAAAAAGAGTACATTACAAATTAGAATAGTTGCTGGAATCATTCTTACATTAGCAAGAAGTGTTGCCTGAATGATCCTGCACCTTATTGAAAGAAAACTTACTCTCAATTATGAGATTGCAACTGGTTTCAACCTTGCCAACGACCAGTTTGTACTGTCCTTCATCTGATGCATAGGTCCTGGTAAGCACTAGCCTCTGTTTAGTGCCTTTACAAATAGTTTGTATTCGGTCATCAGGCTTTATCTGGTGATCGTTTAAGTACCACTTGGAGGAAGACACATCAGGGATGGAAACTTTGCTTTCAAAGATAGCTTTTGTTCCTTCAATAGTGTGAACATCTTTTAGAGGCACTACTATATCCACACCTGTCAAATTACAACAATATTCATCGCATTAGAAAACAAAACAAAACTTTTAGCAACAAACAAAACAAAAACACATTGGAGAACCTCCAAAAAAGGGAGAAAGAGTCACTTACTATAAACTGTGACACGTCCACTGGTTGAAAGTCCAAGGCTGGGAACATTAAAGGAGTAAGTTCCACTATCTTCCTTTGTTACATCTTCAACCAATAACATATGTGACTGCTTATCTAACACAACATGAACACGATCACTTGGCTGAATTTCATGACCATCCTTCATCCAGACACCTTCAACATTTTCTAGGGAAACTTTAACTTCAAGTTGTACAATATCACCCTCACATACTTTTTGATCTGTGAGTCCTTGAAGAATAGCCATGGGACGAGCTATGAAATATGGAAGTAACATAAATTAATTGACTCTCCGAAAGGATAAACAAAACAATACCCATTAAGCAGCATGGGAGATGAAGTAGAAAATTAGAAAAACTTACGCCTCATCTTCAGTTTGCAACTACTCCTTTTTCCATCGACAACAAAGCTATACTCTCCTTGGTCTTCCTTTGTAACATCTTTAACTGTAAGAATCTGGCGACCCCGACGGGATGTGATTGCATATTTATGATTGGAAGTAATCTCAACATCACCATGATACCATTTTCCTTCCACATCCTCAGGGGAAATCTCACATTCAAGTTCACCTGAGAAGGATTCTGGCACTTCAACATCTTGAAGTTCTTTAATAAATTCAATCACAGCACCTGCATTTGAACATAAATACATTAAAAAATTAGATTTAAAAGTTTTATTTAATGTTCTTTTTCAAAACATTTCTTGAACAATTGGGGTTAAAGAGGCAAACTTCTATCCACCCGAACTTTATATTTAAGTTCAACATTTAATCATATTGTCAGACTTTTTTTTCAGAAGATATGAAAATAATATGAACATTTCTGCAGTTTACTACTACTATTATTATTTTAAATATTCATCTTTTATTTCTTCCTGATATAGATTTAACTTTAAAAGTATTGATGGGTACTAGCATTTCTTGTTCCTACCTTCAACAATAAGTTTTGCTGTTGTCTTTATAGATTCATCTTCTGCTAGTGCACAGGAATAGTCATCAGCATCAGACATGTCTATCATCAGTACAGAAAGAAAGTGACCCTTTCTGTCAGAGTGCGTCCTATATTTGTCTCCTGAATGAATCTCAAATCCATTCTTAAACCATTTCACCTTGATAAAGGGCTCTGAGGTTTCACATTCAAAGGTTGCCATTGAATCTTTCTCTTTAGCAACAACGTCTTGCAAGTTCTGTGTGAAATTTATCAACTGTTTGGCTGCACACAAAACACAAAACAGAGAGAGTTGAGAACATACAGATCCCACAAACCAATGAATCTTATTAATGAACAGACACAGTAAAGAAATTTACACTACCTTGTACCAACAAGAAGGCATGGCTTGAAGTTTCACCAGCTATATTGACTGCCTTCACCATGATGCTGGCAGAGTCCTCAGCGGTTACATCTCTAATAACCAACTCGCAAACATTGTCTTCAGGCCAGTACCAATATATCCGATCAGACCTTTCAATCTGCACACCATTTTTGAACCATTGACATTCAGGGTCTGGTTTCCCTACTACTCTAACACGGAAGTGGGCATCACTTCCCTGAGCTACTGTCTGACTTTGAATTCGCTCAAATATCTTGGGGGCCTCCATGCTTGGACTGAGCTCAACCCTGTCTGGTTTGAATGGTGGGATGGTGACTTTGCCTTCAGGAGGAAGTCCTTTCTTCTCTTCTTCAGGTATTTCTTTAGTCCAATGTAGGAGTTCTTCTTTTGTCTTTTTAAGCATTTCCTCATAGGCTTCATCCTTTTTCCGGGACTTAAGCTCCACAGCAGTGATGGCTTCATAATAACCCTCTTCTGTCCTCCGCTTGAATTTACTGCGCAACTCCTCAGACTCTTCTGACAGTTTCTCATGTGTGACTCTCTCAGCTCTTTTCAACTTCACCACCTCTTTGCTGGTTGGTTCAGTGGGTTTGTCAATCTTCTGCACCTCAAAGAGAAGCTTACCTGGCTCTGTCACTGCAGGTTCATACTTGGGCTCTGGGGCCCTGCGTAGCACAGATCTGAAATCTTCTTTCTGCTGGATTTCGAGTTTCACTTTGTGTTCAATCACCCCTTCAGGATTTTCTGCAGTCACCTTCACTTCTCCAGTATCATAGGATTTGCAGTCCACGATATCGAGGTAGTAGATCCCATCATAGCGGAGTCTGAATCTTTTGCTCTTGCGGATGAGCTGCCCGTTAAGATACCAGTTGACTTTGGGTTGTGGATAGCCGGTTACACGGCAGCGGAACCGTGCAGTTTCACCCTCCAGCACCCTTGCCGGCTCTGGGAGCAAAACAATTTCTGGCTTTTGTTTCTCTTTCAGATCCACTGTAACCCCAGCAAGAGCCCCTTCATGGGCCATTCTTTCTATCTCTTCAATGCGCTGCAGTCCCCTCCTGCCTTCTGGCAATTGAGATTCCTCCACTAGGCTTTTCTCATCCTTCACAATGAGAGTAGCTGATGTGTGGTCAGTACCATATTTATTAGTTGCCCTGCAAGTGATGATTCCACTATCTCTAGGGTAGGCTACTCCAAAATCCAGGCTACAGTACCCAAATTCATTGATCATACGGAGCCTGTTGGCTGCCTCCAAGGGTTTGCCATCATGCAGCCACTCGACCACCATGGTTGGGTCCCCAATTGGTGTAAGCCTGCACTCAAAATGAGCAGGGCCGAACTGCTTAAGTCTCAGTGAAGTAAGTTTTTTCTTAAAAAACGGCTTTTGCTGTTTCTCTTTGTCATATAGGTCACCTTCCTCCCACTGCTCTTGACCATAACGTAAGTGGAGGGGCTCTAACTCAGGTGCTGCAATCTCCTTTGCTTTGTATGTTCCTCTTGGGATGATCAGTTTCCTTTCTGGTTCAGGTTCTGCAAGTTCAACCTCAACATTTACTTTGCATCGAGTTGTGTCACGCCCAGCTTTATTGATAGCAGTGGCTGTATACCATGCAGCATCTTGCTTGACAGTGGATTCAATTTTAAGTAATGCTTCCCCTTTAGTTCCTTCAATCCTGAAATATAACATATATACACTCATTATTCTTTTCCCCATTTATGGGTTTTCCTATAATTAGATTCCTGTCTGGGAATCATTATGCAGACAACTCCTGGTAGAATCAAATATGTTGTTTAATGTATAATTATGCTTATTATGGCAGGGAAAAAAGACCAGTAAGGTCTGTGATTTCATTTCATTAGGTATTGCACAAATAAAAAGTAGCAGTTAATAGAAGTTTTGTCCTCCAAAAGACCCCATGACCAGAAAGCTGGCAGAGGTTTTCGACAATTCTGTTTTAAAAGTTTAAATTACATTTATGCAGCATTAAGGTACAAAAGGGTACAGAAAAGGGACCAGATCCTGTAAGTTGCTGGGCACTGTAAGGCCTGATCCACTGGTCAGAAGTCAGCAAACAGGCTCATAGCAGCTTCCATAGCCATAATTTTAGGCCAATGATTCTTAACCAGGGTGCAATGGCACTCTGGATTGCTGTGAAATCCATTGAAGGATGCTGTGAGGTGTGAGGAGGTAAGCAGATAAGTGCTAATGCATGCTCACACTGATTGTCCACTGACACTGCCTGGCCCCTCTGCAAGGACTTAGGCATTGAAATATATAAATTAGTTTTTGAAACTGGGAACCATTGAATTCACAAAAGTTATGGAATGGGACCCTGAGTCCACTGAAGGGGATCTCAAGTCCAAAAAGATTGAGAACCAGTGGTTTAGGCCCTCCCACTGTGAGTGCTCAATGAGTTCTTTGCTTGGAAGGTAGGGGCATTCAGCAAACGGTAAAAAATACCTTGTAGAATTGAAATGTATTTAGGAAGCACTTACTTAATCTTTGGATATTTATGAGGTACAATGATATCACTGTTTTTCAACCACACAATGTCAGGATTGGGGTTACCAGTAGCTTTCACTCCCATTTGGAGTTTAGAACCCTCCTTTACACTAACATTCTTCAGTCTTTCCACAAACTGTGGTCTCGCTATGTGTTCCTTAGCTGAAAGATCAAGGGAAAGATTATCAGAATAGGAAATTGAAATAACTGCTTTTAGGCTTATAATTAAAGGCCTCTTTTCCTCTCCCCAAAATATGTACAGAGTAAATACCTTCCACAGTTAGAGTCATGGAGATGGAAGCCTTGCCTGCCCTATTCTGAGCAATTACAGCCCATTCACCAGAATCAGCAGGCATAGCAGGTGAAATGATCAGTGACTGCGTGCCATCTTCCTTAATTACTATTTTATGAGTGTAGTCATTAACCACTTGTTGACCTGAAGAGAAAGAAAATGAAAACTTCACACTCAATTCTGTTTCCCAACATACAAAAATATTCACAAGATTTTTTTTCTAGATAATTCTCTTATAAAAATAGAGTTACCATTATGAAACCAGAAGGTTTCTGGCATAGGTCTGCCAACTACTTTTAAGTCGAATCTTGCCGTCTGCCCCTCCGCACATTTAAATGATGTGGGTTTCAGTACAAAAACTGGCTTATATAATCTTTCCAGTTGCCCCTCATCTGCTTCCTCCAATCTGCGGGCTGGAGAACGAGAGGGAGAACTGCGTGCAGGAGAGCGGCTGGGGGAGCGGGGAGAAATCGATCTGAGGGGGAAATAAAGTTACTTTGTAACAATGGTACTCAGGTCAAGTTAGAGCAGTACATGCATTTCATCTCTCACACCTTGTATTGTTAGTTTTAAACATGTCTAAACTATTTACCTAATGGAAAAGTTAAGGTAAAATTATTATTTTATTAAAAGTTATATCATATATCAAGGCAAGCTGTGTAGTCTCAAATCATCTTCAAGTTATATACACTTACACAATATGTATTTTTCATATAAATTTGATACATGCATCTTAGTTTCTGTAATAATGCAGATATGTAAATATCATATATATGATACATATTTTGTACCGAAAGGACACAAAAGGGTGGGGAAGAAAGGGGGAGGGGTTGCGCTCTATGTCCGTGAGCAATATACATCAACCCTCATCAAGACGGAATCCAAGGATGAGGAAGTAGAAGGATTGTGGGTTAGGTTACATGGGGGGCAAGGAGAAAGGGATTTGGTGGTAGGGGTCTGCTACAGACCCCCACATCAAGGGGAAGAAAGAGATTCGGGGCTCCTGAGGCAACTCTCAGAGACCATAAAAGCTAAAGAGGTGGTAGTCATGGGGGACCTAAACTACCCGGACATCTGCTGGGAGTCACAGACAGCAAAGTCCCGCTGCTCACGCAGGTTTCTAACCTGTGTACAGGACCTCCACCTGACTCAGGAGGTACACGGTCCCACTAGGGGGAATGCCATATTGGATCTGGTATTGGCAACGGGAGATGACATGGTAGCGGACCTCCAGATCGGTAGCCATCTGGGGGACAGTGATCACCTAATAATAGAATTCACCATAAGACGGCGAGTGGGTAAGGTAACTAGTAGGGTGAAAGTGCTAGACTTTAGGAAAGCTGATTTCAATGAACTCAGGCGATTAGTCAAGGACGCACTGCAGAGTAGGAGATTTGAAGAGATGGAAGCCCAAGAAGGGTGGTTGTGCCTTAAGGAAACGATCCTTTGGGCACAAAGCAAGACGATCCCCGAGCAAGGCAAAAGAGGGAAAGGGGCCAGGCGGCTTCCCTGGCTGACCGCAGAAATCCAGGGCTGCCTAAGGGCCAAAAGGGGAGCACATAAAAATTGGAAACAGGGAGATGAATATGAATATACCTCCTCTGCTCGTGCTTGTAGGGAGGCAGTTAGACGGGCCAAAGCTACCATGGAGCTGAAGATGGCAACCCAAGTAAAAGACAACAAGAAATTGTTTTTTAGATATATGGGGAGTAAAAGGAAGGCCCAGGGAGGAATAGGACCCCTGCTAAATGGGCAGAAACAATTGGTGACGGACAGGGGGGACAAGGCTGAACTCCTCAATGAGTTCTTTGCCTCAGTGTTCCTAAGTGAGGGGCATGACAAGTCTCTCACTGGGGTTGTAGAGAGGCAGCAGCAAGGCGCCAGACTTCCATGCGTAGACGCTGAAATGGTGCAGAGTCATTTGGAAGAACTGGATGCCTTTAAGTCAGCAGGCCCAGATGAGCTCCATCCAAGGGTGCTGAAGGCACTGGCCGACATCATTGCAGAGCCACTGGCGGGAATATTTGAAAGCTCGTGGCACACGGGCCAAGTCCCGGACGACTGGAAAAGGGCCAACGTGGTCCCCATTTTCAAAAAGGGGAGGAAGGAGGACCCAGGCAACTATAGACCTGTCAGTCTCACCTCCATCCTTGGCAAAGTCTTTGAAAAAATTATCAAGGCTCACACTTGTGAGAGCCCGGCAGGACAAATTATGCTGAGGGGAAATCAGCACGGGTTCGTGGCAGGCAGATCGTGCCTGACCAATCTAGTTTCTTTTTATGACCAGGTTACGAAATGCCTGGACACAGGAGGAGGGGTGGATGTCGTATACTTAGACTTCAGGAAGGCCTTCGATACGGTATCCCACCCCATACTGGTGAACAAGTTAAGAGGCTGTGACTTGGATGACTACACAGTCCGGTGGGTGGCGAATTGGCTGGAGGGTCGCACCCAGAGAGTCGTGGTGGATGGGTCGGTTTCGACCTGGAAGGGTGTGGGCAGTGGGGTCCTGCAGGGCTCGGTCCTGGGACCGATACTCTTTAATGTCTTCATCAGTAACTTGGATGAGGGAGTGAAATGTACTCTGTCCAAGTTTGCAGATGACACAAAGCTATGGGGAGAGGTGGACATGCCGGAGGGCAGGGAACAGCTGCAAGCAGACCTGGACAGGTTGGACAAGTGGGCAGAAAACAACAGAATGCAGTTCAACAAGGAGAAATGCAAAGTGCTGCACCTAGGGAGGAAAAATGTCCAGCACACCTACAGCCTAGGGAATGACCTGCTGGGTGGCACGGAAGTGGAAAGGGACCTTGGAGTCCTAGTGGACTCCAAGATGAACATGAGTCGGCAGTGTGACGAAGCCATCAAAAAAGCCAATGGCACTTTATCGTGCATCAGCAGATGCATGACGAATAGGTCCAAGGAGGTGATACTTCCCCTGTATCGGGCGCTGGTCAGACCGCAGTTGGAGTACTGTGTGCAATTCTGGGCGCCACAATTTAAGAGGGATGTGGATAACCTGGAGAGGGTCCAGAGAAGGGCCACTCGTATGGTTAAGGGCTTGCAGACCAAGCCCTACGAGGAGAGACTAGAGAAACTGGATCTTTTCAGCCTCCGCAAGAGAAGGTTGAGTGGTGGCCTTGTGGCTGCCTATAAGTTCATCACGGGGGCACAGAAGGGAATTGGTGAGTATTTATTCACCAAGGCGCCGCCGGGGGTTACAAGAAATAATGGCCACAAGCTAGCAGAGAGCAGATTTAGATTGGACATTAGGAAGAACTTCTTCACAGTTAGAGTGGCCAGGGTCTGGAACGGGCTCCCAAGGGAGGTGGTGCTCTCCCCTACCCTGAGGGTCTTCAAGAGGAGGTTAGATGAGCATCTAGCTGGGGTCATCTAGACCCAGCGCTCTTTCCTGCTTATGTAGGGGGTCGGACTCGATGATCTATTGAGGTCCCTTCCGACCCTAACATCTATGAATCTATGAATCTATACACTGTGCTTAGTATGCAATTTATCTAAACTGGATCATTTCTCTTCCTACTATTGAAATTCAGCCATCTTTGGAATGGAAAACAAAAACTACTTAATAGCTCAGTGCACAATGGTTAAGATTCCAAGGGAGAAAGAAAAAACCTTTTACTGAAATCATTGCACTTTAGAGAAAGGCTGAAGTCATAACACCAATGCCTTGATTTGACATGTGGCAACTCTGGAATCACAACTGTGTTTACAAGGGTGAATGAAAAAGAGAGTCCCACTTGTTGATTTGCCATGAGCACTTCTGACAGCATCTTGGTAGTAGACTAGCAACTTACAATACTGTGGCTGGGGCACAGTGACATTGCTGGATGCTATTTGTTCATATCAGCTTGCAATGTATAGGATATCTTCATATTACTTATTATCTTCAAAAGGCTACATATTACATATTATCTTCAAAAGGCTCACATTTGCGAGAGCCCGGCAGGACAAATTATGCTGAGGGGAAACCAGCACAGGTTCGTAGCAGGCAGATCGTGCCTGACTAATCTGGTCTCTTTTTATGACCAGGTTACGAAACGCCTGGATACAGGAGGAGGGGTGGATGTCGTGTACTTAGACTTCAGGAAGGCCTTCGATATGGTATCCCACCCCATACTGGTGAACAAGTTAAGAGGCTGTGACTTGGATGACTGCACAGTCCGGTGGGTGGCGAATTGGCTGGAGGGTCGCACCCAGAGAGTCGTGGTGGATGGGTCGGTTTCGACCTGGAAGGGTGTGGGCAGTGGGGTCCCGCAGGGCTCGATCCTGGGACCGATACTCTTTAATGTCTTCATCAGTGACTTGGACGAGGGAGTGAAATGTACTCTATCCAAGTTTGCAGATGACACAAAGCTATGGGGAGACGTGGACATGCCAGAGGGCAGGGAACAGCTGCAAGCAGACCTGGACAGGTTGGACAAGTGGGCAGAAAACAATAGAATGCAGTTCAACAAGGAGAAATGCAAAGTGCTGCACCTAGGGAGGAAAAATGTCCAGCACACCTACAGCCTAGGGAATGACCTGCTGGGTGGCACGGAAGTGGAAAGGGACCTTGGAGTCCTAGTGGACTCCAAGATGAACATGAGTCAGCAGTGTGATGAAGCCATCAGAAAATCAGTGGCATCAGCGGCACTTTAACGTGCATCAGCAGATGCATGATGAATAGATCCAAGGAGGTGATACTTCCCCTCTATCCGGCGCTGGTCAGACCGCAGTTGGAGTACTGCGTGCAATTCTGGGCGCCGCACTACAAGAGGGATGCGGATAGCCTGGAGAGGGTCCAGAGAAGGGCCACTCGTATGGTTAAGGGCCTGCAGACCAAGCCCTACGAGGAGAGACTAGAGAAACTGGACCTTTTCAGCCTCTGCAAGAGAAGGTTGAGAGGCGACCTTGTGGCTGCCTATAAGTTCATCACGGGGGCACAGAAGGGAATTGGTGAGGATTTATTCACCAAGGCACCCCCGGGGGTTACAAGAAATAATGGCCACAAGCTAGCAGAGAGCAGATTTAGATTGGACATTAGGAAGAACTTCTTCACAGTTAGTGGCCAATGTCTGGAATGGGCTCCCAAGGGAGGTGATGCTCTCCCCTACCCTGGGGGTCTTCAAGAGGAGGTTAGATAGGCATCTAGCTGGGGTCATCTAGACCTAGCACTCTTTCCTGCCTATGCAGGGGGTTGGACTCGATGATCTATTGAGGTCCCTTCCGACCCTAACATCTATGAATCTATGAATTTATTACATTTACCTACCGGTATCGTCTCATAACTTCTGGTGCCGGCATGTAACCTGGAGCTGCAGCCGGTGCAGTAGGCTCAACATAAAGCTTTGCCGAGCAAATGGCATTTCCTTTAACGTTACTAGCAAAGACTGTGTAAATTCCTTCATCTTCAGGCAACACAACAGGCAGACGCAGACTGGCTCTGCCATCATGAAGAACCTCCATATGGTAGCGCTCTCCATGCTTAATGCGTTTACCATCTTTATACCACACAATCTACACAGAAGAAACAGTAAAACTCTGAGTGATCCCTCAGCAAAACAGAAGTAATGCAATTCATCATACAAGTGACTTGGAGCTTAGCTATCTTTTACTACTATTGTATGAATGTAGTTGACAAGTAATTGCAAAATATTTAACTTGAAATAAGTAAGAGTAAATTACAATTTTTGCAGTGGCACAGGAAATGATTATTTATATTCAGTGTAAAATACACCATTCTGATGTATAACAAAATGAAACAAAAATAGACCAGGTTTAGTTCAATGCTATGCTTCGTTATTCCATGGCAGAGATGCTTGAACAATGCTAAGCAGCTCTCATTCACTGGCACTGGTGAATTTAGTCTATTTTCTAATCCAGGACTATTGTACAAAACTAAATACTGGAAACTCAGCTTGGTAGGAAAACAAGCCTGAAAATATACATTGTTCTTTGAATCTGTTGCTTTCTATCTATGTAGGATAAGGAAGAAGTTTTTGGGACCCAAAAGTATCATGCATGATATGTTTCCGCATCATTACACGTGGTGTGATTCTAATAAAACTGCTCCAAAAATAGATACCATTACAAAAAGTATCTTATGATTTATATTAGGGATACATAAAAACATCTGAGTTTTACCTTGGGCAATGGGTATCCAGTCATTTTACAGTGGAAAGTAACACCCATTCCCTCAAAGGTTCTGAAATTCTTTAATCTTAAATCAAATCCTGCTTCAATGGCGTCAGATTCAGCAACCTCAATCATCATCTCTTCGCCATCTTCTTCCAGGAGTTCTTCTAGAGTGGTCTTGATAATTCTGAGTTCAATTTCTTTGATAAGTCTTTCTTCAAAGGAAGAAATGTAAAATTCCTACATGCAAAAGAAGTACATTTAATTTGCTAATAGTAAGATACAGATCTTGTAGAACAACTTATTTCTTGCAATTTTGAAACTAAGTAAAATGATTTGAACTGTTCCTGCCAGAATATAAAATGAATCTCAAATAATAAACCTACCTGATCTTCGACAAAAGTCCTGACCACTGTGGTATCTTTTGCCATTTTCTTCCTAATTAGTGCTTGTTCTTTTTCATATTCTTTTTCAAAGTCAGCATATGAAATAGCAGGGGCTACCTCAGCCACTTTTGGCTCTTGTACATATGCAGTTACTTGTGTTTGATATATCATTTCTTGTTGCAATTTTATATAGGCCTCATAATCAGCTAGAAATTAAGAACAACAACATTAATTCAGATAATTTTTATTTTCACTGGCATTAAACTGAAGAGCAACCTGCAAAGATTAATTATGGTTGCATTGCAAACAGATTTTCAGGTGATTCATGAAATAAATTGAGAATAATAACAAAGTGCACAACTTGTAATCTGTCAGAATCAATATAACAGATAAAAGTTCAGGCCTGTCTTGACTTAATAATTTATGTATTTGAGGACTTGAGTTCTCAGATATGGATTACTTCTAAAGAAAGAGCTGATCTCATTCATGCACCTTCATGCACCTTTGACTTTCAACAACCACTCGCAATTCTGGTATTTGATGATGTTTACATGGACAATTAGAAGGTCTAATTTAGTTTCCCATCTGTGACCCAACTCATTAATTGGCTTTCTTTTCTTGCATCAGTCTATGCTCATTCAACTTCTCATGTATTAGTAAAGCTTTGTAGAGTAGATGCCCTGCCTCCCAGCCGTGCTGCCCAAGCAGCTCCCACTTTGTGCACATGTGTACACACACACACACACACACACACACACACACACACACACAATCTCTTTACCTGGGATGGCCCATGCAGGGAGCACGTGACCCCTGACAGCCAATCACCTTGTGTCCCTCCCCAAGCAGCCAGCCCGGGAAAGCAGAGGAAGAGCAAAAACCCAGACATTTGCTCTCATTTTAAAAACCCACCCAGACATGAGGACGGGGCCAAAAAAGAGGACACGTCTGGGAAAACCCGGACATATAGTAACCCTATTCCAGTATTCTGTAGATTGATGTAGTTTGAGAGCTGCTCCCAAACAGCACTGAGGATCTTGGCCTCTCTTAGAAGAATGACTTAAGAGAAGAACTACATTTTGAAAATGATCAACTGTTCAGAAAAAAAAGAGCTACATGAATAGCTCACTGATTTTTAAGGCAGCCTTTGTTTCTTGTACTGATCAAACTGGGTTGTCACGAATTAGCCCTTTTTAAAAACAAATTTAAGAAATTCCACTCTTCTTTGTTCCAGTCACTGTGACTGTCTTGACTCCATGCCACCCATTTTCCCTTCACATACCTTCTTCTAGTAAGGAGACCGATGCAGAAGCTTCTCCGTATTTATTGCGAATAACAATAGTGTATTCTCCGGCATCATCGGCAAAGGTCATGGAAATTTCAAGTTTGCATTCCCCGATTTCTCTTTTGTAACTCACTTTGTATCTTTAGAATACAAAAACATGAGCCCTCCATGATTCTGATTATCAAGCTCTTAATGTATTAATTTTAGGAATGATTTATAACTAATTACTTCTTACAAAAGAAAAAAAAAAAGGAGATTTTTCAGGCCAAGATTAACTTTGTGTGACAGCAGAATAGTGTAGAAGTAAATGCACTACAAATGGAGCTCAGGTATGCCTTCTCTGTGGGGCTTCTACTCTGTGGGGGTTAGACTAGATAACCTCTGAGGATGCTGCTAGCACTGTGATTCTATCCTTCAAACAGTTGAATGCAGAGGCAAAAGACAAGGCTAAAGTCTTGAAAATTATCCATTATCTGATACAGTAATACCTTTCTAGTAGGGGCATCTACACATATAGTTAATGTGATGTGATAAACTCTGGAGCTGTCTGCGCCAGTCAAATTCTCTTGGGCACAGCATCTGCACGTGCACCCAGGACAGCAGCTGTTTGAGCTGGGGTGGAGCAGCCCTGTGCTGGTAGCAGGCTTGGCGGGTGAGCCCTGGGCTCCTGGTGGTGGTATCAGGTGGCATCAGGGATGGCTGGGGCACAAGAGTGCTGAAGTGCAGAGCTGTGTGGCAGCCAGCCCTTGTCACTGTCTACACTTGCGTTTTGGAGGAATTAGTAACTGTTTTATTTTTTGATGGTACTATCTTCCAGTGGGATCAATTAATTTTCTGTGCCCTAATACCAGTGCATGTGTAGAGTGACACTTTACTACAGGGCTAATTAGTCAACTCCTCAGTAAAGCACATGTGTAGATGCAACCAGTATCATGCTTTTGTACACATGGGATGTATATGTTGGGTAATGACATTTCTATTATTTATCATGGCACATTTCAAGAGAGTGTTAAATTGCTTCTTCACTGAATATTTCTTCACATTCTATAGATTTATCTCTGTAGCCTTTAAAAAATGCAAAAAAAAAAAGCTTTTAAAATGTATGTGTAGATTTTTTACTTAACCTTGTATGCCTAACTGCTATTATAACCTTCAGCAAAGATATATATTGACATCCTTGCTTATGATGAACATTGCACTTTATGAGTACCAAGACAACTTGATGGATGTTAAATGCATGATTTGTTCAGAAACAGGATGCTACATTAATTCTTTATGAAATTCCATTGAAGTTGATGGTATTACTTTCGAAATTAATGTAGCCCAGTATGGATAAGTGAATCTAGTGTGCATCAAATCTGTGAAAGTGTCTCTTACAAACTGTAGTAAGAACAATGTTTATATAGTTCATAAATAGTACATTTATATAAATAATACCTGTAGCCAGTTGTGAGAGGAACTCCACCTTTTTTCCAGTAAACATGTGGCTTTGGGTTGCCCCCAACTTGGCACTCAAAAATGATTCTCCCACCTTCAATTAACCTCTGTACTATGGGTTTTGTTATAAAGAAAGGAGGCACAGCTTCACCAGACACTTCTTCTGTTGTGACAGTGGTATCTTCCATTACCACATCTTTTGTCTCCACATACCTGGAAGAAGATTCCAGTGAAGATCAGTGAGCTGATACACAAGGCAATCATAAATAGAGTGGAAGGAAGTAATGAGAGGTCAGCTGAGAAAACTTTACCGTTTCTCTTCTCTTATGACTTTCTCAGAAATGGCTTCTCGGCTCTCAAGCTCCTCGGAAACTGCAAGGAAAACATGACACTATTGATGCTAAGAATTGGGAAAATGGTCAGAGAAGGAAGCTGGCAGAATAGGAGAAAAAGTAGTTTCACTGGCTGCTTAGCTTTAAGTGACAGGTATTCATCACACTGAGGTTGCAAATTAGGAGCCTGCATAGGACCATCTTTACCATTCTGTAATACATTCCCAGGCATGTCTAACTGACAGTCTGTTAAATGAAAGAGAACCAACATCTCTTAGCCATTCACTTTGCCTCTGGTCTGGTATACTACTACTTTTTTCTTGGCTGTTTCTTTTTCGTGTGGCAATTGGCAATCTGATGTCCCATATATGGGGTATAGCCATAACATGATTTGGGATTTGGAGTATGTTATAAGGTTCCTTTGGTATGATGGGTTTGGATTGCCTTGTATTTACTGCAGTTATATAACAGTTATACTGTGAACACCTCTCTCTCTCTCTTTGAGCATGAACAAGCACTTGCGGGACCTGTCTCAGGTTTAGGAAGCTGCGTGTAAACTGCCTACATCTGAGTGAGCATCCCTTGTGTACAAGCATTTGCTGCTTGCTGGAAAGAAGTGCAGCAGTGGAAGGTAAGTAAGTTAGGGGAGGGGAGGGGCTGGCAGGATAATGGGGGAGGCTGGCTGGTATGTGATAAGAGGCTGTCTGGTCCAGTGGGGTTAGCTGCAGGAAGGGGAGGGGAAAAATAGCCTAGTTTGGGTCAGGGAAATGGGGGGTAAAACCGCACAGCTCCAGGGCTGTGAAAAGTGGCTGGGCTTTTTCAGCCCTGGGGCTGTGCTATGAACATGTACAGGCATTCACTAAGCCCAGTTAACCCTTGCTAGATCAGACCATTTTTAGGGCAAACTAAGCCCTATGGATGCTTGTACGCTGGGGAATTTAGGTTGCCTTAACCTTTATTAGGGTGATCGAAATGTAATGCTTGTATGTATACTTTGGTGTTTGTCAATAGGTGTTCTTACTATTTAATCCTGTTTGGAATACATTTCAGGCCATTTGACAAAGGGTAGTGATTCTGATAGTTGAGGCTTAATTATTTTTCACTACTCTTTGAGAGCAGGGGGTCCCCAAAATAGTTGGAAGATGGGGAACATGAACACCCTACCTCTGAACAGACATCATCTGTATGGTGGGGATGACAGACAGGGCAGGAGATCCTAGGTGAGAATAGGAGTGGTATACACCATTTGCAAACTCACTAACAGATAAGCCTACAATTTGTCTCGGTCACCACCATTTTTGAAAAGGCGAAGAGCCTAGATGTAATTGGCCTGAAGTTTTAAAAGTCCTTGTGCCTTTTGTGGATAAATCAAGATACATGCTTTGTTTTGAAGCTCTCAGGTACAGAGAAGCTGTACTGTATGTATATCATGAAGATGCATTTAAGAACGCTGTTTTGAAGATTAAGCAAACATTAGTATCCTCATTGTGACAAATATACTTGCCTTGCACATGTAAGTGGCATGAAGTGCTGACACTTCCAGCTTCATTGATGGCAGTGCAAGTAAATCTTCCACTGTCTTCTGCAAAGGCTTCACGAATCACAAGGCGAGCAACTCCTGCTTTAAAGGTAATCTGGAAGTCCATGGAGCTCTCGATATGGTAGTCTTCTCTGTACCAGGTCACAGTCGGCTCTGGATGGCCAGCAAGGCGGCACTCCAGAGTGACAGACTCTCCTTCAATCACGGTCATATTTTTCAGGCCCTGTACCACAAAAATACATTTCTGAAATTAGACTGGATATTCACTAGTACATAACTAACCTCAATGGCTAAAACAGCCTTGGACTGAAAATTCAACAGATATACCAAAGCAAGAGTTTGTATATCAATATTTTGAGGACAATAGGAGAAAGAGGTGCTGCTAAAGTATAGCATCTAAAAAGCTGGGAGTTGGGCTGTGAATGCAACTTTCTTCACAGATAAAATGGGACTTGGTCCTTTTTGTGTGTTGTAATGAGATTTTACTTATTTTGATATGGCAAAGATCATTATGCAGTTGCAGAGATTCCCAACCCACAATAGACTCTGGAACCAACTTCCCAGGGAAGTGGTCTTCGCCCCTACCTTGGGCATATTCAAGAGGAGGTTGGATGATCACCTGTCTGGGGTCTTGTGAACCCAGCATTCATTCCTGCCTGTGGCAGGGGGTCAGGCTAGATGATCTGTTCAGGTCCCTCCTGACCCTAGCTACTATGATACTATGACACTATGACTCACTATGGTGAGAGATGCAGTGTAATGCAAACTCCATGAAGTACAGGACAGAGAGGGTAAAATGGAGAAGATCTTATAAGGAATGAATTAGAAAATGGATACAAGTATTACACATAGCTATATCTGAATTACTTACTGAGACTAAGGTGGGGGGAGTAGCAGGGACTTCTTTCGGCTCAGGAATTCTAGCACCTTCCGTCACCTAGGACAGTTAAAGCAGAGTTTATTAACTATCCCACAAATCCAAAGACAAAATATCAGCATATAAGATTTCTTGGAAAATAGTTTTTTGCTGTACTTCTCTGCTTTTTTTGCTCTGGGAAAGTGATGTTAATGATGTTATCAATACTTGTGCACAACAGAAGATAGCCAAAGGTCAGTAGGGACATAGTAAAAGGGTTGAGATGTGATGAAGAAAAATGAATAGGCTATTTTATAGTTTTTAAAATTCAAGACAGTTAAGATGATAGGAATTAATTTAATGACAAACCTTGGCTTCAGCTTCTCTCATTAATTCAATATGTTCTTCCCGTACCATCCTCACACCTGTCTCTCTTTTCGTCTCTATATCATAGCGACTCTTATAAATTTCAGCTCCTTCTCCAAAGGGAAATGGAGAAACTGCCTTCTCTGCCACCATTTTGGCTTCAGGTGGTTTTACGTGAGGAGGTTTTACTGGTTTGGTGATCTTCTGAACGGAAGTTGCTGATAGCTCTTTTTCCAGAGTAGCCATAGCAGACCCTGCTATTGAAACCTAACCAACCCAAGAGAAAGAGAGTAATGGTTTTGTCATTCTTTTATTTTCCAAAAGATAAAGTAAATATTTCTTAAGCCAACCCATTTGACAAATCACATATTAACCTATTACTTCTTTATTTTCTTCCTTGTAGACTTTAGAAAAAGCACACTTTAACAATACCACAAAGTAATGTATTTTTTGAATATATACATTATCTCTCTCTCTCTCTCTCTATATATATATATATATATGTATCTGTATGCAGACCTAGCCTTTTAAACTGTTTGAAAATATTCTATTTTATAGCAATAGAATTGTAGTGAAACAGCAATGAAACTCCTAATTGGAACATGCTGTGAGTTCTTTATGGGAACTTAGAATTTTACTTAATCACTGTGATAAATATTTCAGTTGAATATACCTTGGAACTAATTATATAACAGGCAATGATTAAAATAGGTGAAGCACTTTCAAAATGTTATTTTAAGAATATCAAGTTTGGATAAAAAATACTTAGGAGGATTTTTTTGGAGGGTAACTATTATAAGGTCTTTAAATATACTTGAGCAAAGAGTACTGCATCGCTAAGATCCAGCTAAAGGACTTTGACAGATTTAACTCTAAAAATGCATTACATCAAAGCATCGTTTGAAACTTGTAAAGGCTATCTGGATTAAAAAAAGAGTCAAATGATAGCAAGGAAAATGTAGCATGAATATAATTTAAAAAAACCACATGGCTTTAATGGGGCCTTACAATATAGCTTAGATTATGGAGCTAAAACATGTTAATTCTTAAATTCTTATAGTATGCAGTAAAACTACAAACAAAAAATAACTATTGCACTTGATGTATTATTTGGTTAATGAAAATTGTGAACATATATAGGAATGTTTCTGTCCATTAGACAGAGAAATTGTATGCAAATAGGTAGTATTGTATTGTACCGTATTCAAGTTGCATTGTAATTATATGTGAGGGGCAGGGATTTTTGGGGGATGGTATATTTTATTGGACCAACTGCATGGTTGGGATAAAGTTAGATAAACTTTTGAATGCAAGGCATTCAAAATGAGAGACTGAATTAAAAAAAAGATTTGCATTCCAGCAGGATTTCACCAATAAAGTGAATATATTTAATTGTGTGAATATACATTTTTTACTATTATATTTTATTTATATCTATAATGTAATTCAGGTGATTGCAAATTCAATGCCTCCTCCCTGCAAGAGTAGCTTAGTATATGGCAGCGGAAGGGAAAAGGAGCAAACAGGGAAAGACTCAAGAGTGACATATAATTTAAGGAACCTTGCTGTTTGCCTGCCATACCATTTCTCCACTTCTTACCTCATATGTATGGTCTGGTTTAGGAACGGAAATTTTAGACACTGTAAAATGAGGACTTGCTGTACGGGGACGTGGCTGTTGCACACGGAGTGTTTTTTCAGCTGCAGTTTCTGCTGTTCTTTTAATCTATATTAATCAATAAAACATTTGTTGAGTATGTGATGACGACAAACTGAAAACTAAGTGGCTTCATTTAAAATAAAAGCCATGAAAAAAGATTGCAATGTAAACTGAATCTAACCTGTGTTGTTACTTGCACTCCCATTTTTTCAGCAGCTGAAATGTGCTTTTCAGTAGGAATGTGTACTGCCTCCGTTTTGACTTCTTTAGTAACAACATGACGTTCTGCTGGCACCTCTACAACACGTTCTGTTACAGCACGTTCTTTATAGCCGTATTCCGCTGCTGTCCGTTCAGCATAAGCTTCTTCAGCATGCTCTAATTCCCAAGGCTCTCTGACACGGGCCAGATCAACTGCAGCCACAACGGTAGCAACAGCTTCAGCCTTTTTGCCAACTCCAACCTGAAGAAGAAGATTTGCAGAATTCAGGCATGTGCCCATGCTGATGACAGAGATATGTTTATCTGGCAAACACACATGTATATGTACAGTGCATAGTATATACACAATACTGAGAGACAGAGGAAATATTCATACAGTGTATAACAGATAAAATATTAAATATCTATTCACATGACTATTTTGTAGTAAGTAGATGTAAATATTGAATTTTATACTGAATATATGTATATACACTGTAAACATGCTTATATGGACATGCACAAGGCCACATTTACAGTATGTATGAGGTGGATACAGATCTAGTAACAAAATCTATAGTCATAGTTTTCATCAACTGCACATAATCTATGCTAGACCTAAATAAGAGAAACAGTGGGCACATCTACACATGACAGTGTCGCCATAGCAATGTGCTATGGCAACCTAACGTCTGTAGGCAAAATCTGTGATACTGCAGCTATGCTGCTGTAGCAATGCACTCCCTCATTATAACACACTGCTATGGTGATGTAGTGACTAAAAATAACCGTGCATGGTGTGCGCGGCTCAGTAACTATGACACCATTGCAGCACATGTAGTTGCACCCAGTGTGTATATGTTGGATGTACACATACTATATAATGACCCATTTGTGCATAAAGAAGTATATAACTCTAATGTCAGTACAACAAAAAGGCTAATCTATTTTAAGTCTTAGTAGGGAAGGAAAAATGACAGTTTGGGTAAAAGGTAAACATGCTTTTGTGTCAGGAGATGATTAGTTTTTAGCTACCTGATCTATAATTGATTGCATATCATCGTTTTTTCAGCATCTTCAATATTCTAACCTCTGGCCCAGGTTATAGAGGAGATATTAGACTAGAAACTGCTGCTGTTTCTTAAGTATTGTAATTTAGCTGGATATGGTTAACAGTAAAACAAGATTTGAAAATGGAATGGTTGTAAATGATCAATTACTTAAAATATTTCACACCTTGAAGCACTAGCTCTAAAATATGCGAAAGAGAAATTGTCTGTAAAATCTTGTTTTATGATTGACAAGAAGGCTTTGGGCTCTATGGCCTATTTTATTCAGTATGGCCTATTTTATTCAGTACTGGTACTAACTTCCAAGCAGTTGATTATCTTGAATTTGGCCACAAGTTTACAGCTTCTGCTAAAGGATTATAGATTTTCCACACACTAGTGATTACTAGTATGTGCTTTATGTAATCATATAGATCTTTTAACCAAAATTAATTAATCATCTTTTTTTTAAAATACCAGTGATAGTAATTAATTACACTAAGAAAAAATAGGTACATCCTGTAGCTCACAGTCATGCTGCTATCTCATCAAAGTCAGGAAAGAGAAGAGTGCTAACAAACCATAATCTTGGGTGTGTCTACATAAGATGCTTTACTGCACAGTAAACTGTCAGCATCTACATATGCACACCATTTACTGTGCAGTAAATTATTCTACTGTGTAGTTAGCTAGTATCTGTAAATACAGGTAGTAAACTAACTGTGCAGTAGCATATGTGTAGAAACTGAACAGGAGCAAATTTGCTCCTGGTCAGCCCCAACACTAAGGGGTCACAAAGGATGGAGAACTCCCCCAGTCCTGGTGCTACTCAGCTCTCAGCTCCCAGAAGCTGGGAGCCAAGCAGCGCCTGGGTGGGGTAGCTCTCTATGCCACCCTGTCCCAGCACTGCTCAGCTCCTGGCTTCACACAGGATTCAGGAACTAAGTAGCGCTGGGACTTCAGAGCTCCCTGCTTCCCTGTACAGCCCAGGGCTGGCCAAGAACTGTCCCTGCACAGCCCACAGCTGGTTAGGAGCTACCCCAGAAGGGGGATAGTTCCTGGCCAGCTCTGGGCTGCTTGGGGAAATCCCTGTGCAGCCCCAGGCTGGCTGAGAGCTGCCCCAGAAATGGGACAGCTCTCAGCCACCCCTGGCCTGCACTGAGAACCCCTGATGGGCACAGGGCTTGCCCCCATGGGCATGAGGCCAGGAGAGTTCTGCAGTGCCAGCTGTCTCCCAGTTCTATGCACATCAAGACCACTCCTGATGTATATGGGACAAAAAGAAAGCTGCTGCTGCAGCTGGCAGATCTCTCCTGGCCTGGTGAACCTGGGGACTGGCCCCATGCTCCTTGCCAGCCCCAAGCTAGCACCCTGGGGGACCCTGGAGCTCTCCCTGGCTGCAACAGGGGGCCTGAGTAGGGTAGGAGCAGCCCTGCAAATCTGCTCCCAACAGGGAACACATGTAGATGTGTTCCCAGGGAAGGCTTACTGTGCAGTATTCTACTGTATAGTAAGCCTTTATAGCATTAATAGCAAATGTAGATGTCCCCCCTTATTATCGCAGTCTGATAGGAATATGTCAGGAAGAAATGAATTATTTGCAAAGTATGTCTTATAGAAATTGAAAAAAGAAATACTCTAATGAAGAAAGCTTATCTGGTCTAATAGCCATAACATTGCAGAGAAGTTTCATATACTAACAAAAAGATTTGGGAGTGGGAAATTTGTACAAGTACCAATATAAAGTCATTTGCTGAGTTCAGGCTTTCAATAACAGCCATACATGTGTGAAGCAAGAGTTTTTGTGGATGAAATCTTTTGTTAGATGAATTGAGTGATTGAAATAGATTGCAAGTTGTCCAATCAAAGATATCACCCACAAAAATTCTTGCATCTAGCATATTTCCTGGACCATCATGGCTACAACATCATTTTACAACAACCATGTTTGTGCCATTGAAAGGTATTTTTCCTAAATAGATGGGCTATTAAGGTTCTAGAGAGACTAAAATCCATTACATCAACCCTTACTTGACAGTCATCCCAAATAAGTAGGCATATTATGAGGAAGGAATCTGAGAGGATTCTAGAGTAGATAAGTGGCTGCTAAATGATGGGTTGGATATAAAATAAGTTGTTACTGAACATTTCACATCTGCAACAACTCTAATCACCTGATCATGAGCTAGATGTGTATGTTCTCTCTTGGTGGCAATTTCTTCTCTAGTTCCTGATACTGTGACTGGTTCTTTGGGTTTATCAGTGGCAATTATTGTTGGAACTATAGTAGTTTTCTCAGCTTCCTGTCTTATCTGATTATTACAGCAGAAAAAAGTTTCAATTATATATGGTCTCAAACAAAAAATAGGTGAACAAAGGGAAAGTATGCTGGAATGAGAATGGGAGCAGAAGACTGATGTTTTAGATCCTAACTGCACAGCTGATGCATAATGATTGTATTAGGTGGCTATTGATGAATATTGTTACATCCTGAAACCTATTAAAATCAAATTCATTATTTATAGAAGAAGTTAAAATTAGGAAAATAATAATGGTCAGTCAGAAAAGAATTATGGTTGCTTTATTAATGCAAACTATTAGGAATGAAGGATGAAGCAGGTAGAACATGTTCTAGTTAATAGGAGTTATTAAAAGGTATAGCTTGAATATTTTTTAGGAAAAAAATGGAAAACGTATAAGTTTTTAGTGTTTTCTGAGGGGAATATGTAGTTTATGAGGAGGATGTGATAGGAGAGCAAATATCATATTGGTAAATACACTATTCACCTTTTCATGAGTTACACGCACTTGTTCTTGTTTGGTAGCAACTCCTTCTCTAGTTTTCAGTATAACTGGTTCTTTTGGTTTATCAGTAGTAATTACTACCTTTGGTACAGAAGGTTTCACAGTTTCCTTTCTTATCTGTTTTTATAGTAAAAAAAAAAAAATCAATTATATATACTTTCAAAATTATGGGATTTTCAGATGCTGAAATGTATGCAGGCAAAAGAGAGAGGAAAATGATCAAATATCACTTATACAGTGGAATAACCATTATGGTCAGATTTTATCTGGTCTTGCATGAACAAATTACATTCAACAGAGTTGCATTATATGGAATATACAGTGCATGAATTAGAGGAGATTTTGGTTTTCTATTAGTTCTACTGTATTCTGATTGAAACTCTGGTTAGCAGTTGAATAAAAACAAGTATTTCTGTGACCGAACTCACTTCTGCAAGCTGATGGGACTACTTACAAAAATGCTAGTAATAGTTCTAGAATCAGGTCTGGTATAAACGATCTGTTCTTAATACAAAATTTCTAGTCAACCTCACTGGATCAAACTTCACATACTAATGAGTATTAGTTAACTCTGAGTGGTACTTTAATTAAACCATTATATTTTTTTCCAAAAGTCCACTTTACTACAAATGACACAAGTCATAGTAAACCTCAAATGAAAATGATGCACATGCTAGTAATAAAAGCCATAACGCTGAAAGAAATACAGAGGACCAGGTCTCACAGGTCCAAAGTAGTCAGACTTCCTATTGAAGTCAACTGGAATTTTGCTTACAATGGAAGTACTGGGCCTCTGTTTGGAACAGTTTCTTTATAAAATATTTCTACTTCTGAAGAAGTTATTTCTTCTGCTCTAATAAAAGCAAAGTGAAAATGCATAAGGAGTATTTGATGATGAAATAAATAGTAGGGATAACAATAATTTATCTATCTTTAATGGCTGCATTCACCTTTTCACGAGTGACAAGAACTTGCTCTCGGGCTGAAATTTCTTCTCTGGCTCTTGATACTTTTTCTTCTTCTTTGGCTTTCTCAGTGACAATAACCACCTTGGGTATAGGAGTTTTCTCTGGTTCCTTTCTTATCTGATTTTTATCAAAACAAAGAAACAAAAAAGGTTTTAATTGCATATTGTATCATATACTAATCACATGACTCTTCTATAAAATTGGTAATAAAATTGGAATAATTGGAATCAACAAGAAGGGAAAAAAGGTAAAATTCCACTGGGGATTTTTGTAGAAAGAAATGATTATGGCTTGCACTATTTGCAACCTATATTAGCTGTTCTTATTAGTATCACTGTTACCTGATACTCAACGGAAAACACTTGATTCTCAAACTATAGATTTCCAAAATCTGGTAACAATGATAGCAACGGTCTTTTATTCAATTAGCATACAGTTAGAAAAATAAAATATAATGCTTTATTCCATAGACGAGGTTCTTACTAAACAGCAGTAAGAAGAAAAAACTAGGTTAGGAAAAACTGTCCTGTGAGGAAAATTCAGGATTCTGAATGCAAGTTTTTGGTAAATTTCACTTTGTCCAGTTGTTATATATGAACATACACAAGCTGTACCTCCCTGACTAAGTAATGGTAGGTTTGTGATTTTTTTTCTTCAGTGCTCTAAAACTGCATTACTCTTTACTCTCTCCAAATAATTTCCATTTAGCATTGATTTCATGTTTAGATTCTACCCATCCTTAGTGCTGGATTTTAAAGGATCTACCTATCCTTTAGCACAGTGCTCTAAGGATAGGTAGATTCTCAATGCTGACCACAGCATTAGACTGCTTAAACTCCTCCTACTTGCTTGAGGAACAGTCTTGTCTGGTAGTACTGGTTTGAAAATCAGAGAGTGGTAGAACTCAGAGACACCATTTCTCGGAAAGGAGGAGGAGCTTACTTAACTTCATATGCAACTCCTTGGAATCATTTGCAGATAGAATGAAGTAACACAAATAGCCCTGATCCTGCCAGCACTTATAGACAGTGCTAATTTTATTCAGGTGAATAACTCTACTGACTTAAGAATCTACTGAATAACTCGGTCCTCAGGCCCACACTGTTCAACATCTTCATCAGCGACTTGGATGAAGGGGTAAAAAGCCCCTTGTTCAAATTTGCAGATGACACTAGGATGTGGGGAGAAGTGGGGCTGCTAGAAGGGAGGGATAGGCTGCAATTGAATCTGAACAGGTTACAGGCGTGGGCAGATGAGAATAAGATGGGATTCAATACTAACAAGTGCAGGGTACTGCACCTAGGGAGAAAGAACCAGCAGCATACCTACAGGCTGGGGAATTCCCTTCTCATCAGCACAGAGGCAGAAAAGGATCTTGGAATCATTATAGACTCCAAGATGAATGTGGGCCACCAATGTGGGGACGCAGTCAGGAAGGCTAACCGTACCTTGCCATGCATCCACAGATGCATCATGAGCAGTTCCAAGGAGGTGATCCTCCCCCCTCTATGTGACATTGCTCAGGCCGCAGTTGGAGTACTGCGTCCAGTTCTGGGTGCAGCACTTCAGGAGGGATGTGGACAACATTGAGAGGGTCCAGAGGAGGATCACTCGCATGATCAGGGGGCAGCAGGGCAGGCCCTACGAGGAGAGGCTATGGAACCTGAACCTGTTCAGCCTCCACAAGAGAAGGCTGAGAGGGAATCTGGTGACCATCTATAAACTGGCCAAGGGAGACCAGCAGGCTATGGGAGAGTCCCTGTTCCCCCGAGTACAACTGGGAGTAACAAGGAATAATGGCCATAAATTGACAGAGAGTAGATTCAGGCTAGACATCAGGAGGCGCTACTTCACAGTCAGGGCAGCTAGGATCTGGAACCAACTTCCAAGGGAAGTGGTGCATGCTCCTACCCTGGGTGTCTTCAAAAGGAGGCTAGATAGACACCTTGCCAGGGTAATTTGACCCCAGTACTCTTTCCTGCCATGGCAGGGGGTCAGACTTGATGATCTGCTCAGGTCCCTTCTGACCTTACCAACTGTGAGACTATGAGACTTCAGTAGGGCTACTCATGTGAGTATATATACGCAGAATCAGCAGAATCAGGTTTTAAGTTAAACTAAATGCTTCTGATTTATTAAAAAAAAAAGCTTGAAATGCCTAATCTCAGCCACTTCCTAATATTCTCAAAAATTATTTTAATTAGGAATGAGTTCTTTCCTAATTTATCTTTTTCCCCAGCTTGACAGCAGGAAAACAATATCCATCATGGAGGAAGCTGAGGAATTTTCATGGAAAATCAAGGGGGATTTCTTATTTTATAAATACAGTATTGGCATATTATCTAGTTATATGGAGTACAGAAGGAAAACAGTGACATTATCCTCAAACTCATTCATTTAAAAGATTCTCATTATCTGCCATACTCATAAAGTATATGCTATCAAACTACTATCAATCTTTATATGAGAAAAGTAAAGATAAGTCCTCATCCAGAAAGAATTATGAGAGTGTTAGTAATGAAAACTAAGTGTGTGTTTGTCCTTGATAATGAAGTATGAAGCCTACAGATGAAGTAAGGATATGGCAATGACTATCACATTGGAAATAGCTGTATTCACCTTTTCATGTGTGATGTGTATTTGTTCTTGTTTGGTATCAATTCTTTCTCTAGTTCTTGATATTATCTCTTGTTCTTTGGCTTTATCAGTGGTAACTACCACCATAGCTTCTTTTCTTACCTGATTTTTATAGCAGGAAACAAATAGACAAATAAGCCATTGTTTTAAAATTTACCTTAACACATAGTAAAAATCAATTATCACCAAAGAAAATAATAATGAAGAGGAAGAAAAAGGAAGTTGGGAAGCAAGTTTAGTGATGGGAGAACACCAGGAAAGAGTGTTATTTAAAGTTCAATTGGGAAAATTGAACTTGAGTATTAGAAAAAACTTTGTAAGTAAAAGAACAATGTTAGGTTATGGAATATACTGACAAAGGAAATTATGGGACTACTTTCACTTGACTTATTAAAAAAACAGAATAATCACCCATTCTTTAGGAATGGATTAAGAATAATTAGTTCAATCTTTCCATGTTGTAAAGTGATAAACTATAAGTGATAAACTGGTTGATCCACTAGCACTCCTTTATAATTCAAATGGTTTTGTATCAGTAACACATGCTTTTGTGAAGCACTTAGTATCTTGTTAATTCTTCACAGTAAAATACATGCCTTGGTTGCATGTAGGATAAGGGTAAATTATTAAACAGCTCTATGCTGTACTTCTACCTGCTCCTGAACAGGTTGAATGTGTACTGTAGTCATTGCTGTCCTTTTAGAAGTCTGCTCTACAACACTTGGAAGCGGTTCTCTCACTCTGGCCAGGTCAACAGCAGCAACAACTGTAGCAACAGCTGCTGTTTTTTCACTATCCTGTATGACCTAAATTAGCCACATTGAGAGACATTTTTTCATACATTGCATACACACAGAATAAGCACACAGCAACTACATGTACAGAATGCTACAGTCAAGGAATTATTTAAACATTTCCAATGGAACTGTCTAAATAGCTCTTTATAAGCAAGAATTTACACACAAGCCTTCTCATTACATTTAGCACATGTATTCAACAATAGCACCTCAATACAGAGAGCATAAATAGCCTTTGCAAATATTAGCAGACACTTTACCTCTTTAGCGCCAGCAGCTATTTCAGCGGCAGCAGCACCACTAATGGTCACCTGCTCTTGAACACCATATCGTCCTTCCCATCTTTCTTCGGTCCTTATTTGGGTGGCACTTGTTACTTTAGTTTCCCTCATCCGTGCTTCAGCTGCAGCAACATAACCTTCTTGTTTCCAAGGAGGAAGAGCTTCAGCCCCAGCTGCTGCCATCATCTGTGTTTTACGGATTGGAGATGGAGATTTCACATGCCTAATAGGTGAAGTGGAAAGTCCTCTTCCAGCAGGAGAAACAGATCTAATGAATAAGCATAACTTTATCAGTATTAACTTTTTATTATCCCTTAAGAATAAGCAGATACTTAACTTCCTATAGAATTGAACTAGGCCCTGAGATTTGCTAACCTATCCTACCTCCAGTACTTCGAAGTGGAACTGGTCAAAACATAAAAAGAAGTTTCCTTTTTCCTCCAATAAGAAAATTTTCAATTTGAAATTTTTGACCAGTTCTACTTATAAGTTATGGTGCCAAGTTAGCAATTTTTGAAGTGATATGTATAAAAATTCAGCCAACTAACGACAGGAATATCGAATGACAGTTTAGAACAGTTGATTTATTTAGAAAGAAAGCAAAACTTTGAACTAATTTGTTACTATCAAGTTGTATACCTTTTGGGATTATTCACTATCACTTGTGTGAACCCACTTCTTTCTCTTCCTATTTCTTACAGCTTGTACCGCAATAGTTCTACCTTGTTTTAAATTATACTGTAAGCTCTTCAGAAAAGATTGTGCCTTTCTATGTGTTCATGCCACTCTTTGTCCAGTTGAGCTGTAATCCTGACTGGGTTTTTTGGACTCTATCACAACATAAATAATAAATGGGGGAAAACCATCCTAAGTCTCAATGTGCTTGGCACAAAACAAGCAAAAACATTTGAAGAGATTTCTCGCTTTTAAGGTGCCAGATCCATACAACCATATAATTTGTGTGATTTATTTATCTTAACAATGAAGGAATAAGTGAAAATACCATGATTTATTTCACTCAAATAGGTACCTTTTAACTGGAAATGTACTTGGAATAATTAGTTCATACGGTCTTAGAGCCTGCATTCTTCATAACCTAGGTAACAGGAATTTTTAGAAAGGACAGAAAGCTCAGTGAGATCCATCCAGTCCTACCTCTGTGTCTGCCCAGAGCTTCAGTGAATTCAGCAGTTTCCTGAGTACAGCAGCTTGTTTCAGAATTTGGACCCAAATCTTTTGCAACACTTTCTTTTATAAATCAAATCACCAAAGTGATAAATAAAACAAGGTTTCTGAACATGTATATGTTTTAAAAGTTCATTATGAATATTAAACAAATAGTTGCAAGATACTTTTCAAAATAAGATAACACTATTATTTAGCTAGGTTCCCTACCCAAGCGGAATTCGATAATCCAAGTATCCCAGAGCAAATATTTATAACAGAATTCTTTTAAACAGAACCTGAACCACTCAGGCTGGACTGCTAGGGAGTGCCAACATGACACTTACTTTTTTTCTATTCATTTTTCTAATCGAATTCAGCTTTAACTGATATTTTTGAGTCAATATAGTGTATTTTAACAAAGGTCTAGCCAGTATGGCATTTTGAGTACAGTATATCCTCTAGATGGCACTATTGTAATACTTTTCTTGTATTTATATAGCTTGTAGGCTATTTCTGGTTACTATACATCCATTACTTTTTTGGTGCATGAAAAAAAATATTGTGATTGGGATGAAGCTTATCACCATAATGAGTGTAGTTACAAATATTGAATGGGGCTTTGTGCTTATTGCTCAGCTCACAAACACCCAACTTCCTTGGTGTTAATGCTTGGTGTACTGGGGAGCTGAGGCAGCAGAAGCAGAGATACTGTTTTTGCCGCTGTGCCTCAGTGCAGATACAATGGACCCTGTCACGTTACAGCTGTAGGCCTCACACGGTAGATCAGTACTTTCCTTCTACAAGCTGTTTACACATAAGATTTCCCCATAATTTTGCTTACTCTGCTTGTCTCTGCAAGAGTCACTCTGGAATCCTCAACTAACATGGTGAGACATACCCATTCACAATTTTTGCTTATTGATTTTTCCATTCTGTATGCAACCTATTAAAATGTTTTTGGTCTTCTTTCAGTCCCCAGTACAGCACTTTTCAATTATCAGCTGCCCTATTATTTTCTGCTTTAACTTTGCTCCAATTTTACATATAACAAAGAATAGAATCTTACCCAACATATTTTCTAAAGGATTTCCTAAACCTTCTCACATACGGATTGAGAATTTATAGGCAGAAAACAGAATACTTCCATTATGGTTCTGACAACGGTATAAAATTAAATCAACCATCAGAGCAAGGCCACATTCTTCTGTTTTATACTCTGCTTCTAGTTTGCAGCATTTTTATTCTCTACATTCCGGTGTTACTGATGGAACAACCTAGATCTTTCTTTAAAACGTTACATGATTTACCTGACTGGTGATGGGGTTGGTGCTCTAACATGTCTTACAGGTGATGGAGACTGCCTAACAGGAGATGGTGACTGTTGTCGTGCCATATGAGCTTTTGCAGCAATTATTGGTGGAGTTGGTGATTTTGATGAAGGTCTAGGAGGCATTCGTGGAGGTGCCTTATGTGGGAGCTGTTGCCCTGTAGTACTGTCTATGACCATTTCAACAGTTGCAAGTGATCTGGCATCAAAGTGGGCTTCTATCTTCTACAATGAAAACAGGGTACACAGTTTGTAAGATACTTGAGCATCAATATCAATACCTGCATATTTTAAACAGAATTTTCTTTGTAAAACATACCTTTTCAATTCTGGCTTGTCTTGTTTCTGAAATCTGAGCAGTCGAAACAATTGTCTTTGTCTTTTTAGCGGGCACTGCTTCTTCCTCGCCTAGTAGAAGGAAAAACATGAACAGTCAGGAAAAATATATGTAGCAATAAACAACAATCAGTTTCAGAAAGAAACAAACACACAATTTTAATTATATGGCAGCATATGCAAACACTAGAAAGAATTAAACAGACATCTGTTTTCCATGCAGTATCTATAGACAAATAACTGTGGAAATTGTTGAAATGAGATTAGGGGTTGTGTGTATATAACCATGTAATTAGGATAAAAAAAATTAGAAAGTTTATTAATTATATAGGTGTTTGAATAGTTGATTCAGAATCATTCCAGGATCTCAAATAAATACACTGTTAGTCTGGAAATCTTATTTATTAAAGGCCCAAGAAATGATGCCTTTGACGTAATAGTGTTATGAGGACTACTGCAGGTGTATCTACTCTACCCAAAATTGACTTCAAAGTAGCTGGTTTCAATCTGAGAGTCTTCTGTGTTCTTAAACCAAAAAAATCTATACTGTAGTATAGAAAGTAACTTTCCTAGAAATGGTTGTGTAATGCCAAGTACAGTAGATCATACTTCTGTTAAGTCTTTCCCATGTTTAAAATCTGTGACTGTATTCAGGTCAATTCCCATACATGGTTTAGACAAACTAAAAGGACTCCTATTTCATTCTGTACTGAGCCTACTTCATATAATGTTGATGTACTAGCAATGCTAAAATCCTTGTTTCTTAATAGGTAAATTTTGAGTTTTAATGTCTTAGTAGTTTTATTTTTTTTATACAGTGGATGGAATGCAGGCTCTTCTACAGTTGTGTCTACGTGTATGTCTATGAGATAACCAACAAGGACACATTTGCTGTTCCTTATTTTGGGCTCCTCCCATTTCCTTAAAGTTGACACTACAGAAGTGTGGCAAAAACAGAGGCCTGGAATTACTGTACACTCATCCATTCATTTTAATATAAACATTTTCTGATTTATTTGCTGCCTGTCTCACAAATTGGTCTAAGGAAGGGTCATAGTCAAGTCAGAAAATGAATCCCACACAGACTGCTCTTGCAGTAATAGCACACAATTATCTTAAGTCAATAGGAATTTTGTCCATTAAGCACTCCAATATTTGGCCTAATGGCAGTATATTTAGGACCTTGTTTTTGGAAGATAACTACTCTATATTCTATAGAAAAAAAACCAAAATAAAAACCAAATAAAAATACCCCCAATCAATAAATATTTATAATATGTAGATAGTATTTATGTTATTCAGAAGTGTCTGACTGAGACAATTTTGTATTAAACGTAGAGAATGTCCTTTTATTCCCAAAAAGAAGTTGTTATGACTAGTTTCACTTGGGAGTAATTTTTTTACAGCCAAGTTATAAATTCTTGAGAAACAGGTTATTAAGGAAATTGTTGATATTACACTAACCACAGTGGTACATATTAAACTATAATAATCTACATGTTCGTGCTTTTATGGCTCACAACCTCAGCTCCATTACCTTGAATCAGCAATTCAGCTGTTGAAGTAGCTCGGCCTACGCTATTTGTGGCATTTACTGAGTAGGTTCCGGAGTCTTCAGGATAAGCTTCTGCAATTATTAAACTGTATAGGTCTCCTTCTTGTAAAATTTGAAAATCGGGGGAACTTTGAATTTCTACTCCATCCCGATAGAACTTCACCACAGGTGTAGGGATTCCAGTCACTCTCACGTCAAGTCGAACTTGACTTCCTTGTCTTGCTGTCGTGCTCTGTAGTCGTTGTGAGAAGTTGGGTGGTGCTGTTTCAGCTACAGTTTGATTGGAACAAAATTTTTAGTGAAAAGACATTTCAGAAGAGGTAAATGCTAATACTAGACTCATTCTCAGCCTTTGAAGCGTTATCAAATACACTTATACACAAACTACTGATTCTCCTTATTTCTTTCCCCAGTGCTATTGATACAGCAGACTACCACCTTGTCCAACATTAAAAAAAGAAAACCACTTTCTTGAAAAGACAAGGTTCTTTGGGTGAATCTGATATCTTTTATTAGACCAACTTAAATAGTTGGAAAACAATTATTAAGCAAGCTTTCGGGTTCAAAAACCCTTCATCAGGCTAAGGAAGTTTCAGCAGTTGGTGTGTGCTCTTCCTGGAGAGCAACAGCTTCCTGGAGAGGAAGAGCACACACCAACTGCTGAAACTTACTTAGCCTGACGAAGGGTTTTTTAACCAGAAAGCTTGCTTAATAATTGTTTTCCAACTATTTAAGTTGGTCTAATAAAAGTTATCAGATTCATCCAAAGAACCTTGTCTGCCTATGTCCTTAGACCAACACGGCTACAACCTACACCCCTGTAACTTTCTTGAAAACACACTTATGCTTAATTCATGAGTAAAAGTCCATATCCAGCAAAAACTTAACTACAGGTAAGTACATTCATGGGCATCAGCTTGCTCATATCAGCAAAGTTAAGCATATGTACAAGCATTAGCAGCATCAGGACTAAAGGGATAACAGTTGATTTTTCATTCATGTAAGTAGTTTCATGAAAGACTATAAGGAGACTAGGCCTGCAAAACTGTTCACAGGTAAAATCCTTATTTTTACAAGTAGTTCCATTGAAGTCAATGAGACTCTTGGTGTGAGTACAGCCTACCCTTGAGTAAAGATCTGTAGATTAAGAACAGGTATGTAAGGAAAGGTTTATAAGATCAAGTTCACAGTTCATCTTGCTAGAGGCTGAGTGCTGCCTATGCCTATAAGGAATCTGCAAGAAAAGTATATATTGAAGAATTTGGGGGGGAAAAAAAGAGATTGATTATGACCAAAAAATTTGATTTGCTCCTTCTCCCTTGGCTATACAGTCCAAAACCCTTATTTCTGTGTCATTTTTTAAATCTAGGCTTGGAATTTTTTGCTTTAGCTTATGTGCTGTCCTGAATTACTAACATCATACCTGTGACAAGTAGTTCGGCGGTACTAGTTGCTTGCCCAGATCCATTGGTGGCTTGTACGGTGTATCTTCCACTGTAGGCTGCTGTCACGGCGGGGATCATGACTTTAGCGCGGCCATCACTAAAGGAGATCTGCACGCCGGGCAGAGTTGCAGCAGAGAGAACCTGGCCATCCCGATACCAGCTCACCTCAGGAACTGGGAAACCTACAGAAAGAGGAAGGCAAGAAAGATTGTAGCATTGTGACAGACTCCCCCCATCCCAAATGCCTTATTTGTAAAGGTCAGAAACTGTAGCTGGGGACAAGAGGATCACAACATTCAAAGAACGTCCTAATACAGAGACCTTGGCAACATACCCATAAATCCCAACGTGTTGCATTAAGAAATCCTCAGTGAGTAGCCTCTGGTATTTGAAAGTTCAGAGAGCTGGACTGAGTTACATTTAGGAAGTATGAGAAGGATTAATAAACTCCTGGGAGCTTGCACATCTGTGTACTATTACACTGGTTCCTTGTAACACGTTTAGAAAATCAGGTGTGAACTGGAAACTCAAACTGATTTACAGGGTTTGCCCTCCTGGTTAATACATTTAGAAAATAAAGTTACTACTGAGAGCAACTATTGCAACAATTAAACTCAGAGTTACCTGCATTTTTTTTGGAGAGGCTGATGTCAAAGCTTGGTGGAGAAAGCTAGGCTGGGCCCTTAATGTTCGATTTTACCGTGTTCTTTGGGGCAACCCCTGAAGAAAGACTCCCTTTTTTTAGCAAGGGGGTTGACTTACAGATGCACTGAGTACCCCGCTTCAAATAGTAACTTCAGAAATTATAGGAAAATCCTATTCCCAGCACTCAACTCAGGTAACTCTATTGGGCATAGGAATTTCTATGAAGGGGAAAAGACTCTACCTCCCTCAGTCACAAAGCAGAAAATAAACTGTTTTGTGGAAGCTCAAGTCATAAGCAATTTCCAAGGCTCTAGAACATCTCTTTTATGAAAATAATAAATACTAAATAATGGATCTGTAGCTTTCTCCATACTCCTTCCTACTGTTTTGTATGAGTGGTCATGCAGGTAGCCCCTGTAATACTAGTCTCTGCATAGTACTATGTTGTGTATTTGCAGTAGCTTTTCCATCACATAGTGAATTTCCAAACTGTACCACATCCATTGCAAAAAGGCCCTTTACATGCTTTTGAGGAAGATCTGAGACTGCACTTAGCAGAGTTGCTCTACAGCTGCTATTTCATTCTCTAGATTTGCATTTTATGTAATTTTGTAGATGTAACTAAGCACACACCATAGATTTGGTGTAGTTCATTTTTTGACTGATTGGTTTGAAATATGCAAAATTTTATTTTTAGAAGCACCAAGCATTCAAAATTCTTCTGGACTTCAATTGAAGTTACTGGTTATCAGCAGATCTGGAAACTGGATTCAAGGTATCAAATCTCCCATACTGCTTCTGAAAATTTTGCCCCTCATTTCTAATTTTCTTTGAATGGAATATTGCATAGTGACTGGCAACGCCTCTGTGTGTGTGTGTGTGTGTGTGTGTGTGTGTGTGTGTGTGTGCTTGCTCTTCATTAAGGTTTAGATTATCTAAAATTATTTATCATGTCAGGGTGCCAAAAATCCAGGCAACCAGTATTAGAAATTGATCTGGAAAACTGGAATCCATGTTGTCAAATTAAAAAAAAAAATCACAGCTAGAGATTGAGATACACAATTGAGGATTATGAGGATACAAGTTATAGGTATTTAGGTGTAGGCTACGTGGATCAGATATTGCGTGTACTGATGCCAAACTCCTAGCTGCATTATTGCTTAATTCTTTAGTACATGGACAATTTAAATGTGGGTTTTCAATTTTTAAATGTGGGGTTTCAAGCTTAATAAGCTCTTTATTGCTAAATAAAATTTAATCCAGAATGTTTACTGAAGTTCCCACAGTAACTAATTCAATGGGGCAGTTCTAAATAAATGGTAGAAGTGGTTACCAAAAGAACATATTATGTATTGCTTTCAACAATTTTAAAAGTGAAGTTTGCAAATGCAGTTTTGCATTGCTCAAAATTTAGAATGTCATAACTCAAAAGAACTAAGCAGAGTCCAAGTTAACTCTTTATAAAGGAATGCAACGTTTTAATAATACTATGGACATATCTACAGAGAGGTGTGTAATCAAAATGCTGATGTGACCACAGTTCTTTGACCATGACATTTACTAACTAGGTTTATTTCATCATTTCCCATATGCCATGGCCATTCCTGAACAAGATGTTGGCTGCTCTGACACTTACTGGGTGCATCTACACATGCACTTTAATATGAATTTGACTAATTAGCTCCATAGTAAAGCATTACCGTCTACATGTGTGCCCCTATTGGGGTGCAGTAGATTAATTAATTCTACTGTAGGACAGTAATGTCCTGGACAAGTACTATCTTACAGTGGAGTTACTTAGTATGCTAACACACATGTAGATAGGGACCAGGGCTGGCTGTGGCACAGGAGTGCTACGTTGTGGAGACTGCCTGCTGGCTAGCCCTGCACTGAAGCATCCTTGTGCCCCAGCCAGTCCCTCCACAGGATGTTGAGCCAGAATGGAGTATCTCTGGGTTGGCACAGTGACCCCCCCAGACTCCTGCCAGCTGGGGCTGCTCCACCCCAGCTCAACATGCTGTGGTCCTGAGCACACATGTAAACGCTGCACCCAGGAGCAATAACCTCCAGCATGAACTACACTGGAGTTTATTCAGGTGTATTAATACCATGTGTAGATGCACCCACTGTGATTAAGCCATAGCTTTTGTGTTGGTCTTTATGTACTCTGTATACTGAGGCTAATTTACTGGGTATTTTCAGCATGTTAATGCCTTAATAATGTGATACTTAATTCATAGTCTAATATAAATATATAATTATTTATTCACATTACAGACTGCAAGGCTACATCCTCAGGGGCTTTATTAAGCACTTCTTTCGTACTATCAGATTACTTGTGCTCTTCATATTCAACTTGCAACTCTACATTCACTCTTGACTTGAATATAAAATGGTTATATTAATACACCACAGCATACTTTTTTGACCAAAGTTGTCTGCTTCTCTGCCGGATGCCTGAGGAAGGGTACTATGATACTGAAAAGCTGGCCTCTGTCCATCCCAACCATGCAGTTGGTTCAATGAAAGGTGTCACCCACAAGAATTACTCCCTTGACCATGTCATTCTTAGCCATTTCTCCTTAGTCACTGCTCATGTATTGATGCTGCTCCTGAAACAAGGTATTGGCTGTTCTGACACTTGTGCCTCTAGGGGTTGTATGGGACTTTCAGCAACTGGAGGATGACTCATAGGGTATTTTTTATCAGGTGTTTAGTACAACCTAAAGGTGTCCCCTCATTTTGATAGTGTGACACAACTTAAAAATGAGGGGACATCTTTAGGTTGTACCACAACCTGTTATCCAATCTTGCACTATGACTACCCAGAGCTATTTACCACATTTAGTGGGTATATGGGCACAAATGTTGTGCTTAAAATCCATGTCAGGCCACTGAAGTCCTGTAAATGCAAAAAGGAACCAGCATGCCCAGTACAATGTCACTGAAGAATATGAGCCCTTCTATTTTGGGTTAGTATAGCCATTTTCAATCTGTCTCCTCTCTTGATGAATTTAGTCTCAGTACACTCATCCCAAGATTCCTCATTAACACAGTTTGTACTTTTCTCTCTAGTTCTTCCACTGGCTAGTTAACTGGTACCCAGTTCTGCTTCCTTTGAAATCAGTGAGAATTTGATCACTGACTTCAATGGCAGGAGGACTTAGATTTTATTTAGGAATTTTCAAAATGTTGCACAATACAATTGCTGGAATCTGAAAGTATTCTATAAAGAAGAATAAAGTACTGAAAAAAATCTAACTAGGTTCTGTCAATGCTCTCTGGTTTGCATATATTCATGTGCCAACAATAATTTTTACTGATTCCTGTTACCAGACTATTTAAATAATGGGAAAAAAGCATATTTACAATTATCTTGCACTGTATAAATGTGTTTCAAAGAGTCAGGAAAAAGGAATGAAGAGTGTGAGAATGGATTAAAGCCTTACCACTAATATGAGCCTCAAAGGTTGCGGCACTACCCTCCAGTGCCACAACACTTTGTAGCGGCTGCGTAAACGTTGGTGCTTTTGTCGCCATCTTGATAGGCACTCTGAAAACACAAAAACATAATTAGCTATCAATGGTCAAACTCTTTAAAATTGTTACTTTCCACATTTCTTCCTCTTTCCTAGTGCTCAGTTACTTTTGACTTTCCATGGTACGGAAGGATTTTTCCTTCTCAGGTCTAAACCATATTGGCCTGCTAGGCTTAACTACTAAAGTCACTTAAGAAAACCTAAATTTGACAGTTTTGCAGTGTTTAATGTTTCTATCTGTAGAGATGCTTCTGCTCCAACTTGTCAGTATAAATTTCCTATCAAATTTAGTGGAGCTAGATCAAGTCCAGTTACCAAAACATGGTATCAGGACTCCAGGTCCTACTACTTTGTCCCTTTCTAAACCATGACCTTGTGTGGGTCACTTAGACATTATGTGTTTGAATAACCCTAACACCATTTCACTCCATCTCTTTTGTCTTTATTTGTACATGTGAAAGGGGATCAGGTTGAATTAAAAATATTCTGCAACTACAAAACATCATCAATAATATTCAGGGAGAGCAGAATCAGGCCTTTACACAGCAACTTTAAAGGATACAGAGGCTTATTTGGCTTTGAATAATTAAAAATGTCTGGAAGACTTCTATTTAAAGGCTTATGGCAAGTAGTGAATATTTAACTTATGCAAAAAAATGGTAGCAAAAATGCAGATACTATTCAATTATTTCTTAGAAAGTAGCTCCGTGGAATTTGGCATATGGAAGAGCCATCTTTGAAATGTGAGCTTGGGTATATGGAGGCCACTGACACTGACAGCTTGAACAACTGCAGGTGGGAAACATGAAAGAAAAATAGTTCTCCTGCCCTTTCTATTCAAAATAATAGCTTCTGAAATAACTCACTGAACACCATGGAAAATAAGTTATTTTGTACGTTATAATAAGCTCTATTTTGAATTGTACATCAAATTAAAATGAATTGTAATTGCATATTTCAAAAAGTTAGGTAAACGTTACATTTGAAAAAGGGTAACATTTTCACACTCTGTATTGTAGTTATTTGAGTTTTTTAATTTGTGAAAAAATGTATTGTTTAAATAAATTATTGTAATTTAGTCTCAGGATGACATTAACTTCCAAAAGTTACAAAAACAATACTGTACAAATAATGTCCTTTTATATTTATTCTATTGGTATCTACTGTAATTATAGTTCAATGATATCAGGATCAGTTGAGACATCCCAAAATAATTTTGATTTAAATAAACACTATGAAAGCCCATATAAAGTATTTTAAAACTCCAAATATAGAGGGAATCATTTAACTAAGTATAATTAATGTTGAATTCAGCAAATGTTAAAATATCTCTTTCAGTAGGCAAATTTCAGTGAATAAGAATTTGATCTTATAAGGCTTTTGTAGAATTAGGATTAAAAGGTATGCATCTGAAATGTCAGGTTCCAAAATTAGCCTTCCCAGCTATGACTGACAGCAGACAAGTGTTCTAGAGCTGCAGTGTAATTGATACCTTAGCAGTTGATTCCCTTAAAAAGTCATCAGTGCTTAGCTGATACCATATGCATTTTATCAGAGCTATTCTTGGAGCTTCTCAATTTATCTGAAAGTAACAACCTTGAACACTCCTAACAAACACAAACGACTTCATTAATTAACCCAACATTTCCATGCAAATTTTAAATCCTAATTTAAATCTTTTTTCCTATTAAATGCATTTGTAAACTTTTTAGTTGAAGGTTATCACAACCCGCATTCAGAAATCATTTGTACATATCTTGTGTCAGAGAACTTTAGTCCTCGGTATCTACAGACCACTCTCATTATATACCCATAAATATATATATATATACGCACACACACACATCCCTCCAGAATTAATGACTGACAAAAAGTGTAGTTAGATAGAAGTGTACTATCAAAAACATGCTACTAACCTGATTTCTCAGGAGTGCCTGAGTGGGCTAAGCCCAAACGAAAGCTTCTTAAACGACACCCTTATCCAGAGTAAGTTTTTAGACAATCCCAGCATGAGAATGGATGAGCCTCTAATAAAAGAAAAGACAAAACTACACGGTTTTGACACATGTAGTTTTGCTTTTCTTTGCAATCCCTACACCCGAGGCGAGGCGGGGAATGCACGACTGCTCAGAAGTGCCTAACATAGTTGTTTTACTTTATATACCCCAGATCTGCTGACAGCTCTGCAGCATCATGTCAGTGCCACTTCTGATTGGTTTCTCAGAGAAAGCATTATGGGAGAGGAGATTCACTTTATACAATCATACACCACCTGTTAGTTTGATTGACGTTGCTAATTCTGGCAGTATAGAAGGGACTCACTGAGGAAATGAACAAGTATATTCACAATGCATTCTATTTTAAAAGGCTACCATTTTACTGGCTATTGCTACAGAGTTAAGTCAAAAGTATGAAAGGTTAAAAAAAAGCAAAAAGGGACAATTTTTTATTTAACACTGCAGACACCAGCTAAGTTAGTAATAGTTCTGTCAGTACGATCCAATCTTACATGCTCTTCTCTTTCCATACAATCAATAACCAGATACCAAATGTATCTGTCAATCACCAGCTCAAATAAGTAAACTGATCTCATATGTGGCCTCATGTTGCTAGAATATATTGTTTCATTTTTTTAAAAAGATGATAATTTCAGAGGATTTAGCTCAGGTAGATTTGGCTCTTTTGTTACCACTTAAATCTTTTAATTGAGGCTTGGACATTTCTTATCCTGGATTCTTGGGGAAAATGAATGCCTAAATTGCAGAAATCTGAACTTCACACAAGTGCATAAACACTAACAATTACTGCAAGTGTCAGATTTTAACCATCCAGGGTCTGGGACAGAAGTTGCGTAAACCGGTTTGACCCAAATCAGTTAAACCTGATACTACATTCAACCAAGTTTATCTTAAACCAGTTACAGCCATTTTGAATTTGGTTTATGTACACTGAACTTCTGTTCTGTTACAGGTTTACACAGTTTCTGATCACTTAAACTGGTTGATGTGTAACTTCTGTCCCTAGCCTAAGTGCCTGCTCAGCCAATCTTCATTTTCTTTCTTGCTAACATGGTACATAACCAGGCCCTGATTCAGTCAAACACTTACGCACATGCTTAACTGGGTACTTGACTTGCTACTCATGGTCTTAAAACTAAGCATGTAATAAATGCTTTGTTAGAGGACTTTGGTATTTTATGCCTTCAAAAATACATATTAAAAAGGCCATAGGTACATATGTGTACAGGGTGCACTTTTGTACCCTAGTCTTGTAAAGGGAAGTGCAGGAGGTGGGAGCAGGACTAATTTCTTTTATGTCACATCTCTCTCTTCAGTAGACCATACAGAAAGATCTCTTCAAGCACCAAAACCCAAATATGAAGTTGGGGGTGGTGACAAATAGATGAAAAACTCTTCCGTTAACCTCACCAGGGTTACTTAGAAAAGTAAACACAGGCTGAAATTTTTTGATGTCATCTTGGTTCAGTTTTGAAAACAACTACAAAAAGAGGATCTCCACTGGCAGCTTTGTCAGGGGAAGCTAAAACATATCATTGCTAGAGTGCTGGAGGAAGGAAAGCTTCTGAGAAGTATGGTCCCTGCTTGGATGGATAAGCACTGCAGTTTGTAGGTTGCAGGGAATGAGAAAGTACAAATCACTTATCCTTAGGTGAATCTGATGGACAACGCAGCGGGGAGCTTAGTAATTTAGTAATTTACTTGACAATGGCTGGAAGACAGGCTACTGATTCTATGATTAGTTTGGCCATTAGTATTAAGCCTTGCATATACTTACTTCATTCTGGAGTTCTACCAGCAAAACTTTGTAGACTAGGCCCAAGGGGGAAACTAATTTTTATACATCAGCTTTCCTGGGGTAATATGCAGCAAGCCATGATGAAGAGGTAGAGAAACCAAGTTGGCCTTCAGCAATGGGTGTGTAATATACAACAAATAGCCATGTTACTGTAAATAACATGAATCAGGGATGAATTTTTAAAATAGAATTTAGGGCGCTTCTAACACCATCAAAGAAGTGTGCTACTGAAACAAGGCAGGCCCACTCTGCCTGTGATACAAACTAAAATGAACGTAATTGTGTTGCTTTAACATGACCAGGTACTTGCTGATTTGCCTGTTGCAAACTAAGTGAATATCTATACCATCAAAGGCCATGAGAAGGAGTGTGCCCAAGAGTGAGCTTACTGGCAGAAGCATGGCACCATGCTAAAGCAGCACCATTACATTCATTTCCCATGTATTTGTACAAGTGGTAAATCTGGTAAAAAAATCTGTGAGAAAAAAATATTGTATATTCTCTGCAGATTTATCTGTCTTATTTTTTTAAAGCAAAGAATTAATTGTGATTGTAAGTAAAAAAAATAGTGTAGCATGGAAATAATTTTTAGTTGCATAAATGCACACATTGTTACCTTTCAAAGCCATGAAATTTGGCCAGGAGGTCAAAGAGGATGAAAAATCCTATCAGGACAATATTCCTTCAAAAATATCTATAAACAGTGCCATAAATAAGGTGGGTGGGAGAAGGAGGGGAATGGGGGCAGTAGCCATGACCAAGGCACAAGCCCCAAGCAGATTTGTTGGGCATTACAAAAATAGCAGCCCCGCTGCAGCTGCTGTCTTGCATGCTGCCATTTCTACCCAGGGTGTAGAATTGCCCAGTGATGTCTCTGTTCATAAATATTAGAAGAAACTAAGATTTTACAACTAAATACATGAAGAAAATACTGATATTTTTCTAAACTATTGAGCACATTTTAAAGATCAGTCTTTTCAGTTTCCTGCTCTCTCTCTCAGAAGCTTGACACTTGCATTTGTTCATTGTTGTGCCTGTGTATATCCAAATGAGTTCAGACATTTTTAGTGCTCTCCTCATTTCTTTCCCAACAGTGAAATCAGCAGGAATTATTCTCTATGCAAAGCTGCGTCGTACTTTCTGCAGATGTTCTTTCACCAGAATTACCGTTAACCTCTTTGCAAATTGCATATGTAGTAAATCTCTCTAGTGCAATATAGAATGACTACACTATAGATAGAAAAGAAAAAACTTTTGCCACAGTAATGGGTGTGGGGCAGCATGTACAATGCACAGAAGTCACCATCTTTTGTCTATACCTGGACTGAAGGATCAAACAAAAAGCCAAACATTACGAGATAGAAAAGTTGTTTTTTTTTTCCCCAGACACTAATGCAATGCCATGAAAAAGTCAAAAGGACTACAATTATTTACTGTTTAAGTGAATGGAAAAACTGAGTGCTAACGTTAGCAAATCCTGATGGATCAATTATAAAGAGTATTTAATAGAAAAGAATGAAGAAAAAATGAGTAACCAATGAAAGTGTTTCACATTAATATTCACTTCATTTATATTTCCTCCCTCTATCTGTAGTTTCTTAATTAAAACACAAACATACTAGGACATAATAATTTGGGATAGCTCCTCAGCTTTAGGCTTCTTGACCCTTAATAGTGGCATTCTCAGAAGTACCTGCATTAGCACCTGCTCTAGCTGAGTTTAGTGATAAACATCACCCTTGACCTCTGCTCCTAGTGCAGTAGATGCTGAACACTTCTGAAAAATCCACTCTTCATAAAATAAACCTGGATATTAAAAAATTACTTTTCAAACCCGTTAAATACATACAAAAACTATATTAGAAGAGCATTGAAACTGCAAGTAAAACACTTGCGCTGGAGGAGATGGTAAGATTAAAAGCTGCATTCATGATCTGGGCTGCATACAGACATGGGTTTATATCTGCCCAGAATTCCTCACAAGATAACCTTGGGTAACAGACATTTTGCAGTTGCTATAAATTGTAAGAGCTCGATTTATTTTGGAACTCTTACAGTTTACACCAGCTGAGAACCTGTCTCTTTGTTCCTTTAAGAAAATTATAGATTGTACAGAAAGGACAGGTCGGGGAAGAAAGGGGGGGGGGGTGCACTTTATGTCAGTGAGCAATATACATCAACCCTCATCAAGACAGAATCCGAGGTTGAGGAAGTAGAAGGATTGTGGGTTAGGCTACATGGGGGGCAAGGAGAAAGGGATTTGGTGGTAGGGGTCTGCTACAGACCCCCACACCAAGGGGAAGAAATAGATGCGGGGCTCCTGAGGCAACTCTCGGAGACCATAAAAGCTAAAGAGGCGATAGTTATGGGGGACCTAAACTACCCAGACATCTGCTGGGAGACGCAGACAGCAAGGTCCCATCGCTCACGCAGGTTTCTAACCTGTATACAGGACCTCCACCTGATACAGTAGGTGCAAGGTCCCACTAGGGGGAATGCCATACTGGATCTGGTATTGGCAACAGGAGATGACATGATAGGGGACCTCCAGATCGGTAGCCATTTGGGAGACAGTGATCACCTAATAATAGAATTCAACATAAGACGTCGAGTGGGTAAGGTAACTAGTAGGGAGAAAGTGCTAGACTTTAGGACAGCTGATCTCAATGCACTCAGGCAATTAGTCAAGGAAGCACTGCAGAGTAGGAGTTTTGAAGGGATGGGAGCCCAAGAAGGGTGGCTATGCCTTAAGGAAACGATCCTTCGGGCACAAAGCAAGATGATCCCCGAGCGAGGCAAAAAAGGGAAAGGGGCCAGGAGGCTTCCATGGCTGACCAGAGAAATCCAGGGCAGCCTAAGGGCCAAAAGGGGAGCACATAAAAAGTGGAAACAGGGTGAGATCACTAAAGATGAATATACCTCCTCTGCTCGTGCTTGTAGGGAGGCAGTTAGGCGGGCCAAAGCTACCATGGAGCTGAGGATGGCAATCCAAGTAAAAGACAACAAGAAATTGTTTTTTAGATATATGGGGAGTAAAAGGAAGGCCCAGGGAGGAATAGGACCCCTGCTAAATGGGCAGAAACAGTTGGTGACAGATAGGGGGGACAAGGCTGAACTCCTCAACGAGTTCTTTGCCTCAGTGTTCCTAAGTGAGGAGCACGACAAGTCTCTCACTGGGGTTGTAGAGAGGCAGCAGCAAGGCGCCAGACTTCCATACGTAGATCCTGAGGTGGTGCAGAGTCATTTGGAAGAACTGGATGCCTTTAAATCGGCAGGCCCAGATGGGCTCCATCCAAGGGTGCTGAAGGCGCTGGCCGACATCATTGCAGAGCCACTGGCAGGAATATTCAAACGCTCGTGGCGCACGGGCCAAGTCCCAGAGGACTGGAAAAGGGCTAACGTGGTCCCCATTTTCAAAAAGGGGAGGAAGGAGGACCCGGGCAACTATAGGCCAGTCAGTCTCACCTCCATCCTTGGTAAAGTCTTTGAAAAAATTATCAAGGCTCACATTTGTGAGAGCCCGGCAGGGCAAATTATGCTGAGGGGAAATCAGCACGGGCTCGTGGCAGGCAGATCGTGCCTGACCAACCTAGTCTCTTTCTATGACCAGGTTACGAAACGCCTGGACACAGGAGGAGGGGTGGATGTCGTATACTTAGACTTCAGGAAGGCCTTCGATACGGTATCCCACCCCATACTGGTGAACAAGTTAAGAGGCTGTGACGTGGATGACTGCACAGTCCGGTGGGTGGCGAATTGGCTAGAGGGTCGCACCCAAAGAGTCGTGGTGGATGGGTCGGTCTCGACCTGGAAGAGTGTGGGCAGTGGGGTCCCGCAGGGCTCGGTCCTTGGACTGATACTCTTTAATGTCTTCATCAGCGACTTGGACGAGGGAGTCAAATGTACTCTATCCAAGTTTGCAGATGACACAAAGCTATGGGGAGAAGTGGACACGCCGGAGGGCAGGGAACAGCTGCAAGCAGACCTGGACAGGTTGGACAAGTGGGCAGAAAACAACAGAATGCAGTTCAACAAGGAGAAATGCAAAGTGCTGCACCTAGGGAGGAAAAATGTCCAGCACATCTACAGCCTAGGGAATGACCTGCTGGGTGGCACAGAGGTGGAAAGGGATCTTGGAGTCCTAGTGGACTCCAAGATGAACATGAGCCGGCAGTGTGACGAAGCCATCAGAAAAGCCAATGGCACTTTATCGTGCATCAGCAGATGCATGACGAATAGGTCCAAGGAGGTGATACTTGCCCTCTATAGGGCGCTGGTCAGACCTCAGTTGGAGTACTGCGTGCAATTCTGGGCGCCACACTTCAAGAAGGATGCGGATAACCTGGAGAGGGTCCAGAGAAGGGCAACTCGTATGGTCAAGGGCCTGCAGACCAAGCCCTACGAGGAGAGACTAGAGAAACTGGACCTTTTCAGCCTCTGCAAGAGAAGGTTGAGAGGCGACCTTGTGGCTGCCTACAAGTTCATCACGGGGGCACAGAAGGGAATTGGTGAGGATTTATTCACCAAGGCACCCCCGGGGGTTACAAGAAACAATGGCCACAAGCTAGCGGAAAGCAGATTTAGATTGGACATTAGGAAGAACTTCTTCACAGTTCGAGTGGCCAAGGTCTGGAATGGGCTCCCAAGGGAGGTGGCGCTCTCCCCTACCCTGGGGGTCTTCAAGAGGAGGTTAGATGAGTATCTAGCTGGGGTCATCTAGACCCAGCACTGTTTCCTGCTTATGCAGGGGGTCGGACTCGATGATCTATTGAGGTCCCTTCCGACCCTAACATCTACGAAGCTATGAATCTATGAAAAAAACATACCCAATTTCTTAGATTAAACCATAGGACAGAATGTTATTTCCTTTTAACTTTGGGATAGCATCTTGAAGAAATGGGTATTTCTGTGCACACTGGACACATGGTTACACATTATTTCCCAGATTATACAGTAATATATTTGATCTTAGTTTAATAAACAGAAAGTTTTGTAAAACTGACAAGCCACAACCAATTTTAACCAGAACTACTATATGACCTAGACGGTGTATCCCTGATGAACTTTGCTAACACCTACTAGAATGGGTCAACAAATATATTTTTATATTTTCCTCTCTTCATCCTAGCAAATGGCTGAACTTCTTTACACTCTCCAAACTTTCTAAAAATAGTCACTCATGGACTCAAATTCAACATGATGAATTCCAGTGCAAGAGAGGGCTGTTGTTGTTGTCTGGGAGTCATAAACAATGCAATGTCTGTGGTCTTAATTAGAGATGGTTTTGAACAGGGCGCTTACAATAAAACTCTCACAGAAAAAAAAAAGGACAGAAACACAAACAGCAGTAGGACCACACTTTCCACATAATAATTTCCTTTCTAACCTCAGAAATCTACCAAACACCTTTAAAAGGTGATTTTGGGAACAAAAATTCAGAAAATGGATTGACACTAGGAATTAAGGACTAAAAACTTATATTGACTTTATGGCACACTACAATCTACCTGAGTCCTGAAATTCTGCTTTTATACTACAGGTGATAGTGACCCTCTTCCCTTTTGATAAGTCTTGATCTTCTTTTCTTCTGCTAATTGTTTGTTTCCTGCCCCTGGAAATCTCTCCCCTCTCCAATTTCACAGCTCTACTGACTGTCCTTAATCTTGGTTGTATATGCTTTCCCCCTCAGACTTGATGAACAATGGTTTGTGTCTGAAAGTGTGTCTAACTTTACCTAACAATGCAGTAGGTCCAATAAAAGTTACTACCCACAAAAATCCTTACCTCTTGCATAATTTCTAGACCATCACAACTATGACATCAGTCCAACTCTACTAAAACAGAAACTGTTTCTAGCCAGAGGGATACCTTAGAGTAGTTTATTTTGCTACCATGTGAGAAAGCAAAGTTTCCAGCCAATGGCTCCCACTCCCCAGTCTTTGATGCAGAAATATGAGAATGATGATGGTGATGGAAACAGATGATGTGGATTCTGATGATCATCTTCATTTGTTGTACATTTTAGCAAACAGCGAAGGAGAGATGCAACCTCCAGGGCAGATGTTTACATTCTCTGCTGAAAAGATACTGCTACAATATAAGGAGTTGACATAGGAATAGCAAATGAAGCCCTGAATAAGAGAGCAACTAGGAACAAATTTTATATCTCTGCTCAAAACAGTGGTGGGATAGGCTTCTCAGCTAGGAGGGGGATAGCCTCCAGAACCTGTCATATCCTTTTCTTCTCTAAGTTCTAGGATTCTACGATCAGTTTAGGCATGTTCACAGTTGGAAGAGAGATTATGTAAGCAAAAGAAAATAACTGAAATTACTGCGACTTACTCCAACTTGAGCATAAATTTGGTACCTGCACCGTGAAGATAACAAAATTTTCCCGATTAGATACTGCACAGTAACACATGTGTAGACATCTTACTGTGCAGTAACACAGTGTGTGTGTGGACTGACTTGGGACTAGCTTTAGTCCCAAGTCGTCAACACACGCGTTAATGTGCTTTAACACCTGTACATGTAGACGCTGGCCTATTCCTGCTTACCGCACAGAAACTTACTGGATGGTAAATTTAAGCTGGCACAATTGCACTTATAGACATGTCCACTGTTTACAATTTAGTGAATAAAATTTTCAAATGAAGAATTTATTGACTGAAGATGAATTAGTCAATGGGACTCACAGCAGTTAGGGTTTTGCCTTCATTCCTTTTTGAATTAAATCTAATTTTGAAAGATAGAAAGTAAAAATATTCCAAAGCAAGTGGAGCAGAAACTCTACTCCTATCTATTATATTTATGTGCACATAGATACATTGTGATGACTGTCAGGGACCCAAAAAAAACCGCATTGACTTTGCCATACTATCATCAGGCAAGTGATTTATTTGATCAGTTAAAGACATTAGGCGATTTTTATTTCAGCTCATTTTCTCACTGGTTATACAATTTGCTTTGGAGTGAGTTGGTCAGGCTTCATTTTCCTATGCTTTTAGACTTAGACAACTGCCAATGAGTTATTTAGTGTTCTTTTCTGCAAGGATAAAGATTATATGACTTTATTCTGCTGAAAGCCCTGTTTTAGATACCTGAGTGAGACTTGACTGGTGCATAGGCCTTGTACTGGCCCAAACAAATATTCACTAAGGCTAAGAACAGAAGTACAGACATTCGAAAAGCCTGGGGCGGAATTATTCTAAGTTATGTGGTTTCCTGCAGTTTTCTGTGAGGCGTAGTTTAAATTGTAATGAATAGAACACACATTTGCCCTTTCGTGGGGGGAGAGGGCAAACTTGGACTGGGCTCCACCATCTTTAAAACAGTCAATGCATTCCAAACTTTTGTTCTGTTACAAGTATACACTGGTTTTGTCTATCTGTTACAAGTATAGACTGGTTTTGTGTGCTCAACTTCTGTTCTGTTATGGGTATACACCAGTTTCCAATCGCTTATACTGTTAAAAGTGTAATGTCTGTACCTGGAATTACAGTACACTTTTTGCATAACAGATGAACTGTACACAATGCATAGAAACCTGTCGTATCAGCCTAATCTCACACAAAATGCTGAAATAGGTTGAATCATGCATGAATCATCTTCTGGATGAGGCTTAGAATATTTAAATCAGTGATCAATGTGAAAAGCTATTTTAATGTCTGTGGGTAACACTGCTTGTCAAATTATTACCCAAACTTGCTTTTTCCATACTTCTTCAACATATTGCAGTATTGTGATGTACTTCTGCTATTGATCTGCAAGTGGCTTTGAACAGTTTAAGGAAAAATGCAGGAAGGTCTGTAGTCATAAGAAGGAAAACTAATTTCTTCCCTATGGCTATATCTACTTTACAGTTTTATCGAAAGACGTAACTGCAGCTAACAGGCGTGCCCAGACTAGGTTTAAGTAGCTTGTTTTAGGGTCAGATAGCAATATGTAGCTCAGTGTAGGATAGCTAGCTAGGATCCTGTGCTGGTTTTGCAGCCCATGCTAAAACTTGTGCTACTGTAGCTGTGCTGATATCAGAACATGAGCTAGCTTATTATAAATCTAGTTTGGGTATGCAATATTCAAGCTAGCTTTTGGATTACAGTATATATATATACTATAACAGACAGCTGTCCTATCTGTCACCAAGCACTATAACCCATGTCTTGCAAACAAGATGAACATAAGGATAAAGTTTCTATTATGCTGTGTTAGTGTATTTTGTTTGCCTGGAGACTATCTTTGTAGCAGTCATTACTTGGCCCAAATTTCTAGTCACCAGAAGTGAATCCATTTTAATATACGTATCTCCCTCTGATCATCAGTGTAGCTCACAAGAGCAAGCAGTACCCTCCCCCCCCAGGAGTTTCAAACCCAAAATCAGTCAAAGGATAAGAACTCATTTTCCAGTATGCCTTGAGCCTGGGAACCATTAAGCACACTTGATTACAGAATTCAAGCACAAGTAGTAAGATGACCATTGGATTCTTAAAAGGAAATGGATAAGGAAACTCACTATCCTGTCATTCAGTTTTTTGCGTACCACTCTTCATATTTGTTCTTAGTCTTCTAGATAGAACGGGTAAAAGAATACTGACAGACTAACAAGGTAAACTGTAGTCTCAGAAGGTCCATAAATACAGGTAAAAATGGGAGGGAAATTTCCAGTATCTACCTTTCTTTTGAAGTGGTTTAAAAAATAATTTCTAAGAAGCCAGGATATAACCCAGAAAGTGAGAGAAAAAACCACTCCTGTCAAGCTGATGCTGTGGTACATCAACTTTATTACATATACAGAAAAAAAATAGAACACAAGCATTAAGGATGCCTGCAGACATTTAGGCAGCCTGTCAGAGAGTGTAACTCATGGTGCTTTGCACAAAGAGAAGGGGGAAGGTGCCCCTGCTGGCCTGGGCCTACGAGGTGAGGGGGCTCTGCTCCCTCTGCCCCAGCTCTGGCCTTGGCAAAGCTGAGCTGGCAGCTTCACACTGCCACAAGAGGCTCAGGTTGGGGGTTGGGTGGAATAGAACCCCCCCCGCCTTGCAGGCCTGGCCCAGCTCCTCCCCAATATCCCAGTTTGGGTATGTGGGGGGACTCCCTTCCCCTATCTCCCCAAACTGAGCCTCTTGACAGGGGCAGCTCACAGCTGGCAGCTCAGCCTTGCTGTGGCCAGAGCTGGGGGGGGGGGGTGCTGGGGAGAAGGGCAGTTTGGCAACTTCCTGGAAGATGTTAAATACCAGGGACGGGAGATTATTTTGGACAAGGGCTGATTACTGAGTTTTGGCAAGCTGTCGAGAGTGACATGGGTAGCTCCCCCCGCCTTGACAGGTGCCCTACCCCCTGGTCGCCATCTTGGGAGTGGAAGTCCCACCCGCTAACCCCTGACCTTTGCCACCAGCAGCCCCTCCCGTTGCCCCCAGAAATACTCCTTTCAGCAATGAGTTTTGCCATAAAATACTAAATTATATTCTAAAACATGAACATCTACAACGTTCATTAATTTGATTTAAAAAAAATTTTTGTCCTGATTTACATGTGTTTGTGTAATGTACATAGAGGTGATAGCACAATAGCTGAAAATGAAGTCTTATTCTTGTAAACTGTGGGGGTGTGGGGGGCTGTGGGTGTGTGGGTATGTGGAGGAGGGTGTGTGTGTGTGTGTGTGTGTGGGTTTGTGGGGGTGAATAGATGTGTGGAGTATGAGTGTGGGGTGAGCGAGTATGTGGGTGTGTGTGTATAAGTGGTTTTGGATGGGTATGGGGTTTGTGGGGGGAGGGGTGTGTGGTGGGAGCCTGGATGGGGTGTGCAAGGGGGTGTGGGTGTCTGCGTGTATGGCAATGCAAGAGTGTGTGTGGGTGCATGTGTATTGTGGGGGGTGCTTGTGGGACTTACCCTATGAACACACATACAGTGTGATTCCCCCACCACACACCCACACTGTGTGCTTCCACCACTACACACACACACGCACTCACACTGTGTGTTTCCCCCACTACATAAACACCCACACCCACTGTGTGCTCTCTCCGGTACACCCCCCACCACACCCACTGTGTGCTTCCCTCACTATACCCCCCCCACTCCTGGCCCTGGGGTATCGGCATGACCCCCCCTTCTCCTGTGATCCAGCGATGCACCTGGGGGCCACATGGTGCTGGAGCAGCCACGTGCAGGGAAAGCAGCTGCAGCCAGAGACTTTCAGGTGGGGGGGGCAGGGGTGGGTAGGGGGTGAGGGTGGGGGGGCGGGGCGGGGCTGGCTTTTCTCCTGACTCCTGCTGGCTTCCCCTGGGTCCTGCTGTCCCTGGCTCTGTCAACTTTGACTGGCAGCTATTAGCAGATAAGCATTAATTTTCTAAAGCTTTAGGTGCCCCATGGGCTGGCTAGAATGGCTTGGTGGGTTGGATCTGGCCCAGGGGCCAAACTTTGCCCGCCCCTGTTAAAGACCTACTAAAAGTCTGGTAGATCTTTTAGAAACTATGAAAAGCACAGAGAACATTCAGATATTGATTTATTTAAGAAACATCACTAATTCAAATGAAGTTGCAAGAATGCCACAAAAATAAATGGCTAACCTACAACACAATAAAATGGTTAGTCTACATTTTACAATATAGTAATGCACAGTATCAGTCTAGCTGGTTTTCCATGGAGACATTTTGATTTTCCTAAATTTTTCAATTTTCTTGCATAGGAAAGTCAAGGTAATTTGTTTTAGGTTGAGCACAGCCATATTGAAGGAATTTTGTTTTAGACCATTTCAATATTAAACCAGGACCACTTTGACCTCTATTTATGTCTCATAGGAGTTGTAGTTGAGGTACCTCATTTTCTCCAGCTCTTTGGTCAAATTTTATCTCCCACAAGACTTAGCTGTGTCATAGGAGTCCTTACTTAAGTTTGACAAATGCAGATCCTTGCCCCTTGGGGATGTTGAAATGACACACTTCATCAGGTTTGGATCCATTTTTTTTCCAGAATTACTTGTTCCATGAAAACTTCTACATTTCAACTTTTTATCAGAATATCAGAGAGAGAGAGAGAGTCCCCACAGGAGGGGAATGAAAACTTTCTTTCAGGTCTCCTTGTTAAATATGTAATCAAGGTATCACAGTATCTGCCATCAGCATGAACTATCATTTCTTCCTCTGACTTACTGTAATCATTTGTCTACCCCCAACCTAGTTTTCTCCCAGGACTTTTTGTCCAACCAATCCCAGTCCTCTCACACCACTGGCTCCTTGTCTGAGCCAATGCCATCCCCAGCTTTTTCAGTCTATTTCAGTCTCCTCCCCTTGTCCAAGATTTCTAATTAAAGTAAGAGTGAATTGATATGAGAGAGAAGTGGATTAACCAAACTGATATAGCATATAAAATGACCAGGGAGGACAACCTTCCCTTCTCTCTTCCCCGCTTCCCCAGCTCCCCTGCCACACAAAACCTCTTGCCTTTGAGTTCTTTGATCAAGTAAAAGATAGACAATTTATGAAAGCATAAACTATTGCATAGTGGACAGAGGCAAGATTCACTTCAAGGAATATCAACACTTTGTATCCCACTAAATCTCTCAAATTTGGATACTAGTGACTTTCACCTCATATCATAGTCACCTTCGGTATATTTTAAAATCAGGTTATGATGCTTCTTACATTACATACATCTAATTCAAATGTACAAGTCATAACCACAATTAATGCCAACCAAGTTGTGCCTCTCAAACACTGAAAACAATTTCCACTTCAGTCAATGGAAGTTATATGTATATATTCAAAAGCTCTGCCTGGTGCTTAACAACAACAATTTATATTATATAGCTAATAAAAATGCGCTGGATCTTGATAAAATGGTTTGTATCCATTTGCGAACTCCTTCAGATTTTTTACCTACTTTTTAGAAATAATTAGTTACACATTTCTTGATGTATTCCAACTCTCTATAATATGAACCATATCATACTTGTGATGCTAGTCATCGCTGTAACTGGGGGTTATACTGGACTGAAAGCTGAGTACAAGTCAGCAGTATTCCCTTGGTTCAAAAAGCCAATAGCTTACCAGGTTGCTTTAGGAGGTATGTCACCTGCAAGTCAAAGGAAGTGATTCCTTCACTCTATTCGGAACTGGTAAGGTCTTACCTGGAGTATTCAGTGCTGATGAGGCTCACCTGGAGTACTAAGTCCAGTTTGGCACTGCATCAAGAAAGATGCAGAGTTCATGGAATCTCCATCCTCAGAAGGTTTTTTTGGAGAGAGGTTAGGTGAAAGAGATATTTATACAGGAATAATCTTGTCTTGAGCAGGGGGCTGCAATAGGTGACCACCCAGGGTCCTTTCCAGTCCTATTTTCTATGACTTAATAATCCTTCACATCTTTTTTGTGGCTGCCAGGTAATATTAGTAAAGATGTGGGTATAACAGTCATCAGTCACTTCTAACCTAGTACAGGCAACCCTTGCTTAATACGGTTTTGCTTACCACAGTTTTGCTATAGTGCTCATTTAAAATACCACTTTGCACTCAGCACAGTTTGTTATAACGCTGAGCGTGGAAGTGGGGAGAAGCGGCAGCATCGGCATCAAGTGAAACAGTGAGTGGCAGCTGGCATGGGCCTAGGGCGGGGTGGCAGGAGTGCAGGGTCCACTCCAGTCAGCTCCAGCTGGCGGGAAACAATGAGAAGGGGCAAATGGGAGGGTGGGCAGTGGGCGTGAGTGTGGAGCCCAGGCTGGTGGGGCCCAGGACGGGGCAGCAGGAGCGCAGGGTCTTGGAGCGGCCAGCGGCCAGCAGTGCTGGAGCGGCCAGTGGGTGGGCATGGAGGCATGGTGGCAGTGGTGGTAGCAGCAGTGAGAAGGGCTGGGTGGGAGGCATGACCACAGAGCTCAGGCCAGTGCCTGGGGCCAGGGTTGGCAGGGCAGCAGGAGTGCAGGGACTGGGCCAGGGCCAGATGGGGCGGCAGGAGCGCGGGTCCCAGGCCAGTGCCCAGGGCTGGTGGGGCAGCAGGAGCACAGGGCCTGGGGCCAGAGTTGGCAGGGCAGCAGGAGTGCAGGGCCTGTGTTGGTGCATGGAGCCAGGGCCTGCAGGAGCAAAGGGCCAGGGCTGGTGGGGCGCAGGGCGGGATGGCAGGAGCGTGGGGTCTGGGTTGGCAGTTGGTGCTGGAGCGGCCGGCGGGTGGGCATGGAGGGGTGGCCAGAAATGGTGGCACCGATTATATTTATCTACATTAATTTCTATAGGAAAATGAGTTTCGCTTAGCGCGGTTCCACTTGACACTCATTTTTTTCAGAACTAATTATGAGCTCTAAGCAGGGTTGCCTGTAGTCCCAGTACATGAATGCAATAATTTATACAAATTGGGACACTTTTAGAATAAGCAACAATTGTAAATTGCATAGAACAAATTTCTAATCCTGTGGTCATCTCATGTACAAAAAACTAGAGGTAGATCTTTGGGCAGTGATGGTGGTAATGCCTATTTTAATTTGTTCAAGCAAATGAAAAAAACACACTTGAATTAACCTGAAGTTTTGTACCGCTCTTTATTCCAAAAATGCCTTTGAGACATTCCTGCTTGGAGATTTTATTAGATACAAAATTATAAGAGTTTTGACTAAAGCAGAATATTTTACATACATTCTATATCACAGGGTACATTAATTACATTATGAAAAGGTCTTATGATTGGTATATTGCCAGATAAAAAAAATAAATACAGATGACAGGTTAAATAGCTCCTTAACATTATGCCAAATTTTGTGAAATTAAGAAAACAGTGCCCTATGCTTAAGTCATAAACGTAGGTGACCAATGTTTTGCCATTTGCCTTTGACCTGTCATCTGATACATGACTTGACCTTTGACTACTTCAGTGGTAGTGACACTCACTTTTACTGACAAACTTGCTTCATCCCATTTTGATTGTTTCAGTTACAGTGGTAATAGCTGCTTTGATATTTTTCTCTGAAACAAGATCTGTACAGCAGTGAAAGCAGGAATGAGACTCTTGTTTATTATATGAATGTACCTAAAAATGTGCATTTGGAGAGAGAGAATCACCTACAACTTTTAGGAAAGCTGAACAGTGTGCCTCTCCAACTTCATTGCTGGCAATACAGACATATTTCCCAGTGTCAGCAAGGACAACATTTCTTTTTAAAAGGTAATAGCTGTCTCCTAATTTATCAATCTGAAAGACAATAAAATGCATACAGAAGATTATTAGTAGCACCCAGAGGCATATACTCTGTCCCTCCCCATGGAACATTTTAGGAAAGTTAAGACATACACTAATGTCTCCATCTACCACTTGGATAGCATCCTTAGTCCAAACGACATTTGGTCTGGGTCTTCCATGTACAGTGCAATGCAGGATTAAATCTTCTCCTTGTTGTAGAGTTTTATGTCCAAATTTTTGTATAAAGTCTGGCAGTTTTCCTTGTACTGAAAAAAAGTGCACGCTAAACTTGAAATGGCACAACTAAAAGAAGAAACTACTCTCTGATTTCTACTTTGTACTGTATGGAAAACTAATTAATGCAATAATAGTGGCCAAACATTTTTAATCTATGAGAAACAAAAGAGGGAATAGGGTATCTGAGTAAAACTCTTCTTGATGAATAGAGGAGTTAAGCAACTAAAAACTTTCATGCATTGGCACTGTGGTATTAATTTTGAGGTAGTGTTAGATACATTCTTTGTATGGGTATTGAATAAACATAAGGCTGAATTACAACATTGCAGTGAATAGTACAAATACATATCAAGCTTAGCCATATCCATTTTAGGCTTACAGATGCACGCTTTTTTCTTTACTCTGTGTATCTGTTCCATCTTTCAAAGTTGGGATCTTACTGGTATACAAAAATGCTATTTTATAGGAGTGAAAAGGTTCATGTGTTACTTAACTTCTAGTTAAATACTGTTTTGAAGATGGCAGTGAAAGAAATAGAGTAGATTTTCAAAAAAATACACAGGTGTAATGTTCCATACCACACTATACAAATTTAAGAGATACTGAGCTAACCATACTTTCCATGTGACCCAGATTATTTTGAAGGTAAATCCTTTTTGTACCTGAGTATCTAATAATCTTAGAATAGTGAGTCTTAATCAGGGTGCTGGGGCACCCAGGGGTGCTGTAAGATCCTTAAAAGGGTGCTGCAAAGTGTGAGAAGATAAGTCAGGTATGAGAAGATAAGTGCAGACTCAGTCTCAGTCCCTGCCTGGTTGTCCTGCTCCCCAGCTTCCCAGCCCCTCTGTAACTCCTTGCACTATAATAAATAAGTTCTTTAAACTCACAGAAGTTATGAAGGGGTGCCTTGAGTCTACAAAGGTTAGAATCACTGTCTTAGAAGAACAGACAGTGTTTCAGGGCCTTCTTCAAATTAAAACTCCCAGGCTTTTTTTAAGGTTTATCAAATTCTAAGCCTTGCGGCAGAGCAACTCCATACTTGCACTAGGGCAACTCCATTGCCTCATTAGAGTTACTCCTGCAATAGAACAGCAAATCAATGTACCCTTCATTCTAGTGCTCAGGAACATGTAGTGACTGACACCAAATGTAAAAATGTTCTCAGTGCTCTTGGCATAAACAGTGGTAACTTCAGGAATATCAGCAGGATCAGACAGATATTTTCACCACCCTGTTCTAATGAACCTATTTCTTTCAGTGGACTTGGTGGCTATGGACTTCTAATTCACAACTACAGTGATAATTGTAAGCCTTTGCTGCCTCTGCATCTGTCCCCCTACAAAAGCCTTTGCACAGGGACCATGTCACTAGTGAGTAGGGCATGCCAGCAAGTGTGGCCAGCACAATCTTGTGTCCTTATTTTCTCCTGACTACATTAAGAAAATGGCTATAACAATTAGCTCAGGAGAAGGTTCAAGCAATCATTTTTTGCATTGTACGCATAACAGAGACACAACGTATGTAATCAATTCCTCTTGAACTGAAGCAGAGGCTTTACGCCACAAATAAACAATTGATGTGACTGGCACAGTGGAAGAAACAGCCTACTGGTGACATATAAAAGGTGTCAACTGAAAACAAATAACATTTGATTATTGCTAGCTATAGAGGATAGGTTTGTCCACTCTGATTTTTGAAGAGCAGATATTTAAATGATTGTTGTACAACAGAACTGCAAGGTGGAAATGATCCAGATTTGATTATTTTGGCTTCGTATTGAATGCTAGTGTATGATACAAAGTTAGTTGCACAAATTGATTTAAAAAAATATAACTTTTGATCTTCTAAGCTTATCACACTCTTGGGAAACTGGAAGGAGATAGACATTCCAGGTCTTCAGTGGCATCATTCTAATTTCTGTCTATGATGTTTCAGAATGCCTAAAATCTGTCATGGGTCCAGGGCTGCTTGTTACAACAGCTGATACTAGTTTGACTCTTGGATTTCATGGTTAAAGAATGAATAAGTTTTGCAACAAAATGTTAAAATTGCAGTCAGATGAAAAAGATATTGGGGGGAGGGGCCAGATGAAAAAGATGTGTCAACATACAGTTTTCTGGTTAGCTAGTAAGTGAAGCAATGAAAATACATAAGAAATGCAATTTATCGCATCATTCTTAATTTATTATATAGTGTTCCTTACCTGCACCTCTCCCGCCTTAGCAAGTGAATGATAAATTGCAATTAGTAAGTGAATGATGATAAATTGCATTTAACATTCACATTAGAATATTTTACTTCACAGAGGCGCAGCAACATGTCTAATTAATGTGATGCAATAAACTCTGGTGCATATAGAGCCAGAGTTTATATTGCTTCCATTTACATGTGTACCCGGGACTACACCATGTTGAGCTAGGTTGGAGTAGTGTTTTCAGGCAGGGAACCTAGGGGGTTATCCTGCCAGCCTGGAGTTGCTCCGATCTGGCTCAGTGTGCTGCAGAGGGGCTGGCTGGGGCACGAGGGTGCTCCAGTATGAGGCTAGCCAGCAGGCAGCCCCCTCACTGAAGCACTTTCATGCCCCAGCCAACCCCATCAGCATCTACATGTGCTTTGCTGCATGCTTAAGAACACTGCCATAGTATAGTACTTGTGGTTACAAGTACTAACCTATGGTGGAGTTAATTCGTTTACTGTGGCCTAATAGGGCTGCACATGTATACACTGGGCACATCTACATGTGTGCTTTAATGAGAATTAGCCTATTTTAATGTGCATTAAAGTGTCAAAAAAACCCCATGTTCTTTCACATATGTGCATTAAAATAGGTTAATGCACATTTTTCTAGTATCTCACAATGGAGGTACTAGATTTAGTGTGCATTACCTAAAGTGCATTAATGAACATGTAGATGTGCTCACTGTGACTTTTCTGTGTAGCTAATTAGTCAGCTCCACAATAAATGTCTTGCATAGATGTGCCCATACACTACTAATCCATCTCCTTTTGGAACTAACATTTACAAAATTATGACCAGCTTCATAAAATGATATTTAACAACACGTTTCAGCTTTTTTCTTCCTAACATGGGACTTTGCTAAATAGCTGTTCTGGACAGACAATATGTAGTTAGCAAGAGATTTCAGGCCCCATTTCTACATTTAAACTATAAATAGTAGCTTTATATCAAGGACTAATGAAGGAATGCTAATGTTTTTATAACATCTCTACTTGTCCCAGACTACCCCTTTCATTTTTGCAGGACTCCATCACCTAGGTCAGCAGTCAAGAACCTTTTAATGCTGTGGGCTGGAATGACTCAGTTTGGGTCAGAGGTGGGTGGGTGCTACCTGGTAGGAACCTACCTGCCACTGTCTCTTTTCTCCATGGCAACATAGGGATAGTGCCTGCAGCTGGCACTTTTCCCCTACAGCACCATGGGAAAGCAATTGCTGCCAAGGCCCACTGCTGCTGAATGTCCATGCCTGCAGGCCAGATCCAAAGAGGACTGTAGGTGGCCAACCCCTGACTTAGGACTAATGCAGACTCAGAGTTGCATGATGCAATTTTCAGATCTGAACTTTATATGAAGAAAAACAAATCCTACCATTTTAAATAGGTTTCTTAATCTGCCTCAGGAAGATCCAAGCCAAGATCAGTTTATAAGCGTCGCCCTGCTCAACAAAGTCCCCCCCAGAGTAAGTGTTGCCTTGGTCAACAAAGTTCCCCCAAAGTAAGCATAGGATAAATCAGACTACACCAGAGTTTCCTCAGAAGAAGAGATTCACTTTCTTACCCTCAAGTCCAGCCATCTTTGAATCCACAATTGGAAGGAGAGCTTCAAGCCTCCCACCCCACTTCCCTCTTCTGCGGTGACTCACTGATTACTTACACCTGGCCAATCCCAGTCATGGCCCTTCTGAAGAAAGATAGCATTTAATCTTTGTGGGTCTCACTGGAGCATTGAGTAATATGAACATTGATAAGTGCATATACAGCTCATATAAAAGCTTTGCTAGAGGACTGACTAAAGCAGGCCTCACCAAAGGCTGAGTTTACACCCACCAGGGCCTTAGATTGGAAGGCATCTGGGAGATTAGGCTTTACAGACTTCTAAGGAGACTGATAAAGTTGATTGTTAAGACTGGTGCCAGAGTCCAGAACACACACGATAATAAAAAGACGCACAGTGATTAGGGTAATTTGGTAGAGATATTTATGTTTTCTATGTACACTTTCAAGGTATACAGAATTGTTTTGACCTATGTATAAGAGCAGTACTGGAAACCCTGGGAACTGTGCATAAAGCCTAGGGGACACGTATGTGAGTTGTGCCTATGCTTTATGGCGAGCATCCAGGGCTAACACCTTATAAATTGTTGGACATGTTTGCTAGTGAGTTGGTACTTTGTAGGTAATAAACCTGGCCAAGTATTTACCACTAAACTGAGTTTGTAGTCATTCTTTGTGTAACATCAGGGTCTGTAAGGAAACAAAAGCTGCAGTAGCACAGGCAAGCTGACAGAGCAGAGTGTTCATACACAGGGAACTACACTACAAGGCAATGGAGGACAGCAATCCTTTTCCAATCTTCTCCTACCCGAACTTCTGAGAATGCCTATCACACAGTTTCACCCCTTTACATATAGCTGGGAAGTCTTGCTCACTACCACTCTCTTTTTCAGTGAGTACATAAAGACAGACAGAAAAAAAGGAGAGGTTGAATTATCTAGATATATTTTTAAGTAATACTGCTGTCTCAAAGATATAGGGCTTGAGTTTCAAGATAATTTTCCATTATAAAAGTCAATCATTTAGCAAGACATGTAAATCTATTTGTACCTGTAACGAATTGTAATGTACCTGCAATGTTCAAAATTGTGAGTGCAATTAATGAAAGTCAAGGTTTAATAAAAATCTTATAGTTTAATAGTCAGTTTGCATACAAATGATGACAAGAAGGAGGTGGATAGAAAGTATGCAGCATTCAGAAATTTTTTTTTGTGGTAGCCTGAAAGCAAAATTCATGCTTTCATGTGTTTACTGTAATATTTGAAATAAAATGGGCATTTTTGTGTGCCTAGAATAGTTAACATGGAATGAAGGAATAGAGCTCTCAAGCTGTTTATCTTAAATACCTGGAACAGAAGGGTTCTGCAGTTTTGACCACCAAATTTGAGCACTCCCTGGGCTCACAGAACAAAGATATTTCAATATGGACTCTGTTGATATTTTTTGTTTTTCTATGCAGACTAACAGTGTGCCTGGGTACTATGCACAGAATGAGAGAGAGACATTTAAATTTAGCAGTGATTTAAATATGAGGAAAAATGTAACAATTCTTAAGACAAATGAAAATCAAGCATCGGCCAAGCAAACATTCACCAAACAATGAAGAGTACTCAGAAATAATATTATCATTGTGGAACAATCATACAGTGAGCTTTGGCATTCTATTTACTAATATCTACAAAAGGGACAAGGGAACCCTCTTAAAATTTTTAAAAATAAGATTTATTAATTTTAATTAATACCGTAAGTTTGAAGTAATCTTGGATTCAGGTAAATGCAGTAATTATATTATCTCCTTTTTAAAAAAGTTAACTATTTGCAATCTATTCAGATTTTTTTTAACTTCATACTGCTTTCCTTTCCCCGCTCCTTTCCCTAGTCACTCACTGGTAGCAATACTGTGGGTACCATGTCTACCTATTGTCAACTATTGCCAAATCAGGCAAAACTTCATTGAAAACAATGGGAATTTTGCCTGAGATATGGTCAAAAAAGGACTGCAGTATTTAGGTCTACATGAAGATCACATATTTGATTTAAAATGAAACTACATGTTGTAACAAGTAAAAGTTTACAGGCTCAGCCTGCTGCTTTTAAACCCAATAGAAAAACCCCTACTGACTTTACCAGGACCAGAACTGGGTTTCCTAGAGGAAATTTACCTCAGTGGACTTAGATTCCATTTACGATCTGGTCACTGAGGTTAGATAGTGGAAAGGTCACTGCAGTGAACTTCACTTTACCTATGGACTCATTTAAATTCATTTCCCAGATTCAGACAGGACACTAAAGATACTTTACCTGCTGTTTACACAAAGGTATTTTATAAAGAATAAAACTTCTGCAGTCAGTAAAGCCTATTTGGTGAATGAGATTAATCCCAAAAAAGAGAGGTGATGTTTGTACTACCACTTTCCTTCATAGGTTTTTCAAAGAAAGGGCAGCATTAAATCCTTTAAGTCTTTTTGCTAGAGGCCTGAGCAACCCCTCTTTCCCAGCCAGCTGTACTTAGGTTTGTTGTGGTGTTACCTGATTGACTATACCTTCTGGATAGCAGTTTTGGGGGTCTTGTACCAGTGCAGTCCCCTCATCTGAACTTGTCACCTGTCACCTTGAACCAAGCCTCAGACATTGTTTCAGAGGGTACACAAAGATAACTCACTTCCTGAGGCTGTTCGTAGCATTACCACATTTACAAGGTGATAAAGAATGGAAAGAAGGAAACTGAAGTCTTTAGCATCAATGCTTATTTCAATATACTGTTTGAATTACATTTTAGCAAAGAAAAAAAGAAGTGTACTATAGCCTTGAAAGCTTTTCCAGGAAATGGAGGAAAATATGATCAGACTGTAAATGCAGGAGGGGATGGTGGGTGGTGAGACTTTAAAAATTAATATCAGGATATATCTTTCCTGCTGTTCATTTTATTTAACATTTTTGTGGCTTTGGACATCAGCTGGTTTGTGAGACGGTTCTTATTATGTTTGAGTCAAAGTATCTCCACACCAAGAATTCTCCTTGACTCTTCAGGCAAAAATCACAGTCTTCCATGCTACACTGAGACTGGAAGCTAGCATTAATAACAGGTACATAACCCATAGAGATCTGAATATCACCAGAAAAAGGACGGATGTGTTAGAGATCAGTTTCATACATATCCATTTTCTACACTGTCCTCTGATTCCAATCCTGACTCATTTAAGACTTCTCACTCATGCTGACATCAATTATGGAAAAAAAATCTGAAAATCTGGAAATTTTCTAAAAATTAGTTAATCATATCTTGGACATAAATGACACTAAGCAGCCATATCTAAATGCCTCAGCCTAAGCTACCATCAATTCCTTTCCAGTTGCATATTAGTGATGGAAGAATTTATAGTCCAAGCATCCCCCTCTCTTATTCTTTAGGAGTGTTAGGGAGTTCTTTTCCTTTGGCTAGGATCTCACTCCAGGAAAGGTTGCTTTTCTAACATACAGGCTAAAGATAGAAATTACACATAAACCAGTTTAATTAATCAGAAACTGGTTTAAACCTGTAACAGAACAGAAGTTCAGTACACATAAGCCAGTTTCAAAATGGCTGAAACTGGTTGAATGTAGTATTAGACTTAACTGATTTGGGGCAAACCAGTTTATGAAACTTCTGTCCCAGACCCCTTCCTCATTCAAGTTAAATCACAGTCCACTAGCATCCCAGCATGTTTTTCAGCCCTGGGCTGGGCTGTCTACTCCAGCTGAGAAGGGTTGGGGGAGTGGGGTGAGAGGCAGAGACTGCCTCCACCCCCAGCAAACCCCAGCTGGGATCTGGGGCCAGGGAGGGGGTTAAATTTCTCTGCCCCCAAGTACAGAGCTGCCCTGCCCTGCCCTGCCCTGCCCTGCTAAAAACTTACTGTCAGCTACGACTGTGGACTACAAAAACCAGAGGCACCTGGAAGCAGGAAGAGAAAGTGATGAGGAACCCTGCAGAGTCCTGCTGATGTAATTATGAGCTGAAAATCCCTAAAACCTCAGGGGCAGCAGGAAGAGGAAGTGAACACACAACCCATGCTATGAGCCAGAAAACCATGTTCTAGCACCCCCTGGCTTCTGGCCTGAGCCACTGCGGGTATGTGGCTGCATTTCCTGAATCAAAAGTGAATGTGTGTCCAGTTATTTCTCTGTTTAATCTCTGCATCTTAAACTAACCTGCAATGACTGAATCAATTCAGCCTCAGGCTTTTTGACTGTCTGTACTTAGTCACAGAGACCCAGCCTAGACTTCTATTTGTACTCCACAAATAACTCTCTTCTAAAGAGAAAGATTACAGAGTGCTGTCCCAGCCCTTTCAACTGAGGTATATAAATAGCAGCACAGTGCTGCCCTTCATAGCTTTGAACTTTCTATAGCTTTGCTAGTTTTATTCTAAGTCATGTATTTACAGTTACAGTAGAGATATAACCTTGTGTGCATCTCCTACAGCCCTTCAGCATTGCCAACTCTTGTGAAATTACCATGAGTGTTGTGATATTTGGGTTTCACTATAAAATCTTAGTTCCCAACGATAGATTAGGCTTTCTTTTTGTAAAAAAAAGTTCATTTTTAGACTCCATTACTGCAGATAACAGTCTGAAAATGTAGCCTCAGTACATCCTAAAGGAGCAAAACCCAGAAAACAAAAAGAATGTAAAATATAAAAGAATGTAAAAAAGAATGAACTACTTTTATACCAACCTCCTGATTTTTTAGGGTTTGACTCATTACTAATTAGGGCTGGCTACACTGCAACCCTCCTATTAAAAACAGAAGATTCAAGTAGCTAGGGCTCCAGAAATTAGGAGTCTCTTGGGTTATCTAGGAAACTTAATGTTTCTGCTTCCACCTGCATAGAAAATGAACTGTGCAAAAACAAAGCCATGGCTTTGGTACATAGGGAAAAGCCTCAGAGCAATGAGGGGTTGGTTTTTTTTTTTTTTTGTTTTTTTTTACTTTAACTCATATATTGCTGTGTAAATTCTAATTTAATCTAGTGTGATAAAAAACAGTGAAAAATGAATTGGCACTGTATTAGACAAAGTGTTATTTCAAATGCTGTTGAAAATTTACTGGCTGTCTGATTGTTTCCAGCATTCTGCTTATTATAAACAGAGATCAGGCTGTCAGAAAGTGACATTTCAGCCACAGGCAAAACATGAAAAATATCACACCATGTTGGGAAGAGTCTTTAGTCTTATCTCAATGCTTATTATAATATAAATACAAATATGCTTCTAACTTTAATTTCTTTTGCTGTTTGTTTTGTAGCTATGTATGTGCATATATAGCCAGAAGGAAATATATATATACAAACTGAACATTTATTTTATGAAAATTGAAACATTAAAAATATTAGTAAATATTGCAATGTACTTTATTGGCGAATGAAAAATACACTTTCTGAAAAGTACTAAAAAGGATAGATTACCTATACTTGGGGAATCCTTACAAGGATTTTCATGAGGTGGCTTGACTTAGAAAGAAAATTGCACATTAATATAGCTTCTAGTCATAGTATATTGTTTTCTCCCCATCCTGCTTACCCCCCTGCCCCTACATTAGGACATGTTGACTTGCAGACATTTGTTACCAAGTTACAGGATTTTAATGAAGTTGCAGCCACTGAACCAGTAATCTAAATGCTTGTTCTTAGCCCCAGTAACCACCTGCAATTTGCACTATCGATTCACTTCAGAGCATGCTGTGCAGACAAGGGTTTATTTCCTTTTTGTAAATGTTGCAAGAAATTTAAGGGTTTTTTTCCCTCCCATTATAAAATCCTCACACAAGCAGTCATTAGGTGAAAGCAGTAAATTAAAAATGCAAGGAAAATTATTCAGCTGTTTGCCTACTGTTTTTTTGTGGACAGATACAACATGTATCAATGTCTTATAAGAAATTAATCTCACTATTTAAATGACTGAAGGTCTATCTGTGAAATCTTTCCACCACAAACTTCCTTTCTTTCGTCAAAATCTTAATTTTTTTCTGAACCAAAGTTATTAAATCATCAGAACTATTTTTATAATAATATAATAGTATTTTGGCTTCCCCTTATCAAAAATTAAATTCAACAGATGCAATTTTTTTTAAAGATATCACAATTAAAAATAAAATCAACACAATTCTCATTATTACAATTGTTTAAGAAAAACTCACAAAAAAATCCTCTATTTTCATTTTATAGTTTATCTTATTATATACATTATTCTTTCCTGGAATATTTCCCAAATAGGTTGATCTCTTTGAAAATAGTTTATCAAAATGAATTATAAGCATGCTCAAAGCCAGATTCATAAAATATGATATTTCTCTTTTCATACTAACAATTGGGGGTATTATATAAGGTATCTATATGTTTCATTTACCATTTTATAAGGAAGCAGAGAATGAATTAAAAGAATTGCAACATTGCATACTTCAGGCAGAGAGGTATGTTGAAAAGTTTTATTTTATAAACTTTGGCATTTATGAGACTATTGCACAAAGGAACACTTTATCATTTATCTGACAGATTTGCAGTTGGTCTAGATTGGTGGTTCTCAGCCAGGTTGCTGTGGGACCCTAGGGTGCTGTGAGATCCTCTTAAGGATGTCACAGGGTGCCACCAATATGAACACTATTAAGGTATTTATACATGTGCTCCGGGAGGTAGGGAGGGGGCTCTTTAATTAGAGCATCTCCAAGTGCTGCTCTAATTAAAGTGCCCAGAACGTCATGTGTATCAGCGTCCCTACACTGAAAAATGGCAATGGGGGTGCTTTAACTAAAGCTCGTCAAATGAGTTTTAGTTAAAGCACCTCCACTGCCACTTTTCAGTGCAGGGATGCTGATTCATAGATTCATAGATGTTAGGGTTGGAAGGGACCTCAATAGATCATCAAGTCCGACCCCCGATCATCAAGTCTGACCCCCATAGATATGATGCTAGAGTCTGCTGGAGTGCAGTAATTACCATGCTCCAGCAGACTCGATTAATTGAGTCTTCTCCAATGCGCTATAATTACAGCCTCTTTGCATGTGTATAGGTGCCCTTAGATCAGGGACGGGCAATTATTTTGGCCAGAGGGGCGCTTACTGAGTTTTGGCAAGTTATTGAGGGCTGTACGACAAGCAGCTCAGGGCAGATTAATATTAGTTTTCTAAATTTTTTAGGGCCCCACGGGCTGGATAGAATGGCCTGGTGGGCCGCATCCGGCCCCCAGGCTGCATTTTGTCCACCCCTGCCTTAGATGCTACACATGAATCACAACCCAAAGATTTCAAATAGGAATCCATAGTGTCAAAAACGTTCTAACCTGTTGTGGTCTTTCTGAGTTCTTTGGATAGAAGAATTGCTCAATTATTTTTTCATACGCAAGAAATAAGCCAGCTAAGAACTGGCATTTTTTGAAATACCTTGAGTCTGACTAGGGGAACCTTGAGTCTTAAAAGGTTGAGTCTCTGTCTAGATTGCCAAAGCTCCATTGACTTCAATGGAATTTATCACAATTTACATCAGTTCAGTTCCCCTTGTTTTCAAATTACTTATAGATAGATTTTAGCTAAATGAAGCCCTAGTTTTTGCAACACTATGCATAGATCTGTTTGTGGTATTTGCCAGTATAGTTATACATTTTACAATTCTGTCCTATTTGGCTTTATTCTACAACGAGACATACCTAAAATGTACATGAGAAGAATACTAATAGAAATATGTTTTATATAAAAACCAACAAAAGTGCATCATGACATGTACAATGATTTAGGCACAGTACCTGCATACACTTTGACATATGATGTCTATAAACAATGCAATCTGAAAGCTTTTTATACTTTGTTAACAGTAATGGTAGACATTTAGCCTGCAAAACTCAGCCATCATCCTAACAAATCATTTTAACTTTTTAAGATAAAGATTAATCTGACAAGGGAACATAAACATCTGATGTAGCAGTGGTATTAAGAAAACAAGCAAGCTATCCAGTATGAAGCATAAGTAGATTGTTACAGTTCGTGAAAGATGCAGTGAAAGATAACTGATTTAAAATTGTCTCAGCTCGTAATCCGGTGCTGACAGTACTATACTTACTATGTGGACAGCCAGTACATTAATAATACACTAATATAGATGACACACAGCATTATCCAGTTTATTCTTGTGATAGGTGGCCCGTTACCTTTCACATGGAGGATAGCACTTGATGAGATTGTGCCATTAGAATTTTTAGCTCGAGCAACATAGAGGCCAGCATCTGTATCAAACACCTTCTGAATGAACAAAGTATGCTTTGTCTCCTTTTGTAAGAGCTTAAAGTGCTCATCTGCAGTCAGTTTCTGGCCCTTCTTGTACCTGAAGCAGAGAGTCAGTTTTCAAGTCAGATTTACATCAGTGTTTTCTGAAGCAGAATTTGCTGATCTTAGGACACCTCTACAACAACTTGGCAATAACAGAAATTGATAGCTGCAGCTCCACTGATTTTCCCATTTTCAAATGGATTAATTTATCTGATTCACACAACCATCTAAAAACATTTAATATAGGACAGAAACAGGATTGTTGGCAAGCTGCTCTGCATGATTATGCAGCCTGTGTGATGTCCCACTTACTTCAGTTGGGATTTGCAGAGACTCGGCTGGAAAATTTTTGCTATTGAAGGGTTAAATTCACCCTCCAGAGGACCTGCAGGAAAAACTAACTACACAGAACTTATCTCTGTCATTAATGGCTCTTTATTGGTGTGCAAAACATAATACAAGTCCTCTGCACAAATATCAATTTTAGCCTCCCCCAAAAAGCAGTAAAGAGTAAGAAGTCAGTTTCCCTGCTACTCAGTTGTTGCAGATCCTCATTCAGTGTTAATCAATGTAACTTCATGAACTTCAAGGATCCTTTTCCAATTTACATCAGTTGAGGATATGGATATACACATTTATGTCCGATTTACTTTCTCTAAGTAAAAGGTGAAGCCGGCCCTGAATATGTTGTTTGTGTGTATGCTGCATTTAACAATACCTAAAAGCAAAACTCCCATCCCTATGACACTATATAAATCTGTGAAAAAAATTGCTACAGTGATCCTGCACTGAGTTCTTATTGTAAAATATGGCACTTCAATTTTTATAAAACTGTGAACTAAGAGATATTCAATTTAAAGTTTATTTTGAGAAACAAGTTCTGCCAACAACATATTTCTTTGGGCTAATTGAGCTAAAAATATAATTGGAAGGACTCCTTAATTCACAAGCAGTGCTGCCTGAAAGTGCAGAGTATGGAAATGGAAAACTAAATTACTATATTATTGATACAGGCAGAATGTACTGCTAGTGTTTCAATGCTGTAGGTAAAAATTCAGATTATTAACAGATGGGTTTGCAGTTCTTAGTACATTGTAAAAGCACTCCCTTTCCCTCTCCCTGCAACTGTATAGATACTTCTCCCTCTAGCTCTGTTTTTTAATGTGTGATGCCGGGCATTGCAAAAATGTGGACTAAAATATATCTGGGAGCAATGTCCACCATTAACAAATTCAAAGAGGAGCTTCTTTGGAAGAAACAAATTAATGACATATATATAGGGACTGGATTTTATAAAAATGAAGCAACATATGAAGACCTAAAAATAACTCTCTTTGAAATGTTCTGACCCCTATCTCCATCTCTATCTTTTGCAAAGCATTTGTTTTGTTAATAGTCCTGCTGTTAAAAGATAGTTATATTTTATCAGTTCTTATTTGTAAAAATTCCTACAAACACAAGATATAACAATCTAATTTTAATTAATAAAAAACTCTGCATATGACAGCGCAGGGGGAGAGAGTGAATATTTGCTTCAGACTTGGAGCTCACTGTAGGCTTATTTTCTTTGTATTCAGTCTTTTTTCATGTTTTGGAAAAAAAAAAAAGTTTGGGCAAGTGGCAGAGACAGTATAGAGGAGTCCACCTGCATTATGTTGATCCTAAAATGTGAGTTTCATTTCACAAATCATTTTTAAAAAGTGGAATGTTAAACTGAGAAATAATAGAAAAGTGCTGACTGTGTTTGCTCCAAATAAATGTCTGATATGGTCACAAGTATTTTGATGCTCTGATTATCACTGAAGTTGAGAGCAGTGACATTTCAAGTGGGTTAATGTTAAAAAAAACCCCCAAAACAGAAAAGTGGAACCATGCAGAACTATGGAGTGATATGGATACAAGCAATTCACTCTACTTTTTAGATTAGGACACACAGTTATACATGATTTGATGTGTATTTTTACTGGTATGTTTAGTTCTTTTCATTATAAGCTACCCACCATGTCAGTGTAGGCTCTGGAAATCCTGTTACTTCTACTTCCAAAGTTACTGGAGAACCTTCCATGACGGTTACATTAGACAGGAGCTGGGAGAAGTTAGGCGCCTGTCCAGATAGGCTGACCATGCTGTTCTTTTCTGATGCACTTTTAATCTCTTCTCGGGTGACCATCTGCCTCTGACAGCTTCTGGTAGCGTCTGATTGAAACATGAGATCTGAGAATGCACCAGGCAAAGCATGCAGCCTATCCTGGGTTTTAGTAAAGTTATTAATGCCATGCAATTGTTCTTGTGTTTCTGTCATGCTTTTATGAATTTCACAGTGCTGCAAATGCTTCTCACACACTTCACCCATCATGCTATATCCTGGTCTTGCATTTACTGTGCAGGAAGCAGTGCTAGTTTCTGGTGTTTCTGGTGAATTGTAAGTCAAAGGAGACTGCACTCTGAATTTTGGATCATGACATATGGTAGAGGGGAGAAACATCTCAGACTGATTGGATGCATTTTCCCTTCTCTGATTCGTAGTGTCAGCGTAAGCAATAGTTGTTAAGAGACCAGACTCATTGGTCATTCTTTTACTGGTAGTATTTATCTGCATTTGCAAGGTATAGGAGCTGACATGCAGACTATGAGAACTACAGCACGACTGATCTTCCAGCTCCGTTTCAGAATGCAGGAGGTTGGATTCGGGTGTCTCAGAAAGCGGTGGCAATGAGATATCATCAGGTGATATACACTCATATTCATCCACAGAGGGCATTTCTTCTGCCAGGAGCTCAGTCTGTAAACTATCCTCTTTGGCAGAAGAAGACAGCTCTGCATACTGAGAAATGAAATCCTCACCAGCTGGGCAGATATCTGAAATATCAGCCAATTTATTCTCTTCCTTAAAAATAGAAGGGAAAAAAAGAAAGAGAGAACAGGCTATTGTAGTGCACATCCACATTCATGTACAAGTTAATAATAACATTTGCAGTATTTCTTCTTCTTAAACTCACTTAATCCACCCTGGGAAACATGAATAAATGTGGCAGAATCATTAGCAGAAAATTTGCAGCTATGGTACAGTAGCGCCAAATAGCTTGGATATGGTCTGACAAGGAATATAATATGAACACTTTAAAATTAGTTTCAATAACAATAAAATGTAATGTACTACTTTGGGTGAACAAATGACCACTGGTAGATTTCCTGTGACCTGTGTTTACTATGGGTGACTGTAATGAAAGATGGTATGGGCACAGTCACATTCATGGGAATAGAAACTATGCTATGTTACTATGGTAACCAGTGACAAGTTACAATCAAATTACTGGATCTTTGATCATCCTTAGAGAATGGTGATCATTCTTTGAAGTAGTTGACTGGTTGTACTTCATAAGTTAAAGGCTACCCCAGCAAATATAAGAAATTTTTAGAGCATTTTAAACTTTTTCTTTAAACTTTTTTTTGTCAGTTGTCTCAGAGAAAAATATTAGGATGATTTTACTATTAGAAGCTTAGGTCCAAATAAAGATTTTCTTTCATCATATTTCCAGAAAGTAATTGTATGCGATATGTGAGCATGCATTTCTAGCTTCAGATCAGCAAAGACTGTTTGAATTATTTAATTACTCTTGTGCCTGGGCTCTGGCTGGGGCTTTGTACTTCTGTACTGGCACAGACACATAATACTTATGTCTCTCTCATTGGCCCCAGGTTTCTAGAAGGGTGCTTAGAGAACATAAGTCCTGTTCTTATAGTGTTGTCTTGCTAAATGATATGCAAAATATTTGATCTATCAGCCTTTGACGTTGCTTGAATTTACAGGTCTTCCATTCTGTATCATGTATAACTACGTGGATGCAACTGGATCTTCCTGCTGGTCTCCAAGCTAAACATCTGTTGAAAGATTCATCCGGAGGTGTAAAAGCTAGGGTCTGTGCCCTGTGCAGCAAGAGGCAGTGAAAGGGGTTGGGATGGCTATGGCAGCCGGGCTGATGGCAGCAGTGGCTGCTGTTTATACTCCTCCTCTAAGTTGGCTCCTGAGGATTTTGCCCTGGTTGTCCACCACTTGTTACACCACTGGGTTCAGCAAATCTCTCCTTCTGTTTAGTTAATTCAATGTTGTCTTACTTGTAATTCAAACATAATGTATGTGAGAGGTTGCAGTAAAGGAAAACTTAATCCTTGAAAAGTGAATTCAAAATGGGGGGAGGGGGGGAAAACACAGGAGAGCAAAATTCAATTTTTAATTTGCTGAAATATGTGTGAATAATTTGCTCTACTATACACTCAGAATTAGTTAAGAGGCTTCTAGACTAATGTATCAAGCCAAGCTATTATGGTGGTGTTCATTCCATTGTTTATTAGAGCTGTAATTAATTGTTAACTCAAGATATGTATTTCTGTGAGTTAATTCCTATGTTCACCTACAACTAATTTCTTTTCTTTTTCTGTATGTCTCTTACCCAACACCTTGAACCTTAGATATATTGTCATGTACAACTTTTAGCTTTAATCTTGTTCAAAAGTTCATATCACTGAGTGATCAGGGTCCTCGGTGATCAAGATCAGATTAACATTAGTTGCAGTAATGGGCTAGGGACAGACATTACACATAAACTGGTTTAAGTGATCAGAAACTGGTTTAAACCTGTAACAGAACAGATGTTCAGTGCACATAAACCAGTTTGAGAATAGCTGAAACCAGTTAAAAATAAACCTGTTTGAATGTAGTATCAGACTTAACTGATTTGGCTCAAACCATTTTATGCAGACCTCTTGCTGGTTTAAGATAAACCATATGCCCCCAGCATCCCAGCATGCTCTCTGGGCTGGGCAGGGCTCTCTGCTCCACAGCAGGGCTGGCCCCTCCCCTCTGCTCCCTGGCTGCAGCTCCCCCACTTCCTCCTCACTACTCCCTGCTAAGCAGGAATTACCCCCTCTCCTCTGCCTTGCTGAGGAGGTTTCTGTGCATTAGATAGCAGGCCACATGCTGGCTACTGTCCTTGCTGAATCAACAGGTAGAATCAACCAGCAGAATCAGCAAGTAGATGGTAATGTCCCTCTGTTGTTTTCTTAATTGGGTGATAAACACTGTTATCAACTCCGTGCTCGGCTAATCAGAGCATCCTGCGGGAGTCTGGCCATGCCCCCCTCAGCTCCATGCTGTGGAAGGAAGGGAGGGCTGCTTTAGCACCTCCTGTCTTCTAGCCTGAGCCACTGCAGGCATGTGCCTCCATTTCTGGGATGTCTGTCCAGTTACAAAACTGATTTAGATTAGCCAGGTTAGACTAACCTGCAAAGATTGAATCAATTCAAGCTCAGGCTTTTTGAAAGTCTAGCCATAAAGTTTGACATAATGAGTCTATTTATTAAAATATTAGCAGGGAGAAACACTTGAAAGAGTATTAAAGTTTAAGCAGGCATAATTTAAAATGACAGGCCAAGTAACTTTTAAATGGTCTAAGTCTCCATGAACTGAATGAAATCAGAGGCCCTGATTCTCTGATTTTTATTACTCCACATGGACTGACCTATAAACAGATGTATTTGACTGGGAAAGTGACATCATAACTGCATACAAATGACATCATAACAGTGTACAGATCCAGCCCACAGTCCCATATTATCTGGCCCATGGACTCCCCACGGGTCCAGAAAATTGACAGCAGGAGAACAGTGGGACCACTCCCCACTGCAAATTTTCAGACTTATAGGAAGCCCCAGGCCCTGCACACTGGACCAGCCTCTGGATGGGCTGGGGTGGGGCAGACAGTGTCAGGCCCTAGGGACCAATCTTAGTGTGGGGGGCTGGAAGGGAGCAGTGCCAGGCCATGGGGACCTATCCCAATGTGCTGGGTGGGAGAGAGCAGTGACAAGCTTCTGGGAATTAATCTCAGCATGCAGGGGCAGAAGAGGGCAGTGCCAATTCCCATGGCCTGCTCCCAGAGCATGGGGCAGGGAGGGGTACGGTGCCAGGCCCCATAACTTGGTCCTGGTATGTGGGGCTGTGACAGTTCATCACTTTGGGCCGCCCTCAATGTGCCCCGCACACCTGTCTCTGGGGCAACCACCCGCCTCCTCGCCTGCCACGTCTTGATCTTAATTAATTAATTAGCTGGAGGCTGCCCTTATACTGCCCCCTCCACTAGGGGGCGCTATCTGCAGTTCCGTTTCCTCCCCTACACCGCAGTCCACACCTCGCCGATGTAATTACCATTGTCTCAATTCTCTTACTCCAATTCTCTCACTATTCGGCCCCTTACTGTTCTCCCTGGGCCTCCCTTCCTCTGCTGCCCCCTCCTGGGGCTTTCCGGTGCCCAACTTGGGCCTCTCAACAATGCAGCCCCCTATCAGGGGCTCCCAGTGCCCAAACTTGGGCTTCTTGATAATACTGCCCCCTTTCTGGGGCTCGCCATGCCCAACTTGGGCCTCTCACTAAGATGGCCCCCTTTCTGGGGCTTGCCGTAGTGCTGCCCCCTTCTCTGGGGCCTTCCGCAGTGCTGCCCCCTTCTCTGGGGCTTGCTACGCCTACACTTGGGCTCTTCAAACGCCCCTCTCTGGGGCTGGGGTCTAAGCACCCCATAAACTGCGCCCTTACTGGTGCCAGGATCCCCACGCTACTGTGGGTCTCCTATGAGGCCTCCTCCAACCCCTTATAGCCTCACCCAAACCACCGGTTGGTTTAACAAACAGCAACACAAACTTGAGCCTCCTGGCTATAACTCAAACATAAGCCGCCTGGCTATAACAACATTGCTCCACTCAGGTCAAGCTGTACCTGCTGTTAGGCTTCTACTTGCATCGTGGCTTAGGGAGCTCCTGCCTGTCTGGCTGCTGGCAGGGAACTGCCCCTGGCCTCAGCTCCCTGGGTTTATAAAGGGAGCCAGGCCTGGCCCCTTCCGGTCAGCTGGCCTTCATTGGTTGCCCTGGCAACCCCCAGCTGGGTTCCTTAGTCACTGCTAGGGCTCCTTCCTTAGCAGCTTTTCTCCTCTTCAGGTACAGGGCACCTCAGTGCTCTGTGACAGGGGCCCAATCTGGCCTGCAGACTACCCCACTCATCTGACCTGTTGGGCCAAAAAATTGAATCCCCTGGCACAGGGGATCCTTCAGTGGCATGTGGCAGCTAGTCAAAGGTTATGAGAGGGAGAAAGGAGGGCAGGAATGTGACTTTCTTGCACCCCACCAATCTCCAGCTGCTGTACTGGTCTCACTGGGCCAGTAACTAATGTTATCTTTTGAAGAAAAAAGGGATAGGTTTTGTTTTTTTGAATGAGAACAACACAAACTATGTTGAACTATGTTAAATAAATTTGCTTCTAGGTCACTAGCAGAAAGGAGAGCTTCCTGTACTCAAACAAAAAGAACTTTAGTCTTAACTATGTTTAATCAATAACCTATTTTCTTCCCTGCAGTATTATCCATTCATTATCAGCTTTCCAAACAAAAATCTGAAACACAGAAATCCAGTATCAACTATCACTCTTCTCTTTCACTTAGCCTTTCCACTGGATTTAACCGACCTCCAGTGATACTTCACCTCTTTGTGAACTATGGCTTCAATATTGAATTTCTTTAGGATATATATACTTCTCATATAATTAAACGCTTTTCTCTTTATTACTTGATCTGAGAGCCTTATTTAGTCACCGACAACATAAAAACGTTCTTAATCGACTATTGTATATCCACTCATTAAGTTTTTCCCTCCTGTAAATACATACTTGGTCTTTGAATCTATATCATTGGGAGTGGGGGGGGGGAGGGGAGGAGGTGAAATTTTGCATTGCTGTCAACCTTCACAATGTTCTTTGTTTAATTATTTCTCATGTTTGTCTACATAACTTGAGAATACAACGGAAGCAACTGATTTTAGGTGAGCACAAAGAAGATTATTTGCTGCTGATTTAGCTTTGTTGTATATTTGATTTTGAGCCTTGCACCAATTGCATTGCTGAGCATATATGACATGATGTCATACTGAGCTGCTGACAACTGTAATTGTGTACCATCATGTTTTCATCAAGAGCATTCAGGCATCATTTACAGTGGCACAGGTCAAGAGTAACTCCACTGATTTACTTGAGTTACTCTGGACAGAGATGGATCCAGGATTTAGCAAGTGTAGGTGTGGGAGGAGCCACCCATACTGCAGGGGTGTGAACAGGGTACATCTGGAGCCTCCAGGGACATTTTTAAGTCCCCAGAGCACATAAGAATTCCCTTCCCTTTTGCGCTTAGAGGCATGTCCCCTTTAGTCCCCTTCCTCCCCTCTACTGCCTTCTGCTACTGCTTTCCCCACTGTCCCAGGGTGCAGGAAGCTTCAAAGCCCCTTCTGCCCCTGCTATGGAGAAACTGGACTCAGATGGGAGAGTGACCATAGTAGTAGTGGAGATGGATAAGGGAGGGTTCCCCCACCCTGCCCAGTCTCACAGGGAGCAGGTATGGGAAGGAGGTACCCCCTTGCTCATTTGCTGCTTTCACTGTTCCCAGCTGAGCCCAGCCTAGCCTAGCCTTGCTGGAGGGGACAGAAATAGCTTTTGAACTTCCCACATCCACAGGGTAGCGGGAAAAGCAATAGCAGCGGGTAGAGAAGGGGAGGAAGGGCAGTGCCTCTGAGCAACAGGTAGGGGAGCGAGTGGCAGTGCCAGAGCAAGGGGTGGGGAGGTGAGAGTGGGGTGACCACCCTAGGTGCCGAAGCAAAGGGGCACTAACAGGTGCTGCCTGGCCGGGGTGTGGATGGAGCCATGAGTAGCTTGTCTGGGGGAGTGTGGGGGTGAGGGAAGGGCAGTTCCTACTGCTGCATGCACTCCTGGACAAGTATGAGGGGCATGTGCCCCCCAGATCTGTGCACGGGGCAAGAGCGGGCTGCTGCTGCGGGCTTTGCTCTGGGTGCCAAACTTTGTTACAACAGCAGTAGGGAGGGGACATGCCTTTGATCATGGAGGGAAAGGAGGGGGAGTCTTATGTGCTTTGGGGGTTATGATCCAATCCAAAAGGGGATGCAGCCACTCACTGTACCCCCTTTGGATCCATCCCTGACTCCGGATGGGCAACAGTGTAAATGAAAGCAGAATCTGATCTTGAGGCTCAGTCTTCAGGGCTATGTACAGACTTTGAAAAAGCCAAGGCAGAATCGAACTAAATTACATGGTTTTCTGTTAGCAGCATAGTTTAGACTGGTAGTGAACAGAACACACATTTGCCCTTTGGTGGGGAGGGGAAGGGGGGGCGCAAATCTTAGTCTAGGTCTCACAATTTTTAAACCAGTCTATGTGTGCTGAACCTCTGTTCTGTTATGGGTATGGACCAATTTGTGGTCACTTATATTGGTAAAAGTGTAATGTCTGTACTTGGCATAACAATATCAGTCTCTTCTAGGAAGCATTGACTTGTGGAAGTGAAGGCTCTTGGGGGTTAGAGGATAAATTGCTCAAACTTGATTATTAAAAAAATAATTTCAGAATGAAGAGCAGATATGTTCTTCAAGTCGGTAGAGAGAAACATACCACTGTTACCAGCCTTTATTCTGACTTCTGAACTTTTAATAAATGTATCTGAATCCATAAAAAAGAATAACCCATGTATACAATATATTTAAATATATAACATATATATTAAAAAAGCAACATAAAACTTTTAAGCCCCGGAGAAATGTTTAACTGATAAAAACACTAGCCCTTCTACTTTCAGCTTGAGCTATGAGTGAAATGGTTATATTTATAATACATGTACATTGTTTTCTGGGGAAAATAAGAATGTTAAGGCACCAGGGAATACTAAGAAGCATACTCCCCCAAACGGTTATTCCCATGAGTCCTGTTAAATTGTAAATGAATAGTATTCTACTTGTCAGAAAAAATAAGTACAGAATGTCTCAGAAATTTTGTGGCTATAGACTCAAAGGGAAAGGAGTAAGAAAAATCAGACAAGGTAATAGCTCACAAATGAAGGGAAATGAAAAGAAAAGAAATGGAGAATTCACTAAGGAGAATGAAGTAAACCTAATGTTCAGAAATGGGCTATTTCCTAGGGAGGTAGGAAAAGAGAATATATAACAAGCAAGAGAAGGAAAAGAAGAGAGAGAGCATGTTGGACTGGAGGTAAGTGGGAGAAGAAAATGGACAGAGAAGGGGAGGTCAAAGGAATCACACTGATGATGCCCATACTGAGGGAGGCAAGGAGCAAGTCAAAGCAACAGACCTTTTAGCAATCTACCAAAACTTAACCGGTCCACTGCAGAACAATTTACTGACCTCTAGTTTTGGTTCCTCTTTCTTTTCTTGACTAACATCCTTGTATATCTCCTGCTTATTTCTTGCTTGCTCTTTTTGTATTATAATCGCCTCCTCCATAAAACACTCTATATTTGGTGTTTCTTCTTTCAAAACATCTTTCTGGTAAATAAAAAGAAAATGCAGTGAATGCCTGCACAATATATAGCGACCTGGCAATTAGATGGCCTTCTTAGACCTTGAACACAGAGAAAAAAAGAAACTTTTGCAACATATCTATAAACTGTTGCATTTAATGTTGTTATGACTTCATTTACATGAGTTGCTGACTTCCTGGTCATTACTGTGCAGTCATTTAGTAATTGTATAAACAAATATTAAATGACTGCGCAGTAACCGGAGTTACTGCACAGTTGTGCCAACAAATGGCTTTTTCGTGACACTGACTGTGCAGTAGCCTGAGACTACTGTGCAGTAGCATTGTATCATGCCTTCTGCCATGCAATGCTACTGTGCAGTAATCACAGGCTACTGTACAGTCAGCATCTCTTGTAGACATGGCCACTGGCAAAGCCTGGTTTGTCCGTTTCACAGTAAGTATAGACCAAATTTTTCTAGGTGAGGGAAGTTTTACTAGGACAGGGAAATTACAGGCAGCACAACTATGTAAGGATTTAGGGGTTGACAACCTATGCCCAGTGAAATTTGGCCCATGCAGCCATTGGATCTGGCCCCTGGGTATGGAGTTTCAGGAGTGTTTGGTGGTGGGAGGCTTCAAAGGCATTTGGTGTTGGGGGGCCTACTCCCATGCCAGAATGGGGAGAAGTGGTGGTGGCAATGCCTACTGCCTACCCCCTCTGACTCAAGCCCCTGGTCTGAAAAGGTGGCTAATTGCTGACCTAAACTGTTTGTCAAGGAAGCTGGGATATATCAAAGAATCTTCCTAGAGACAGGGGTAGCAAAAAGAACAGAAAGCAGAAAGAAAGCAGAACTATTAGTAAGAAAGGGTAAACAAAGAAAAGTTTAAATTTTAGGAAGCTTGTTCTAAGGAGAAAAGAATCATTAATGACTCTATAGGACATGCAGCATTTTTCCAAATGCCTAGAGTTGCAAAGAGGAAAGTTATAAATAATAGTAATATAGAAATGTTATTTGACTTGACAAAGACTTGTTCTCTCTCTTTGCCCTGCCCTCTGTCTTTAAAGTACATGCTCATTATATTTGGAGTCCTCTATTAGAGGTGTGCGAAGCAGGCCCTATTAGATTTGGATTCAGATTCGGCCTGAATCTGGAAGAGTGATTTGATTCATTGATTTGGATCACTGTCCCCAGTTAGATTCGGCCAAAGCCGAATCTGAAGATTCAATGCTGATTCAGAGAATCAGTAATTCGGACATAGACACAGCTTTAAATGTTTTTTCTACATACCTTGAGGTACCAGCGTGGCTTGTGATTGCTGCGATGCTGGGGTGCATGGAGCGTCCCACAGGAGTGTGGGGGGCGTCCTCCATGTGCTTGGTGGCAAACCTGGAAGTGGACCGGAATTACATCTGGTCCATGTCTGCATCCACCAGGGAGCGTGTGGGGAACACCCCGCGCCCCCCTGGCTCAGAAATCAGCTGCAGGGGGACCCCAGGTGCCCCCCCAGACCCAGGAGGCACCAGTTGCCAAGTCAGGGAGGTGCAGGGGGGGGCCCCCAGCATGCTCCCCGGTTGACCCAGAAGCAGATTGGAAATGCTTCTGGTCCACTTCTGAGTCTGCTGCCAAGTGTGCTGGGGACCCCCTCCACACTTCTGTGGGATGCTCAATGCACCCCAGCATCATGAGCCACCTGCTACTTAGTGGTATGTAGAAAAAACATTTAAAGCTGTCTATGTCCAAATTGCCAAATCTTTCTGAATCTTTCTGAATTGATTTGGAGGGTTCTAATTTGATTCGGAGTGATTAAAGGCTCCTCTGATTCAATTTGGATTTGGAGATTTGGCCACCAAATCGGGCCAAATCTCCGCTAAATCAAATCAGGGACTGAAGCTTCACATAGCCCTATCCTCTATAGTGTTTATAGCAATGATATATTATTTTCTATGGCTAATATACCTTTCTGGCCTATTTCATCATTTTAATACCTCTTAGAAGACTTCATAGCCCTTTGGAAAGGGCATGTGCATAACAAATTCAACTTGCCATTGTACATTTTACAAAGTCATCATAAGTCCTTTAATAACTGGTATGCAGAAATCTGTAGTTTACTTTCTTAGAACATCAGTGTGCTGTACACCAAGGAAAATTACAAGCTCTTACCAGTATAGCCTTACATTTTTCATATCTCAGTGGAGTAAAGTTACAGAAATGAATGTTTGTCTAGCCAAAATGTTACCTTCTTATTTTTTCATTATAATTTCAATTACTTTAAAATATTATTTTATGTGGAAACATGTCAATGACTCTGTTCAGCCCTACTCTAGACTACAGCGCAGTTATCTTCTTTGAAAGCAGTTTATTTTTCTGTAAACAGAATCTCACATATTTCCTTGAAAAATCTTGAAGTTCTCTTTATTTTTTAATATTTGGCAGCCACTTATAATCAGGAATAATAGTGCAATGTGATTTTTCCCTCAACTCATTGCTTTTTAAAAAGGGGAAAGTGAATTAGACTTCTTGGCAGAGAAACCTAAGATATATTTGTTCAAAACTTGATTGAATGACCCACTGATTAACAGATGCAAGCAGCAGCCAGTCAAAGATACTGGCTGCATCTACACAAGATACTTACTACACAGTAGTTCATTACTACTGCGCAGTAGCTCATTACTACTGTGCAATATTGTTGCCAGGCTAAAACTATGATGCAACGCTATTGTGCAGTAGTAATGAGCTACAGCGCAGTCAGTGTCACTAGTCAACCATGCCTGGATGCTACTGAACAGTAATGCTGGCTACTGTGCAGTCATTTAGTACTTAGTTATGCAAATACTAAATGACTCAGCAGTAACAACTGTACAGTGGGTGTCTTAAGTAGACAGGCCTACTGTGGATGTATGACCAAAGCATTAGTTTAATAACTAAGACCACTACACCTCTCAAAAAAGAACATCTTTCCTTTGGTGGTGGTGAGTACAGGTATAAGAATAACCATCTCTCTATTTCAAGAAGTTTTACCTCTGGCACTATTCTTGCTGCCCTGCCATGGGGTTTCACATAACCAGAATTTCTACATAACCAGCAATCCCCTTACCACACGGATGCTGGATAACAGAGATTTTACTGTAATAAGTTCCTTTTTATGCAATAGGGGAGTGTTTATATGTGTCTTAGGGTGAGGGCACACTCTAATTAGAGCAGCTTCGAGACCCACTCTAATTAAAGCGCCCATAGCATCTTGTATATTCAGCATCCTGTGCTTCAACATGGTGGCAGGGGCCCTTTAACTAAAGCTCATAAAACAAGCTGTAGTTAAAGTGCCCCTGCTGCCATTTTGAAGCACGGGGATGCTGAAGCAGACTCAACTAATTGAGCCTGCTCTGATGTGTTGTAATTACAGTGCATTGGAGCAGTATCCCCACATATTGGAGACTTTGGTGCAGTTACAGGGCTGGGAATGAAAATCAGTTGACTGTTGGTTTCATCCTGGTGACTGCACTAGAGCTGGCTGAAGCCTCCGGTGTGATCCCAGGTCTGGGACTGTGCATAAGCTGTTCACGTTGTGAATGTAGTTGGCATTACCGTGTGACTGCTCAGTAGGGCTGTGCGAAGCTTTGGGTGCTGATTCGATTCAGAGGTGATTTGGTCCGATTCAGCAGCCAAATATCGAAATCCAAATCTAATCAGGAGACCAATAAAAAGGTCCAAATTGATTCAAAGCTCTCTGAAACAATTCAGAAAAAATTTGGAGAGATTCGGAGATTTGGGCAGTCCCCGCTTGCCATCGCAGGGAGCTGGACCCACACTCCATGCTGGTAAGTAAGGAGTGAGAAGGTGGGGCCCGTCCCCTGCCTGCTCCCCCAGGCTCTTAAAAAAAAAAAAAAAAAAAGCCCCACTCCTGCCATCCAGTGATCCCTGCTGCCCCCAACTGTCCCACACTTTGTGGGGGCCCCATCCCTTGCCCGCTCTTCCAGCCCTGTCAGTGGCTGCCTTGCCTGGCCCCAGTGTCCCAGCTCTTAAAAAAAAATCCCCGCACTCACCAGCTGCTGCAGCAGCTGTTGGGGCTTCTGGGGGCCTCTGGCAGAGTCCCCCATGCAGCACAAGGCAGTGCCTGAGAGTGTGGGGCCTTTTTGCTTTTTTTTTTTTTTTTTTTAAGAGCCAGGACCCTGGGGCCAGGCAGTGCAGCCATTGAAGGGGCTGGGAGAGTGGGTGGGGGACAGGGCCTATTTGATTCGGAGGTTTGGTCGATTTGGCAGTGGCTGAATCTCCGAATCAGATTCGGCTGAATCTATTCGGGACAGTGATTTGAATCACCAAATCAAATCACTGTCCCCTGAATCAGCTGAATCCAAATCCGAACTGAATACTAGTTGCTTTGTACAGGCCTACTGCTCAGCATATATTCTAACTTTAACACTTTAACTTTAACACATGCTAAATGGCTGTGCAACAAGGCCCTTAGGGTGGTGTCACATGTTCACTTGCAACAGTTGCAAATCGTTAGAATGTAGTGATCTATTAAAATTGGAGTGTATTAGAAGGTAACCCAAAGGAACAACTTTACAAGGCCATGAGGGCACTTAACATATACTTAACAGCTTGAATGTTTTAATCTACTTATATTTTAACTGTACTTAATAAGTAGGCCTGTGAGAAACGGCTAGTATTCACTTTGGATTTGGCTGATTCAGGGCACAGTGATCCAATTCGGTGATTTGAATCACAGTCCCGAATCAATTTGGACGAATCTCCAAATCATCCAGGCCCATCCCCCACCTGCTCCCAGTCCTGGCAATGGCTGCCTTGCCTGCCCCAGCTCACGGCAATTTGAAAAAAAAAGCCCCGACTCACTGGGTGCTGCCTGGCGAAGGGGTCATCCCCGCTGCCCCCTGCACTGCCCCACACTGCAGGGGGGGCTCTGTATGAGCCCCCCAATACCTCCTTGCTCCCCCAGGCTCCCCCCATGGCTGCCCTGCCCACCCCAGCTCTGGGCCTTTAAGAAAAAATATTAGAAAAAGTCTCAACTCACTGTTCCTGCCTGGTGAGGAGTGATCCCCGCTACCCCGCACTGCCCCATGTCATGTGGGAGGCTCTTCCATGAGCTCTCCAAAGCCCCAAGGCTGCTGAAGGAGCGGTGATTCCCGGGGTTTTTCTTGGTCTTTTTTTCTTAAGGGGCCAGAGCTGGGGCAGGTGGGGCAGCCATGTGGGGGGGCTGGGGGAGTGAGGGGGGATCAGAGGGCTTGTGGCAGAGCCACCCATGCAGCATGGGGCAGTGGGGATCAACCGCTGCCCAGCAGCACCCAGTGAATTTGGGCTTTTTTTTAAAGCACCAGGAGCTGGGGCAGGCAGGGCAGCTATGGGGGGGGGCTGGGGGAGTAGGGGGGGCCGGGGGGGGTCGAGGGGCTGGGGGAGCAAGCAGGGGATGGGGCCTGGCAGGGGTCCCCCCATGGTCCCTTCCCCCGCCCCTACTTACCAGTTCTGAGTCTGGCTGCAGCTCCCTGATGCAGCGGATAGGGACTGTCCGAATCATCAAAGCTCTCTGAATCTTTTCTGAAGATTCAGAGATCTTCGAATCAATTCCAACCTTTTTACTGGTCCCCTGATTCAATTCAGATTTGGAGATTTGGCCACTGAATCGGGCTGAATCTCCTCCGAATCAAATCACCACCTGAAGCTTTACACAGCCCTAATAATAAGTATTAAGTTGAATGTGTGATGCCACTATGACTACTCTGGCCTTCAAGCCATGCATGCCCTCTACAGCAGCCTGAGAAAAGAGAGAGAAAAAATATAAAAATATATGTACATTTATGAATGCATAGTAACATTTGTACTGTGTTTAGAAGAAAAACAGGAAAGAAAGAAAACCATGTAATGGAGTGAAAATGTGGTTAGCATTTATTAAGCATAAAAAAGGGATGCTTGTCCTCAGACAGTTTTGAGGAAGTTTCCAACTTTTTAAAAATAGCTATATAAGGGGGTGGGGAGGAGGGTACCTAGGAGGAATCAACTTTCTTTTAAAATACATTTATAAAATATTTATAAAATGCTAAATGCATATCTATTTGCCTTTTTCCATGAGAAAAAAATGTTTGAAATTGGTCAACTCCCTCTGAAAAGGCTTCATGCAAATTAAGAGGCAAATACTTTTATATTGAGAAACAACATAATAAACTCAATTAAATGCACCTTAACTTCAGAAATGATTACCTCCCAATAATATCTAAACCAGTGGTGGGCAAAATGCGGCCCATGGGCCAGATACAGCCTGCCAAGCCATTCTATGTGGCCCACGGGACCCCTAAAAAATTTAGAAAATTAATATTCCTCTGCCCCTGGCTGCCTGTCATGCAGCCCTTGATGGCCTGCCAAAACTCAGTAAGTAGCCCTCCACGTGAAATAATTGCCCACCCTTGTAATTAAGAAGTTTAGATATCTGAATGCTATACCTCGGAGGGAATATTGAGTTACAGAATGTGGAGAGAGGAACAGAGAACTATCCATCCAGTATTCCAGCTCTGGAGAATTGAACAAATAAATTAAAGCCAAAGATAAACTCGAGAATAAGCTGAGCAGACTGCCAGCTTGGAAGACAAGTAAGTTATTAAGATTCCCCATGCAACTCTCTATTAAAGAGTTATGCTATGAAGTGCATTTCACTGAGTGCTAGTTAACACTAAGACCCAGTATTACATTTCCTCACAAACATTCAGAACCACAGTTATCAGAATATGTGGAAGGGAACAGTTAAAGGATCCAGCTGGTTCCCCCACCACATACTCCCTTACCACTCAGCATCACCCCCACAACTTTAATATTGCCCCTTAAATTAATAAAAAATACCTGCAAATTCAAAATAAAAGAATTATTAGATTTTTTTAAATCCCATTTTTCCAAGGATTTTTAAGGCATCTAGTTTAAATCGAGTCAATATATAAGTTCTGCAGGAATAAAGTTTTGTTCTGATTGATATTGTGGGGATTTTGTCAATCAGAATTTAGCTACTTTGCAGAAGATGCAGGAAGAGAAGAGGAGACATGTCTATTTTGAAAGTCCTAATTCCAATTTATATGAAGGGATGTTTACATACTGCTGGCAGAGAAAGATGGCACATAATGCAAATGAGAATAAGGCCCTAAAGCTTTCAAGAACTTAAAGTTCTATATCTAGTTCTTTGTGATTACTTGGATCAAAGTTTTTGCTTTTTTTTGTTCCTTTCTAAATCCTCAGTCCTGTATCCCTGCTTTCTGCTGTTCTCTGCAATCCCTTCTATTCCTTATCCATCTTCTATATTCTTCTGATCTGCTTTCCATCTCTTAGTGCCTTCTTTATCACTTTCTGTTTCATGACATGGTAGAACAAATGTGTCCCACCTAGTCCCTTGTATCTCCTGGCCATCTCTCTCCATGGTCCAATGCTTTCCTGTCTTAAGACTCTTGTGTATTCATATTCCCTTCCTTCTGACCCAACATCTATACCTGGAATCTGCAGTGGGCCAATTAATATTGATGAGCCTTTTAAGGAATGTTTAAATATTCTTCAGTTTACATATAGAAATAACTGTAAAGTGTGGTCCAGACTGTAGACAAAAGAAAAGCAAACAGGAAAACAAGAACAAGGCACATTATTTCCAGCAGGCCTTTCTTTTCCATGGTGTTATAGGGACAAGTTCAAGAGCAGGGTTCTCTTTAGCTTAATACAAAAACAAATGGAATATCAAACAAATCTTAATTGAAAAGTTTTCTGAGCAATATACCAGTAGTAAGATAATTACATGATAGCAACAGGAATATATTCTAAATATCTTAACTCTGTTTTTGATAATCCCCAAAGTTTGCATAAAAAAATTGTTTACCCTTAAATATGATGTTACTGATTAATGTTTTCTGGCATAATTTGGATTAAAATAGGATAATAGATAAGTTAAGAGAGAGCTTAAAGAGCCAGAGGACTGTTGGGTATGGTTAAAATTAGTAATAAAGAACATCCCATTGGTTTTGTTATAAGGACAGAAAAAATATTGAGACGTGTTTTTCTTGGAAACATTGAAACTAAATGGTATCTCATCTCCCTCAAGTTCCACTGCAATTCCTTGCCATAAAATACTGATAAAAGTATTGATAGACCTAATTTAAAACAGCTGTCATATACATTTCATTACCTCAATCTCTCTTTCAAGTTGTTTCAAAGAGTTACATAGTTCATTGATGGAATCAAGAACTTCTTCATGCTTTGCTACCACTTTTTCCACATACTTACTTCCCTCTTCAAAACCTGCAGGTAGAAAACATGACAATAAATACAATCCTGTATCAGAGAAAAGTATTTTTAAAAATTGGGTTTTTCTCCCTATTCTATTTTGTAGCAGTAGTTTTGCTGTATCATGTTGCCTCTATGGAGCTGGACACTCACAATTTTTGCCATGTCATTTGGATGGGATTTCCCTGGACTAAGCAATGTTACTGATCTGTTGGGAATAATTTTAAAGGGACAGTGGCCCCCATAAACTCCCCTGAGCTCACCGCTCTGTTCTTTAGCCAAGAAACAGTTAAAATTCCAAAAACTTTGTTGAGCTTCCTGTCAAAAGTATAAAAATTAGTTAAGGAGATAAATAGATTTTTCCGACATAAAAGTAAAGGAACCTTCCACTTGACTGATATCAGGAATTTCTCACAGAACCAATCATGCATTAGATCAGCATAAAATTATCAGTACTGCAAAAGAATAAGGGCTGCTGCTATCTTCCTAGCGTAATGTTCCATACTGAAAAAACCCTCTGTGATTAAAAGTATATTAAATATATAAGCCTACAGTCTTGCTTTGATAGGATTTTATCAGATTTCATTAAGCAGCTCAAGAATGGAGAGATGGCTTACTCCACCTTTGGGAGTTTACTCTCCATCTCATAGATTATCAAGCAAATGATGATTAGATTGCCTGAATGAGCAAAGACTGGAAACAATGAGTGACATCATTGTACATTTTCCCCCATCATCAAGGTATCTGCTGTGGGTTGTCCTTTACTTCTGGAAATGCTGTCCCATTATACACTTAGAGTATGTCTATATTGTGATCCCAGTGCTGGCGGAGGGCAAAAGGGGGGAGGGCAGACAGCTCTCAAGCAAGCAGTACTCATCAGCTCTCACTCACAAGCACCAAATCAGGAAATGTAGCTGTGAAGCCACCTCCTGCCACAGCAGCAGCGAGGAAAGCCCCAAGAACAGGTGTTTCCAGCAGCACCAGGAATGTGAAGGGGGCGTTTCACTTAGGTTTCTCAGCTCCCAGGGCTTAAATCACAGTAAATATTATTTGACAGACTGGGTTTCAAGTTAATTGACTGCATGGATAATTACCTCAAGGACATATTTTAAAGGATCTTTCAACTGTGTGCTCATACTATTTATGTATGCAGAGTTTTCACAAATACATAAATAAGTGAGCAAAGTATGACACATTCCCCTTCACTCCAGACCCTAAGGGCTTGGTGGAGAAGCCGCCATTCATGTCAGTGCTGTTCAGCGGGGCTCTTGTGAGGGAGCAACTGCATTGTGCTCTATCCAGATCTTAAGCCATTGGCCTCATTTTAGAGCTTGTGTAAATACAGCAAGTCACACAAGTATGCAGAGCAAAATCAAGAAGAGAACTAAAATCTAATGAATACAAGTCCCAATGCTTAAACATTAGCCAACATTCTTCACTTTATCAAAATAAATGTACCCAAATATTTACAGAGCAACCAATAACTATGAACATGAAATACAGAAAAATTAGCTTAACATTAGTTAAAACTACGTTAGGGTAAACTATTCATTCATCTTTGAGTGATATAGCTGTAGTACAATTCAGCTTCAGAGACTTTCCTGTTATGAACCATAAAGTCTTAATTCAAAGATTATAAATGTTTCTAGGACATTTACATTTAGATTTCAAGATGAATTCAGATGACAGACTGAAAAGCACCTGTCTGGATTTTCAGCGTTTATTTCTTGATATTTCCTTAAACTTTAGTTCTGCACTGTTTCACCTCTCTCATGTTAAGTACAATGGATATTTCTAGAACAAGTGCTCTGTCAATAGCTTAAAGCAGTGCTTGATTTTAACCTTGTGGGATCTTCTTTTTAAATCAATAAATGTAGGTATTAAACAGTCCCCTGTTACGTCCTGTCCCAACCTGTTCAATCAGTATTTGTTCTATACCACATCCCCACACACCTTAAGGGAGTTCTCACCGTATAAACGTTTAGCAAGGTCAGTAAACTGCTGAATTCTTTCCTCTTGTTGGGGCACTGTAGGCTGGATAAATTTATTAAATTGCTTGTAGAGAATTTCTACTGCTTCTTGGGTTTTACACTCTGCAGAATACTTTCCAACTCTAATGACTGTAGCACTTGCTTCTTCATACCAATACTGACACTGATATGTATTAAAAAGGGGAAAAAAGCATTTAAAAAAGATTCAACAAAGCTTCATAAATGAAACAATGATGGGCAATTAGGATTCTTGTGCAGTTGGTTTGCCCTATTACAGTGTGTTTTTGAGTAACAGCAGTAAGGAGGCTCAGGGACATATAGCACTGCTCAGAATAACCATGAAGAATGTCAGTTCATTAGCAATATTCTTACAACCAAGAGCTGTCACTTTTTTTGTTAAATCACAGCTGTACTCCATATCCACACTCTTCTTTTAGAACTAAGCTTATGTTCCCGTCTAGTTACTACTTCTGGATATGCAATTTTGCCTTGAGAAGCAAGCCTGAATTAACTCCACAGATTTCAAAGCATGACCTCGGTTTCAGCTACACAATCCTATGTCATATGTGATTTTGCATACAATAGCATAGAAAATTAGAGTAAGATTTTCTGGGAATCTCTCTCTTGATATTAGTGGAGCTTAGAGAGCACCCTGAGTAAACAATTTAGTGTGAAATGCCCCAGGTGCAATGAAACATGGGGTTATCTGGTTTGGATCTGAACTGCTATCAGGAGTAAAATACTAAAGGCTTTTTTCATTAAAACCAGTACTTGGCAACTCCACACATGTCAGGAAAGAAAAATGTCTTGAGCAAGATGGTACTATTTTACAATTACTTTTCAGAATAAAAATATTTTAATGTTTAGACTCTTTCCACCCTCTTTCAAAATCAGGGGTGGGGAAGTTAAAAATGTAAATGCACAACTGTTGCCATGCTATTCTCCTAATCAGAGATGAAAAGGAACATTTCATTTTCCTCACAAGATCATTGGACAATAAAGAAACTGTTTAGCCTAAAGACTAACATTTTGATCTCTCATTAGTGGTAGTTACTAGTCATGCATTTAAAGTGCAATGGAGAACTGAAAAAACTTGATTACTAAAAATAAACAATGATGACAGGAATGTGCTTGACTCACAGTAGAGGCACCTACACAATGTGACAAGAGAGAAAATGCTGCTAGGAACTAGACTTCCAAAATCTTTAGCAGCAATGTATTAAGCAGCTATTAATCATTTGAAAATGTTAGAATACTCCAAAAGCATAGAAAATGAAATGCTACTACAGGAGTATTTAAGTGGTTAGGAATGTACAAGGATTATGTATTTTATTTCTACATATTTGGATTTTTTTTTAAAGGATTTCATTCTCCTGCTTTACATACCAGACAGACACGTCTCACAGACAGCTAGCAATGAAGGGCTTGTGATGATTTGGCACTTGAGATTTAACAGTGAGCACATAATGTTGTGTGGGACTTTTTGTGAGACTCAAAATACCTTGTACTCCAATTTATATTCCAGGATATGCTGAGTCACTGTGAACAGTACTTAAAGATGGAAACTTTGGGTAGAATTATATTTCATTTTTTGCAGCTAAATGTCAGTTTTCTAGTCACATAAGTGGTGTTTTGGCGCTTATGCACAGGTTGTACTAGCCTACCGAAAGAACATGCTCAGTCTATACACACAGTTTATGCAGCCACAGTGCAGAGGTAATATAATCACAATCTGTGCATAGGTACCAAGGGGCCATTTACATGGTTGGAAAGCTGCCATTTAGCAAGACAAGGGGAAACAGAGTTCTGCCATTTCTTTTTAAATGTAGCAGGGAGGAGACAGTGACATTCATGAAACTAAGCTACATAGGAAACTGGTAATTTACTGTTTCATATCCAGTAAATACAGGCTAAGAGAAAGAGAAAGGTCTGGGAGTCATTGGATAGTTCTACTAGAAAAACACTTGTTAAATCTGTTTATCTGAATCTTTAGGGGTCTATCTTGGGACAGTTCACATTGTTAGTTGCAGTGGGAGAGTCTACACATGATATTAATGTGCCATGATAAACTCTGGTGCATTTTGAGGGAGCCAGCTGCTCCCAGGCACAGTGTCTTTATGTGAACCTGGGATAGTCCAGGGCACACATGAAGACACTGTGCCTGGGAGCAGCTGACCCAGAGCAGGGGGTCCAGTGGGTGGTGGCATCGGGAGGGTTGGCTGGGGCATGAGGGTGCTACGGTGCAGGCAGCCCCTGCACTGTAGCACCCTCTGCCTCAGCTAGCCTCAATCACAGTTTACACATGTGTTGCAGCACATGTAAGTACTCTGCTGGAAGATAGTGCTTGTCTCAGGTAACACTATCCTATGGTGCAGTTAATTAGTTTACTGTGCCCTAATATGGGCGCACATATAGACTGTGTTGCTTTACTGTGGAGCTAACTAGTTAACTAGTAAAAGTGCACGTGTAGATGTGCCCAGTGTGGTTCTTTGCAGATGCTAAGCATGGCAACAATGAAGTCTACTCTTCTTAAAATGCTGCTTTAGATTCTGTGCCTGAAAGCTCATCTAATATCTCTCCCAACTATAAAGTTGGTCCAATAAAAGATATAACCTCATATCAAATGCTGCTTCTTGAATATTCCCTGGATTACCTTGGCTGTAACAATGATACTACAGCAGTTCTACATCATTTTCTTAGATTGAAGCTGCTGCCTACTAGCCAATTCCATGAAAACAAGCACAACATCATATTGGGGGGAAGGGGAGGACACATTAAAGCAATCTCAGGGTGATATGCACAATGCTTAATTGCCCTACCCTTAACTCTGTCCCTGTTGCACAACCCTTTGCTTTGTGACTTGGGAGCAGATTCCAGAGTTTATCTGCATAAGGCAGCCCATAAGCCATCTCTTGGAACTTATGTCTGGCAAACTCAGACAAACATCAGTGACAACCAGCCATATTGGTTGGAATATAGTCCCTTCCTGCCACAATGCAGGAACTTGTGCATGAACCCAAAGGACCTATGCTTTAATCCAGCCCCAATGCTTTAATCCTTTTATTTGGCATCAGAGCATTAACAAAGGAAAAAGAGAATAGCTTCAAAATTACTACAGCAGAGCAACAATTATTTGGAAACTATTTATCAGAGCTATTCCTTAAGTGAATGCTGGAAGTGCCATTAACCTTACATGGTATGTGAGAGCAGTAGCATCTGAAAGAAAAGAACTGTTGTAATGACTGAGGAAAAAAAGTCGAATTTGTTAACAAATTTGCTTTTTGTATGCTTGCTTTGTATGAAAAAAATGATTTTACAAGTTGGTTTTGGTCCCTGTTAGTTTAGATAGTTGGTGCTCTGCTATCCTTTGAAGAAGGAATATAACAAAGGTTGACTTGACTGATATAGAAGAATGCTTTTTCCTAATCCCCATAATGGCTCCTTATCAGAATTACAAAGGGGATGTACAGTTTGATTAGTACCTCTTCCATTAACTGTTGTAGATGCTCCATCAGATCCAAATTTTGTTTGTAATCTTCCACAACTCTGCCAAACTCATTCAGCTGTTTCTGTAACTCTCTGACTGTCTCCATGAGGACACCAACATTACCATCAGGCTGATTTACTACACAGCTAGTGGTTTTCTTTTCTAAATTATCCGCCTTCTTTCTCAGAATCTGTTTTGAAAGGTGCAATATTGTTAAGAATTATAATTAAAAGGGCATGCTTATTTTTAAAAATGAAACATCAAAACCTCATGGCAAAACTTGTAAATGTACCTTCTTGATGTGTTATCTAAAAATTACTGTTAAGAACACCATACATTTTGTATATAGGAATTCACTATGTTTATTAAAGTCAATGAAAAATGGACATGCCTACCTAAAGACAGAATTGAACTCAATATTTTCAGTTTAAAAGAAATACACCTCACTAGATCCATTACTTAAACTTGAATAGAAGGATCTAAACAGCATCCGAAAAAAGCCCGAAGAAAGGTGTCTAAGAAACAGAATCTCATTTTGACTAAACACAAGTTAATTTTTAAAGCACATTCAATTAAATTCTACAATATCAATTTCAAGATATTGGTCAAGAATCTGTTGTTAGTAAGAGCACTTCAAATCTGGATGAACTCCAATCACCTGTAGCTCTGAAAAGCTTTACATATACACTGTACAGATGGTGTCAACCTCTCTTAATTCTGTCAAAAACACTATGTTGTTACACATAGCTTTGAAGATCAGAAGGCAGCATGGTGGTCACTAGGCCTGTGCGAAGCAGCTAGTATTTGCTTTGGATTTGGACGATTTGAGGGACAGTGATTTGATTTGGTGATTCAAACCACTATCCTGATTAAATTTGGCCGAATCTGATTCAGAGGTTCAGCTACTGCCAAATCAGCCAAATCTCCAAATCAAACAGGCCCCATTCTCCGCTGGCTCTCACAGCCCCATCAATGGCTGTCCCACCCGGCCCCAGCGTCCTGGCTCTTAAAAAAAAAAAAGCCCCACACTCACCAGCCTCTGCCAGGCAGGGTGGGCTGATCTCCGCTGCCCCCCACTGCATGGGGGGCTCTGCCATGAACCCCCAACCCCTGCCCACTCTCCCAGCCCCATCAATGGCTGCCCCACCTGGCCCTAGTGTCCCAGCACATTTTTTTTTTTAAGCCCCATACTCACCGGGTGCTACCAGGCAGGGGGGTGATCTCTGCTGCTGCCCACTGTTCTGTGCTGTGTGGGAGGCTTTGCTACAGCCTCCAGAAGCCCCAGTGACTACTGCAGCAGCTGGTGAGTGTGGAGCTTTTTTTTAAAAAAAGCTGGAATGCTGGGGCCCGGCAGGGCAGTCATTGACAGGGCTCCTCCAGTCCCCCCCCCCCCCCCCCCAGTGCCCCTGTCCCCACCCGCTACTTAGTGGTGAGTGAGGACTGCTCGAATCTCAGACAGTTTCAAATCAATTCGGACCTTTTTATTGATATTCTGATTCCATTCGGATTCAGAGATTCAGCTGCCAAACCAGGCCAAATCTCCTCTGAATCAAATCAGCACCCAAAGATTCACACAGCCCTAGTGGTCATCCAGCTACTAGAGGGGAGGTAGAGGGGAAATGTCAGAGATGCAAAAGAAAGCTGAGGGGAAAGGGATGGTTTTACTGTATTTTCCATCTAGTCTGATCTTCTGTTAATAGAAATCATAGCATTTCAACTATTACTATTACCTGCATTTTTTCAGCATACATATCGACCTGCTGAATCTGTATTTTAAGTACTTTCAGATTTCGAGCTTTTTCAGTTTTCTTAGTATAATTAAATTTTAGGTTGTTGAATTTCTTTTTGAGATCTTTAAATGACTCTCTGAGCTGAAAGAAAGCATATTTATCAATAACAAGCAAAGGAACACATCTATAAATATTGCGCTGATCAATAAATATCCATAATTTAAAAATCAGTCTGAACATTCAGATTTTCTTATACGGAATAAAAATATTGTGCATCATAAATCAACCTTGTGTCTCCCTTTCTTACACAGGCAAAACTACAAGATAATATTTCTTTTCAGCACTAGACAAATCTTTCTGAATGAATGTTAAAGAATATACATAGGCATGATTTATCAGAATCAGCATTCCTATTATTCTCAGTAAAAGTAGTCCTAAAGCACCATCAAATCTTCTTAAAATGCTGTTGTAGTATTTTTTTAATGGTTCAGTTAAAAAAAAATAAAAAGTATAATTAATAATTACTTATCAATTACATAAAATTTAACAAAAACTAAAATGGGAGAATAGTGAAAGGCTGAATTTTTTTGAAAAATTCAACTCCTTACAGATTAAAGATTTCTGCTTTTGAGTGTGTACAATATTTTTATTTTGATTAAATGATAAAGCAGATGCATAAACACCTTAAATGGCCTGATGCCATTACTGCAAACACACACACACACACACACACGCATGCACGCACGCGCGCGCGCACACACACACATACACACACACACGAGTAACTTTACTCATTTGAATAGTACCTATAAGGTCGGGGAACAGGCTCGGTATTTAATGTGTTTGGGTTTTTCTATAAGGAGTCCATCAGCAGTTTCTCAAAAGCCAAGGAGTAATGAATACCTGTTTTGCAGCTACTATGTGCACAGTGGCTGCCCATCTATTATTATTATTCTTCACTAATGCCAATCCATCAAGGGACATATTTTTCATTTGCATTTCATCTAGCAGGATAACATTTCCTGCTAGGAAGTGATATCAGTAATGCATAGACAGATGGCATTGATTCAGTCTAATAGAAAGGAAAGAGATTCTACTAGTAACACTTTAATCTCCAATTAGTTTAAGTTGTTCATCTCTCCCAGGTACACAGAATAATAAAATTTATTTTAAACCAACATGGCAATAGTCACAGGTGCAAGAATCTGTGTTTTGCAATAAAAAACCAAAATCTCCTTTAATATAGAGGAAAAACCCCAGGACAGATGCATGGATGAGTAAGAGTTTATTTTGGTTTACTTTCCTAGCTTATGCCCGTACACTAGTGATCATTTATAAGGCCACAGTCCCTCTTCATAGCAGTATGGGTATGTGAAATGAGATCGCCTTGTTTCAAATATGGTGGCTCATGTGTCAAAGGTCTGCAGCTGCTGTCACTTTTCTCTTTTAGCTTCAGTGGAAAACCAGCTTAAGCTCGGAACCATACACTGGTCATATCAATGCATGCATACAACTATTGGCATCAGTAACTATATGTTCTTATTAAGGGCAATATACAGCTCTAAGGGTTTAACAGTAGGGAAATCAAACCATGTTTCAGTTTGTTGCCTGTTTAGTGCAGAATGCAATATGAAATGCTCAGGGAACTTTACCAGATGACTTCAGCCCACTGGATTAATAGAACTTTGTCACTTTGGGATTTGTCCACGGTGTCACGATCATTATTTAAGCAGCTGTTCCTAACTATAGCTGGCCTGTCATAGGTGGGGAATGATGGTGGAGGAGGGGTATTGTCAGATGCCAATTACCAAGATTTATCACACAAGAAGCACAAAACAACTGATAAAAGCAGGGCATAAAGCTGATTGAACTCCATTTTTGTTACCAGGAAAGTTTGAGAAAAACAATTAAAAATCTTGTCAGACATTTCAGGAAGAAATTTAACGTGAAAAACTATCCAACCTTCCTTTTTTTCATTCTTACCTCAAGCCCTTTGTAGCACTGGTAATTGAAATAGGCAGTGAATGTGGGTGGCAGAAAAGAGATTTCCAAAGGGACAGAGAGAATAGAAAGAAAAGAAAAGTAAAGCCAGCTGGGAAGTATAAGAGAAAAAAATGGTCAGGTTTTTAGCAATGGGGTGTGTAGGGGGCTAAGAGCTGTCCACTCCTACTGACTTCACTGAGAGCTGAGGGTGCTCAGCCCAAACTTTTCAGTATCTTTTCTGTAAGTGTATGAAAGGATAGGGAGGGTAGAGACTAAGTTCAAGGTGTATTGCCATTAGGATACAGAATATTTACAAGCATTCACTGATGGTTTGTAAACTTGCTCGTGAATGAGACAGATTAAACTGTGAAAAGAATTCTACCATTTTTATTTTTATGTATAATATCTTAGCATAGGGCTAAATTGTTGGGTTACCGCAAGACCTGGGTAAGGGGCAGCACAGGGCTGCATTGTTCTAGAAGCAGACAAGGGACCATGGGTCTACATTATTGTCACAGATGTGACTGATGTGTGTAACGTAGACAGAACGTAGACAGAACTAACTGTAAATTGTCTACCTTATGTACTAGTACCTGCTTTTGAGAAAGTAAATTAGCCTGCTCTGAGCCCCATGCTGCCTTGGCTATGCTGTTACTAGTGGCAGGGGTAATGAGTTTAAAACTACTGTGGTTTCTGCACTACACAGTCAGTTCTCTTGCCACAGTGTAGTCATACCCTCAAGAAATATATCAGGCCCTGGTTCCCTCTTGCTTAGAAGGGAAGTAATTGCCTATACCTGGCATATCTTACTTCCTACCTTTGAATTAGCTGGAGGAACAAGACAGAGCTCTGCATATTCCTTTTCTCTGTACCCACCTTGAATAGAGAGAAAGGAGAAGCAAAGTGCAAGGCAGTCAAGGCGCTGCCCTACAGCTACAGGACTACGAGTCCAAGCCTGGTTCCAGACTTGCGCTAAAGGCTGCATCTAGTCCAACATACATATCTTTGTGCTTGCTTAAGATGCAAGGGTTGCCCAGTGAAATGCTTCCACCATCATTCCCTTGTATGTTATTGTCCTAACCATGCTTGTCTCGTGCTGCTCTGAGAAAGTAGTAATGACCCTGCATGGGCTGTTTTCCTTCCAGGGCAGAGACTGGTGAGCTAGGCCAGAGGCAAAATAAAGATGCTCAAAGGCCTTTTAGAGGTATTCTTCATGCAGTATAATGTGTTAAAGAACACACATTCACTTTTTAATTTTTGTAAGCCCTTAAAAAGAAAAAAAATGTCACTGTTTTGTCATTCAAGACCATTTTACATCTGGCTGTATACATCTGAGCATATAATAAATTTGTTACTAGCAGATCACAGACTACTAACTCATTATATCCGATTTGGATATGGTGTTTTTAAATACCAGTGAGGCCCCAATCCAGCAAGCGCGTATGCATGTACTTGACTCATGCTCCGAATTGTGACGAGTGTTGAGCATATGCATACATGTTTACAGTAGGGGCGAAAAGTATTGCTCATAAAACATTATGGATTTAAACCTGAAATTTGGTGTTGTTGACTGGTGATCTGCAAATGATTAAACTACCTGGTTGCTATTTGCTTACTGCTTGATAGGCACTTACAACTGCTTCTTGCTACTGAAATGCAGAGTAAAATATTTATTTGCTTAGATCTGGTAGATGGTTTATTATGCATTATTTGATACATGTGTGCTTCCTTTTTAGAATAACATCAGACTTATTTTTGATATTTACTGAACATAAATAAAAAGTATTATTAGTAGTATTTTAAATTATTCTGAAATAAGAAGAAAAGTATTTACTTTCTTGAACTAATTTACTGCCATAGATTTACTCGAGTTTGATGTAGCTTTAATTTAAAATGTTTTATGAAGAAAAGTGGCAGTCAATTAACACATATGCAGGAACAATTATCTAAGTGTTTGTTTAAGAAACATCATCTGTGCTAAGTTATAATAGATATAGAACCTAATTAAAGAAATGTCATCAAAGGGGCAATTTAGTATTATTTTACTTATATTAAATTCAATATTCAATTAGTGGGGGTGACCGGCGTTAACCCAGTCAGTCAGGATAACTTTCTGAATTTAAAATAAAATAAATATCCATAATTTATACTCTAAGAAGATAACTTGCAATTATTTTTCAGGGATTTTACACAGCAAGAGTGGGGGCACAGGGCTTGTTATAAATTCACTGCCACTGATTTCATCTAGGTTTTGGGAGCTAAAATCATGGGAGTAGTTCCTGTCTTACTCATGCTCTCTCTCCTGAAGAAATTCAAAGAGTAACTAAATATAATTCTACTTAAGAGACATCACTGCAAACTCCTAGAAACACAGTATTGTGATTGGAGGTCCACCTTGTCCAATATGCTGTCTCAAACCTGTTGAGTCTTAGCCGGTGAACTGGTTGGAAAATGTATACTTTTTGTGTTCATACAATCTTGAATTTTCAGTGAAATACTGAGACCTGAAATATTCTCATTCATGTTATTGCAACTAGCAGGAGTTGTAACATATGTACTACAATGTAACAATTTTCTTCTACAGAATGAGCTCCCTGTTCATCTCCTTCTTCTCTTGTCAGTGTATCATGACAATTGCATAGCTGGGTTGTATCATAGAAAACTGAAGTCCAGCTGGAGAGTCTATCCATAGAGGGAAATGAGGGCCTGAGGCATTTAAACAACAATTCCCATGACACTATAGCAGTAATTCCAATTCAAAATATTTATGTTCGAAATATTTAGTTTTTCAGCAATTGACTTCTACTCCATTGCACTAGTTGCTGCTTAAACATACATCCAAATGAAGGACCTTGTCCCAAAGCTCGTATGCTCTTTAGCTGGGTGCTCAGAACTGAAAATATCACAGCAGTATTTAAAGTGACATATGTATTGTTTTTAAAGCTATGAATTAACTGTGACCTACCATGTAAATTTACTGTGTTGACTTAAAGAAAAGTGACCTAAAAAGGAAGACTAAAATGTACATTTTATTTTTTATAACATAGAATAAAACTTTAAATATTTCTGTTAAATATAAAAGATGGAAGTTATAGTCAATATCTAAGACCTGTCTACCCTGAAAGATCCTATGGTGACTGGAGAATTGGTAAGACTACGGCTCTTTGTAAGATAGACTGCAAGACTTAAAGCAAAGGGACCTTATTCACACCGTTAAACCACCCCTTTATTTATTATTTATATTGGTTTGATTTTCTGTTTAACTTCTGTGCCAAATGAACATTTAGTTGAAAGGATTCTCTATTAAGGTGTAAAACCTCTTACAGTTTCAAATGTTCACAACACACATCTGAGGGCTCCAGAATTCCTTTAGGAAAACCAGGGGACCAGATTTGATATTCTGATTTCTAAAGTAAAAACTTACTAAATATTTTTTAGCAAAACCCTTTCTAGCCAACTTAGACTTCAGACAAAGCAAAAACCATAGATAATGTCATTTAAAAATTCATTTGCACATCACATTTGAACTCCTATGATAAACTAAAAATTATTTTTGACAACATTGCAGCTATGTGACAAAAGTATGACTTTTCTTTGAAGATTTTCTTTAGATACCTACAAACCCATGTAACTGAACTGAACCAGATTTAGATAAAAGCTATGTTGAAGCTTCAGAACCAGAAAAGTGTATCTGCTCCATTTCCACCTCTCTTTTTTGTGAAAAGCACATTACTGTCAGTTCAAGTCTTGATGTAGACTTGAACTACAGAGACATAAGACTGTATATTTTTACTACTGGTAAGTGGATCAAAGACTGCTGCTGAGATGAAAATCATCATCACTACATTTGTGTGAGGCATCTCTATGGACTAACAACTAGTAACATATACTATAGCACACAACAACTTTTAGAAATTTAATCTGTTTTTCCCCCCTATCAAACCTCATTTATCTCTTCTTTAGTTGTGCAGTACTGGAAGTTGTGTGACAGCTCCTCTTCATATTTATCTGCTTTGGTGCTCCAGTTAATACTGTCATTCTCAAGTGTAGCCAGCTCCTGCTGTAGGTTCTTTACAGAAACATTAAGGCGGCACTAAAATGAAAGCAAGCAAGACAAACAAAGAAAAGGAAATTAATTTTGAGCTTCATTTATGTCCTATACAATATTGCCAACGTATAACTTCTAAGATACTGCATATTGTTTAAAATATGTAATACTCCATGCCTTATCATAGGTTTAATCAATTTAAAATACAATTTTCTCTAAGAAAGAATGTTTATTTGATCACAGGTAAAAGTAACCATTAGAACTGGATTAAGGCATTACTCCTAATTTACAATCAGGGGATACATATAGCTACTACACTGACAGCTACTGTCAGGAGAGGGAACTATGGCTCAGGGCCCTTCTAGACATTCAGGTAAAACTTAGATAGGATCCAATGCACAATCCACAGAATTGTGCCTCCTGCAATGCCACATGTCCATGGCAAGAGGCATGATTGTGGGTTCCAGCATTTACCTTCACACCTTATCACACCTATCATACCTTATTGCTGGTGTACGGGGAGCCAAGGATCAGAATCCCAGACTTACGCTGCCCCAACTCCCACTGCTGTGAGCCCCACAGCTGACAAAACTTCCATCTGTAGCCGTGCCCCATGGGCTGCTGTGGATGGGATTCCCACCAGCTGACAAGTCTCCCACCCATGGCAGCCCAAGGGATGGTGCTATGGCCAGCAGTCCCCACAGTGCATGGTGCACCCCTGCAGTGTGGAGTCTCTATCAACTGACAGTCAGGTGATGGGGCTCCTAGTCATGGGGGCATAGCTATGCTACACATGCAAATAGGAGGGGCAGTCAGCCAAATCCAACCAATCACGTAGGTTCTTAACCTGCGTACAGGACCTTCACCTAATATAGGAGGTATATGGTCCCACTAGGGGGAATGCCTTACTGGACCTGGTGTTGGCCACAGGGGATGACCTTGTAGGTGAGCTGATCCGTGGTCACTTTGGGGACAGTGACCATCAATTAATAGAATTCACCGTATGGTGTAAGGTGGGTAAGATACCTAGTAGGGTGGAAGTGCTTGACTTTAGGAAGGCTAACTTCAGGGTGCTCAGGAGTTTAGTCAATGACACACTGCAGGATAGGAGTATTGGAGAGATGGGAGTCCAGGAAGGGTGGTCATTCCTAAAGGAAAAGGTCCTTAGGGCGCAGAGGGAAACTATAACTTTGTGAGGGAAAGGGGGCAAAACGGCCAAAAACCTCCTTGGCTAAACAGAGAAATCCAGGGAAGCCTAAGGGCAAAAAAAGAGGCATATAGGCAGTGGACAGGGGGAAGCTACCAAGGAGGAGTACACCTACTTGGCCTGCACTTGCAGGGAGGCAGTTAGAAGGGACAAAGCAACCATGGAGCTGAGGCTCGCAATGAAAATTAAAGACAACAAAATGTAATTTTTTAGGTATGTAGGGACTAAAAGAAAGGTGCACGGCAGCATAGGACCCCAATGAATAAATAGGAGCAGTTAGTGACAGACAGGGGGAACAAAGCTGAGCTCTTCAATGTTTGCCTCAGCGTTCCTGAATAAGGGTCAAGACAAGTCCCCAAATAGGTTCTTAGATGGGCATCAGAGGGACACCAGTCCACCAACTATTGATGTTGACTTGGTGCAGAGTCACTTGGATGGACTGGATGTGTTTAAGTCAGCAGACCCAGATGAGCTACATCCCAGGGTACTGGAGGAAATGGCCGGTGTCATAGCAGAACCACTGACACAGATGTTTGAGCACTTATGGTGTGTAGGTCAGGTCCCAGAGGATTGGAAAAGGGCCAGTGTAGTCCCTATTTTCAAGAAGGGGAGGAAGGTGGATCTGAGTAATTATAGGCCAGTTAGTCTCACCTCTATCCTTGGAAAAGTCTTTGAAAAAACTATTAAGGATCATATTTGTGGGAATCTGGTGGGAAAAATAATGTAGCAGGGCCACCAGCATGGGTTCATAGGAGGTAGATCATGCCTGACTAATCTTGTCTCTTTTTATGAGCAGGGCGCAAAATGCTTAGATGCAGGAGTAGAGGTGGATGTCATTTTCTTGGACTTCAGGAAGGCCTTTGATATGGTATCTCACTCCATTCTCATAAATAAATTAAGAGGCTGTGACTTAGATGTTTACACAGTCTGGTGGGTGGCAACCTGGCTTGGGCTTTGCACCCAGAGAGTGGTGGTGGACAGGTAGGTATCAACCTGGAATGATGTGGGCAGTGGGGTCCCACAGGGCTCAGTCCTTGGACCTGTACTCTTCAATGTCTTCATCAGCGACTTGGATGTGGGCGTGAGGTGTACTCTGTCTAAGTTTGTGGATGACACAAAATTGTAGGGTGAAGTGAATGCGCCAGAGGGTAGGGAATGATTGCAGGTGGACCTGGAGAGGTTGGAAGAGTGGGCTGAACACAATAGAATGCTGTTTAACAAGGACAAATGCAGAGTGCTGCACCTAGGGCGTAAAAATATCCAGCACATCTACTGGCTGGGGAATGACCCTTTCAGCAGTACAGAAGTGGAAAAGGATCTCAGAGTCATAGTGGATTCCAAGATGAACATGAGTTGTCAGTGTGACGAAATCATCAGCAAAGCTAACCACACTTTATCATTCAATAGCAGATACATGACAAATAGAACCAAAGAGGTGATACTTCCCCTCTATGCAGCATTAGTCAGACCACAGCTGGAGTACTGCATCCAGTTTTGGGCGCTGTACTTTAAAAAGGATGTGGATAACATAAAGAGGGTCCAGAGAAGGGACACTCGTATGGTTAAGGGTTTGCAGGCCAAGCCCTATAAGAAGAGACTGAGGGACCTGGACCTCTTCAGCCTCCGAAAGAGAAGGCTGAGAGGTGATCTTGTGGCCGCCTACAAAATCATCAGGGGAGGCAGCAAGGAATTGGAGATGCTCTGTTCATTAGGGAACCTCTTGGGGTAACAAGGAACAATGGTCACAAACTGACAGAGAGCAGATTTAGGCTAGACATCAGGAAGAACTTCACGGTAAGGGTGGCCAGAATCTGAAACAGGCTTCCAAGGGAGGTGGTGCTCTCCTCTACCTTGGGGATCTTTAAGAGAAGGCTGGATAGGCATCTGGCTGGGGTCATCTGACCCTAGCACTCTTTCCTGCCCAGGGCAGAGGGTTGGACTCAATGATCTGTTGAGGTTCCTTCTGACCCTAGTATCTATGTAAAGCGGGACAGAAACCAGCTATAAAGTTAGTAAACATCTTCCAGCTCTAACTTTATAGCTGGATAGACCTTTGTATGATGTGATAGTTAATTTGCACATGTAGCCAGTGTAAATTAATTGTGCAATTAACCAAGTAATTGTATAATATGTGTAGAAAGGACTTAAGAGTCAGACTTCGTTCCCTTGTGCCCTTTACAATTTCTTCATCCTGGGCAATTAATGTGTTACTGGCCCCTGCCATAGGAGATTACTTCCTCACCTCTTCTGCATTCCCCTCCCCTCTAGGTGCATCTACATGTGATGTTATGTTGCTATAGTAGCGATGTAGCAGCATGCTCCCCATTATAGTGAGCTGCTATGGTGAAGTACTTGCTAAAAATAACCATGCACTATGCACACGGCACAGTATGGGCAGTTACTGTGCTGTGCTTTAGTAGTTCCAAAAGGAAGTACTAGAGCATGGTGCATTAACAATGTCTCCATAGGGCAACATGTAGGCACACCCTCTAGGTAGAGGAGTGGTCTTCCCATATAGACTAGTCTCCTGGGGTGTATGTAGATGAAATGGAGACCCCAAATTGAAGCGGTGGGTTTTAAAAAAACACCGCTTCAATTTAGGGTTGATTAAATCCCCGTGTCATGCACACACCCTGCTGACTTACCTACCTCTCCAGCAGGGAGGGGGTGGCAAGCTGCTGGTGGATGGAGCGGTTCCTGGGCTGTAGGGGGGTGGGGATTGGTGCTTCTCTCTGTGGCAACCATGCCCCGCCTCCCCCCAGGTGGTACCTGCCCACAGGCACCAGACTCGGGTGGTCCCGGGGGGCACTGCAGCCATGGAGGGAAGCACAGGTCCCCGCATAGCTCAGGTAGGCAGGCAGCTCGGGGGGGGGGGGGGGATTGGAGATCAGGCTCATCGCTTTTCTTGGGTGGAGACTGCCTTTCCAGGTTGCTGCAGGGCTTCCTGCAGAGCCCCTGACCTGCATGGAGCCTAGTGCTGCACTCCATGGCTATAGGGGCAGCAAACTAAAACTCCTCAAAGGAGTTTTAGTTTGCTGTGCCCCAAGTCATTTAAGGCGCATTACGCCGCCGAATTTCCTACAGCAACTAGATTAATGAGCAATATGCCGCCGAGGCGTGCAAACACTGACACCATTAAAGTGGTACAAAAGCATTTAGGCCCACCTTGAAGTGTCATGTACACATGGCTCTCATTTCATCTACACATGACCCGTGGTCTCATTCACAGACTAATGAGGCAGACAGCCTGTGCTAGGAAGCAAAGGAGCGCTTTATACTCCCTTTCCTCTCCTGCAAATGTATACAGGATAAATGACATGCTTGTCCTGAATAAATAATTCTGTCCTAAAAAATATCCCTGCTATGGTACAAATCAGATTCTGGGGGAAGCCCAGACTCTACTAGTAAGATTACATTTTTATTATACTTTCCCTTGTATGCTTACCACCATTTGATTTATAAAAAATGTATGTGCAATGCAACCTGAAAAAAGCATTAGGAGTCTAAAACCTATGTGCAACTGTCAGGAAACCAGCTAGTAGGACCTGACTTTTACAAAGAGTGTTAGGGAGGAAAAGGTAGCCTTTTCCCTTTGGTGCTCATGTTTCTGTATTTTTCCTCCTATTTGGACTCAGTTTTCTCATTTTCAAAATATGGTTGCATTAACAAAAGATCTAATTTTAAACTAATAGCAAAGTTGCAGATAAAATAAATGTGTATTTCCGGTGCCACAATAGTTTATAATGTTAATATGACCCATCAACAGTATATGTCAACATTGTTTTCGTGTGATGAGCAACAAAATCTGCAGACTGATCAGATTTAATAAAGTAAACAAAAGTGTGAAAAGACTTAACCATTTTGCTTACTGTTTTTTTCTGCCTTCCTTTAGATTGTAGTTTTTTTAATACTTTACTGTGTTGTATGCACATCACAGATGTTAGTTGGATATGCTCTTTGAATTCAGGATATGATGAAGTTTAGATATACAAATGTATCCCAAATTTTAAAGATCATTCTGATGTTACTTACAGGTTTTTGTACTGCAGATAAGATATCCACTCCAAGGGTAAGTGCCAGCTTGTACAGATGTCTGATATGTGCATGTTTCTCCAGAGTATTAGTAAGGTGGAGCTTAGCTTGATGTGCATCACCAGGGACTTCATTTGTTTCAGGAATCTCAAGTTCTCCTGATTTTATGAGACAGTCCATCTGGAAAATTAGCAAGTATTTGAGATAATTCCTTAAATGAAATTATACCCTTTCATTTTTCACCATCATATGTTAATATAAACCACATAGGGATGAGTCTGAAGCACAGAATTTGGATTTAGGTCCAGACTATGAACTCCTCTAATTTTAGAGGGTTTAAGATCCAGTGTTTTAGTTTATGTCCATAAGTAGATATATGTCATTAGTCTGTGGCAAAAGAAAGATGATAGGTAGTACCAAAAATGGACAAATGATGAATTCTGGGAGGAAGAAAGTTATATTTATGGTAAAGATTATTATACTCACTTTTTCTTTAACATGATGGAATTTGACTGTCTTGTTCAAAATATCATCATATTCTGTCATCATGTCCTTTATCTTTTGATGAAGATGAATAAGTTCACTTACTTTCTCAGAATTTTCTTGCCCAGGAACTCCTTTTAGGCTCAGCAGTTCTGATAACTTCACCATGTATTCAACCTCAGCACTCAGTTGCTAAAAAAACCCCCAGACACTCAAGTTTACTTAGATTTAAAGGAAATATCTTACATTTAATAAAATACAAACGTACATAAGGGATGGGCAGGGTGATTTGGAAAAGCAAGTAAGTGCCACTATGAGATGCTCACCTTATCTTTGAACTGAGACATTTTGGCATGAACCAAAATCTCAAATCCATGAGATCCTATAGTTTGGAAAGCTTTGGCTCGGATCTGGACTTTCAGTGGAGGACATTCTAGCAGTTTGTTTCCCATATTCTCATGTCTTTAGGTATGTTGGGATTATAATGGATTCGCAAATTTGAGGGAACTAAATACAATGGAAAAGGATCTTGCTGTGGCATTTACATTCCTTTCTCAGTTTCAGTCAGATATTATTGGATACAAGCTAATTCTCAGGTGAATGCCATCTTGGATCTGGATGATTTCTAGGTTTAGAGGGGATCAATAGAGTCACTGTACCAGGACTCAACTTCTGGTGGCTGGAAGGCAGGACAATTTAGGAATTAAGTCAGCAGTGAATGAATGAAGAGAATAGGACATACAGAGATTGGGCGCACACCTTGCTGGGGTTATTTGACTCCAGCAGTCTTTCCTGCCCAGAGCAAGGGGGCTGGACTGAATAATCTCATGCAGTCCCTTCCAGACTTAAACTTCTGTGAATCTGTGCATCTGGAATCAGGTATACAATACAGAGAAGGCAAGAAACTCACTAAAGCACCCCAGTCTGTGATCAGCTATACAGCTCCTATATACAGAGCTAGGCAGTTTTTTCTGTTCTTGCACACTAGGCTAGCCTTTCTTCTGTACAGTCAGCCTTTCCCTGTGCAGATAGTATCGTATGAGACATTTTGAGGAGTTTAGACTACACAGAAAGCAGTGGCAGTGTGTGTGCCCATTCACACAACTCCACATACAGCATAAAATAGAACGTCATGAATTTGCAGACATAAACAGTGTGTGCAGTCCAACTGAAGTCAACATAAGCAATAAGCCTGTATGATCAAAGCCTTTTTCTACTTGAATACCATAAATGTAGTAGTGTTGGAGTACTGTTGTAGACATGATGATTTAGAAAGTGTACAAGAGGCAAGGATATTATGTTATCTTTTAGTGGACCAGGTATATATTTCGGAGAGCTATTGGACAAACTTTTGGGCATCAAGTGCCTTTCCTCAGGTCTAAGAAATGTTTGTCCAGCATCTCAGCCAACTGCATAGTTGATGCAATAAGAGAAATCACAAAAAATCCTTCCCTCCCATAAACACAATCCATTTTCTCACCTGAAACTCTGGTTTCATTTGGTTAATTTTTTTTTGTAGATCCAAAAGAATGTGAAGGTTACTTCCAAGGTCGACAGTTGTGGCTGGTTTGAGTGCCTCTTGAAGAATTTTTGAACTGTGGGTAGTCTAAAGGATACAAAGAAGCAACAACCAAATATGTTTATCTGCTTTAATTACATTTTGAATTAAAAGCTAGTATTTCACAAGTACATTTTAAGAAATATGAGTTGCATCACTGGGATCCCATAAAATGATATTGTATTTATCAAATAAATAGGGTTATTCACATTGAACTTTCACCTGTCTTATTTGCTTAAATCCTCTGCTCTTTAAAAAGGTCACAGAAAGTTATAAAGCAGGAATAGATGTCTTTTTCAGTGATTCTCAGCCAGGTTGCCATGAGATCCTTATAAGAGTTCTTCAGTGGTGTTGTTCAATATTAGCACTTGTACGTGTGCAAACACCTATACATGATTCCCAAGATAAACCCAGAGATTTCAAATAGGAATCCATAGTATCAAAAACATTCTGACCTGTTGTGGTCTGAGTTCTTTGCAACAGAAGTATCACTCTATTTTCTTTTCTGTAGTCAAAAATCAAGTGAAAGCTAAGAGCTGGCATTTTGGAGGAGTGTTTAATGAGGTATGTCTTGATTCTAACATCTATATGTCAGGGTATGTCCAACTGCACAATGCAATGCAGTTGGTTGAAATTATTTGGTATCAACAAAATATTGAAAAATTTCTTATAGCACTACCAAGAAATGATATGAGGACTATTGAAGAGATGAAGTATAGAGTTATGCCAACCACAGGACAATCTTTCTCTCTCACATGATCTATTATTAGTTGAAGAGAAAACTAATAAATTATTATTATTATTCAGACTAATAATAATGCAGAAATGTTTAGCACTAGGCCTGTGTGAAGCAGCTAATATTTGCTTTGGATTTGGATTTGGCCAATTTGGGGAACAGCGATTTGATTTGTTGATTTAAATAAGCGTCCCAAATCGCTTTGGGCAAATCTGATTCGGAGATTCAGCTGCTGCCGAAGCTCTGAATCAGCCAGGCCCATCCCCCCCAGCCTGACAATGGCTGCCCCACCCACCCCAGCTCCCGGCACTTGTTAAAAAAAAGCCCCAACTTTAAGAAAAAAACCCCCCAAAACACAAAAAATCCTGCCAGTGGGGGGCAATCTCTACTTTCCCCCATTGCCCCATGCCGTGTGAGGGGCTCTGCAGGAGCCCCCCAAAGCCCCAAGGCCACTGCAGGAGCGGTGAGTCCCAGGGCTTTTCTAATTTTTTTTTATTCTTAAAAGACCAGAGGCCTGGAAGGACAGCCAATGGGGGGGGGGGCTTGGGAGTGGAGGGTGTCAGGGGGCTCATGCAGAGTTCCCCATGCAGCATGGGGCAGTGGGGATTGCTCCTCACCTGGCATCACCCAGTGAGCCCCGGGGCTTTTTTTTTTAAGGGCTGGGAGCTGGGGCGGCTGGGGCAGCCATGCGGGGGGGGGCTGGGGGAGCAGGCAGGGGATAGGGGCTGGCAGGGTTCCCCCATGGTCCCCTCACCCAGCTCCCCTTTCCCTGCCCCTAGTGCTTACCAGCTCAGAGTTGGCTGTAGCTCCCTGCTGCAGCCACTGGGGACGGTCGAAATCATCAAAGCTCTCCGAATCTTTTCTGAAGATTCAGAGAGTTTTGAATCTATTTATCCCACTGAATTGGGCTGAATGTCCTCTGAATTGAATCACCACCCAAAGCTTCACACAGCCCTATTTAGCACCACTCTTTCATCAATCACGTTTCACTTACTTTTTTAAACTGCTCTTTAAGTTTCCAGCTCTGTTGTTTGATGGACTTAACTTGATTTATTTGAAGCTTCCAGGTTGTCCAAATTTCTGTCAGGTCTTCCTTTACTTTATTCAGATTATTAAGAGCCTCTTTAGTTACTCCCACAACATTGCCTGACTTTAATATGAGGTTCTCATTTACCTGATAAATAAAATATTAATGTAACTTCTATTTTTTTCAGAATAATTCTGCCCCTTCTCCCACCCCTCACTTGCAACATTTTTACAAGAATACCCAAAAAACCCAAAACAACAACTCCCCCCCCCCCCCCAAAAAAAAAGATTAGGAGTTTTTCATCAATAAAGTTTCACAGAAACTTTTAAGCATTTTATATTAGCAAGTGACTAAATAAGCAGAAACAATCCAGAAAGCACAGAACCCAGGTGTCCCACCTGTAAGCTGAGTGCTTTTCCTATTAAGTTATAGTCATGATCCCTTGAGCTCATTCTTTTCCTCTTGTATTCTTGGTTTTGGAGTGACCCGGATTCAAAAGGAGGAGTAAAGGGTGCAACTATTCTATGGTTATGCCATAATGCCTGGTGATTAGGGCACTCACTTGGGAAGTAGGGGATATGGGTTTAACTGTCCTTAGGCTGAAGAGCCCTCAGGGTTCCCACTTTGCAGGTGGGTATTTTTAGCCCTATACAATAGTTTTTATATGAAAAGTACACAGCGGATCAACCACTATCAACACCAGGTATGTTCTGAATGAATATTTCTGTGGCTGCTGTGCTTTGTATCGAAGTCATTGCTGTAGATGTGTTATTTGTGCTTATATCTGGATTACATTAGAGTTTATGTGGGTGCTGGGTGTCCAGCTTGCTCAAACTGGTTTGCTTCTCAGCATATGTGGACAGCAAGGGACAGACATTCAAAAAGCCTAAACCTGAATTGATTTGATCTTTGCAGGTTAGTCTAACCTGGCTAGGCTAAATCAGTTTTGTAACCAGACAGACATCCCAGAAATGCAGGCACGTGCTTGCAGTGGCTCAGGCTAGAAGCTGGGGGGTGCTAGAACAGCTCTCCCTTCCTTGCATAGTTTTGAGCTCATGGGAGTGTGGCCAGGCTCTGGCAGGAGCTCTGATTTGCCCAGCATGGAATTGATAACAGTATTTATCATCCAATTAAGAAAACAACAGAGGAACATTACTAGCATTTATTGATTCTACCTGTTGATTCAGCACAGACTGTAGCCAGCATGTGGTCTGCTAGCTAATACACAGACACCTCCTCAGCAAGGCAGAAGGGAGGGGGGAATTCCTGATTAGCAGGGAGTGGTGAGGGGAGGGTGGAACCAGCCTGCAGTCTCTGGAGCTCCAGCCAGGGAGCAGAGGGGAAGGACCAACCCTGTTGTGGAGCAGAGAGCCCTGCCCAGCCCAGAGAGCATGCCAGGATGCTGGGGGTATCTGGGTTACTTTAAACCAGCAATGGGTCTGGGACAGACATTGCATAAACTGGTTTGAGCCAAATCAGTTAAGTCTGATACTACATTCAACCAGGTTTATCTCAAACCAGTTTCAGCCATTCTCAAACTGGTTTATCTGCACTGAACATCTGTTCTGTTACAGGTTTAAACCAGTTTCTGATCATTTAAACTGGTTTCTATGTAATGTCTGTCCCTACCCAAAGTTTACATGCATAGGAAACTTTGCAGTCTGGCATATAGGCAACTGATTAGTTTTGTGGTTGCTGGAGCAAGAGTATTTTGGATTACTTTTTGCAATGTAGGGGCTTAAAGTCCACCTAAGGTAGGTGCCTAATTTACCAGCTCAGATTTTCCCCTTGGAACAAAGACCTGAATCAATACTGTGCTGTTTGCCTTGGGGTGTCATGACATTATGATAAAGCTAAAGAAGACTTCCCTGTTGGAATGATTTTCTAATGGCAAATACAGTTTCTACAATATCAAAATGTCTGTCCAGATTTCTTGATCCAATTAAATATTTTATTTTGGGCCACTTTAACCTGAATCTAGATACATTTTTTTAATTGACCTAAGATATTTCATTTTCAGTCAGTTAAAAAAAATAGCATGGAACTATTTTTTGTATCCTATGAACCAAGCTCAGTGGAAAACCACTTTATCTAAGTAGACACACAGGTTAGTGAACCTGGTCTGCATGGAAGCTTTTCTCAGGTCATATGGGACAATGAAAGGGCAACAAAAAACTACAAAGTAATGCGTTAGGGAACGCAGTTTAACATTTACCAGACTTGAAAGGAAGCTTTCCAGATCAGTTCAACAAAATGAAATTAATGCATTCCATTTTGAGAATGTCAAAATGTTTTCTTTTATTTTTAAAGTTAAAATGAAATGTTTTCAGTTTTCCAAATAAATTTTTGGGGAATTTCCATTGTCCAAATTTTGTTTTTAATTCAAATTGTGTCCCATTCCATCACTAAAACTAATGATGACATTGCCGTTTGCTGAATTAATTTATTTCTAATAGTGTTCTGTTTTTTCCATCTTGACAAACACTAGAAATGCCATGCCTTGGACAGGCTGCTTGAGATGTGATCAGAATCCAGAGTTTTAATCTTAATTTGTCACTGGTTATTGTAGTATAGTGTCTAATTGAAGGTATTATTGTGAGTTCAACAAATAATCCTGGCTAAGGTGATAACTTCATTTCTCACCATATTTACTAAATTAAGGAAACCATGACCCATATTCTCAGTGGAAAGAATCTTCTTTACAACCGTCTGCCATTGAGTTTCAGCTGTCTCCATTACAGTCTTGTTTTCCATTTCATTGTCTGTGTGTAGAGCATCAGATTTAAAGAATTCCTTCAGTCTTTCAGCATCATCATTTACCTATGGAAATACACAAGAGTCAGTTTAAATGCCTCAAATTGCAAAAAGTAAATTACTGAAATCCAGATACAGTGGTAGATTGGAGTAAAACAGTAATAAATCTCTTCCATGTTTTAAATACACCTTCCTCTCCAAAACCTGAACTATAATAAAACAAGCAGAAGTGGGTTAAATAACCTTGAAACCTATTTGAACTGCTGGGGAATAGGTTAGGGACTGAGGGTGGAAGTTATGCAGCACACAGCAATACATTTTTAAATTGTTAACAATTTCTTCAATTTCTCTGAGATCTTATTACATTATATCAATATTATAATGCACTTTGCAGCATTTAATGTGAAGTAGCTCAAATCAGCATTTGTCAAACAGAACACCACAAATTATAGACATAAAAAATTAAAAGAAGTCAAACATTAGGACATAGACAATTAGATGTGATCTAGTTTTCAAGCTGTCTTCAGTAGTAACAATAAATAACTGTGATAGCCAAATTTATCTAAAAGATTCATTTTAACCTTTGTTCTTACTTAGATTAAAACACACAAGAAAAATATTGGTTAATACTAGGGCTATGCGAAGCTTTGGGTGCTGATTTGATTCAGAGGAGTTTTGACCTCATTTAGTGGCTGAATCTCCAAATTCAAATTGAATCAGGGGACCAATTTAAAGATATGAGTTGATTTGAAGCTCTCTGAATTGATTTGGAAAAGATTCAGAGAGCTTCAGTGATTCAGGCAGTCCCCCCTGGCTGCAGCATGGAGCAGGACCTGGACTCCATGCTGGTAAGTGGGGGGAGGGGAGAGGAGGGGACCATGGGGGATCCCTGCCAGGCCCCATCCCCTGTCTGCTCCCCCAGTCTCCCTAAGCACCCCCCAACCCCTGCCCACTCTCCCAGCCCTCCCTACCTGGTCCTAGCTCCTGGTTGTTTAAAAAAAAAGCCCCTACTCACTGGGTGCTGCCAGGCGGGGGGGCAATCCCTGCTGTCCCCCACTGCCCCATGCTGTGTGGAGGGCTCTGCTACAAGCTCCCCAATGCTTGCCTGTTCTCCCAGCCCCCACATGGTTGCCCCACCCCTCCAAGCTCTTGGCCCTTTAAAAAAAAAGAAACCCCTGACTCACCAGCTCCTGTGGGCTTGTGGAGGCTTGTGGAAGAGCACCCCTCCCTATGCAGTGTGGGGCAGCAGGGATCGCTCCGCACTGGGCAGAAGCTGGTGAGTCTGGGTTGTTTGTTTTTTTTAAAGGGCCAGGAGCTAAGGCAGGAGGGGCAGCCATGGGGCGGGGGTGCTGGGACAGCAGGCAGGGGTACAGGGGCTTGTGACAAAGTCCTCCCACATGGTGTGGGGCAGTGAAAGGCAGCAGGGATCGCCCCCCGCCTGGCAGCAGCTGGTGAGACCTGGAAGCTGGGGTGGGCGGGGCTGGGAGAGCAGGTGGGGGATGGGCCTGTGTGATTTGGAGATTCTGATTCGGCAGCAGCCAAATCTCTGAATCAGATTTGGTGGAATCGATGTGGGACAGTGATTCGAATTACCAAATCAAATCACTGTCCCCCTGAATCAGCCGAATCCGAAGTGAATACTAGCCGCTTCACATAGGCCTAGTTAATACTATTGAGGTAGTTAAACAAGCAAACAAAGCAAAAGAAATTCTATTATTGATTCACATTGATTAATAAAAGTGTTTTTAAAATTTAGGAATTGATTTTTGCTTCTGTTAGGGCTGGCTTACACTTGATATTGACACTCATTTAACTCAATTAATAGAAACAACAGTTAGTTAAATTGGAATTGGCCTCTTTGGTGAACGCAGTTATTATAACAATATAAAAAAGTTTGTGTCCATACTGAAACAAACTACGCTGATGTGAACACTTTTGCATTGATATCCACTGCAGGGGTTGAACTGGTTTAATCATACTGATTTCTCAACTGGTGTATTTAAAATAGTCTAATCACTGCACAGAGACTAGTCCTTAACTGCTATAAATTCTCTGATCTATTTTTCTATTGTATTCTATTCTATTCTAGTACTGAATCAAGCAAGGACTTCTTCTGAGGGAAATTAACTCCTTCAGAATAGACTGCAGTGTAAGAAGGTCTATACACCTGCCATATTTTAGCAATTCTAGAGGCTGTTTTAAGCTAGACAAAAATCCTCATTTTCTTTTGAAGCTAAAGAATGAGGTCTGGGAAGTAAGGAGCTAATATATACCTCCTTGGCAGACTTTAAAAATGCCACATAAGCTTTTAGAATGTCTAGTTTTGAGCTGATATTTTTGCTAAGTGTTTTCAGTTCTTCATTTAGAAGTTCAGCTTTGTTAGAAAAAGTTGCCATCTCTTCAGGTTCAAATTCATCCCCTTCCTTAATGATTCTCACAGCTGCTTCCAGCTGATGTGATGTTTCCTACAATGGCATAAGCATAGAACACAGTTTAGCACACTGAAAAGGACTTGTGAAAAAAAATCACATCTCATGTTAATTTCCGACTGGCTCCTTCAGTTTACTTCACCCACCCAGACAGTGAAAGAACAACTCTAAATGTTCATCAGTTAGCCACCATTCCATAGGAACATTTTAAAACCAAATACAAAGGTTGAATATCCCAATCACATCTAGTAATTTTAAATAGGAAAAACATAAGCTTGAATATTTAAAATAAGTGCATAGAAAGACAAGATTCTTTGGGTAGATGTGATATCTTTTATTAGACCAACTAAATAGTTGGAAAAATTGTTCTTTGCAAACTTTTGGGCACAAACACTCTTCTTCAGGCATAGGAAGAGTCTGTTGTTGTTTTGTGTGCTCTGCTGGGTAGAACAGAAGCCAATAAGCAAATTGCAGGTCTGTGAAAATGCAAATGCATGGCAGTTCATTCTGGTATGCAGTTGCTGTTTGGTTTCTCCTACATATTTTCCATCAGGGCATTTGGTGCACTGGATGAGATATATTACATTTCTGGAGGTGCAGGCATAAGATCCAGGAATGGTGATGGTTGCATTGTGGGGTGTGGTTATTGTGGGAGTGGTGGAGATGTGTTGGCAGGCTTTACATTTCTTGTCCTTGCATGGTCTGGATACATTCAGTGTGCTTTGGGCCATAGGAATTTTGCTTCCAGTGATGAATTTGGTGAGGTTTGGTGCTTGCTTAAAGGCTGGAATGAGTGGTTCTAGAAAGATCTTTTTAAGAACTGAGTCTTTTACTAGTATGGGTTGAAATTGTTTGAGGATTTTCCATATAGGTTCCAGGGAAGGATGGTATGTAATAACTAATGGTGTGCCATTCATGGGGATTTTCTTTTTGTACTGCAGCAATTCCTCACCTGGTATCCAGGTGGCTCTTTCTAAAGTACAATTCATCTCTCTGGATACATGTCCTTGTTGGGTGAAAGCCCTTTTGAGAGTTGTGAGGTGACAATTGCAGGTATTCTTCTTGGTGCAAATTCGGTGGTATTGGAGGGCTTGGCTGTATATTATAGCTTTCTTGGTGTGTTTAGGGTGATTGCTGGTTCCATGTAGGGGAACAGAGTGCCCCTGCTGTGAGGCCCCACTCCCTGCCAAAGCTTGTTGGATGGGGTCGGGAGGGTGGGGGGGGGGGCAGGATGGGGTTGCTGCAGGGCTGTGCAGCAGCTTGGCTGTCACTGACTCAGGTTAGAGCCAGTCAAGGGGATGGGGCCAGCCTGGCACTCAGGCTACAGCAGCCCTGTGCAATACTGCCTGGGATGGGGGTGTTCATACTTTAAGTTAACCCTTGATGGGATCTGGCACAGGTGTTTGATAAAGCACTCTAACAAAAATGCTTTAGATTAATTCATGTCCATCCAGGGTTAACTAAGAGCAGGATCCACCATTTTTAAAGCACTTTATGTGTTATGAATGGTTGGTCTGTTATAGCTGTAAAGTGCTTTCTGTGCATTTAAAGCACACTAAGTGTAACGCCTATACCCACTCCAAGATAACAGATTCATTCAGAATCTCATTTGTGAGCTCTGCAGTTTTCACTCCAACTTCATGCAAGTATAATTCTTGTAGTTGTACCTATACTTTCAACCAGGCCTTAAAAAAAATCTGAGAATCCTTCCCTTAGATGTTGGGTTGATATTTTAAGGATCTTAGTGAATAAATGGCCCAAAAGGACATAAACAGCAACATTTTTGGTTTTCAACTGCACTTAAAAATAGTAATGAAAAAAATTCAGCCCTAGTTACAAGCCTAATGCTGCTGTAGTGAAATTTAGAAGAATTCAAGGTTTCTACTGAATGTCAGAAGTTTGGCAACCAGGATAAATAATTTCAAGAGACAACACAGAAGTTTTTGCTTTGGGGTTTTTCAAATTAGTTCCTGACCCCAACATTTTCATCATTTTTTTCACACTTTAAAAATGTTAACGTGATTTTATGGAATGATCACTAGGGGTGTGCAAAGCAGGCCCTATTCAATTCAGATTTGGATTCGGCCCAAATCAGGGACAGTGATTTGATTTGTTGAATCACTCCCTGATTTCATTTGGCCAAATCCGAATCTGAAGATTTGATGCTGATTCAGAGAATCAGCAATTTGGACATAAACAGAGCTTTAAATGTTTTTTCTATATAGCTTGAGGTACCAGCACAGCTTGTGAACACTGAGATGCTGGGGTGCACGGAGCATCCCACAGGAGCACAGGGGGGCCCTCCATGTGCTTGGCGGTGAACCTGGAAGTGGACCAGAAGTACTTCTGGTCCACTTCTGGGTCCACTGCGGAGCCCCTTGCAGCCCCCTGGCTTAGTGATTGGCTGTGGGGGGACCCTGGGTGTCCCTCCCAGACCCAGGAGACATCAGCCACTGAGCTGGGGGGCCGCAGGGGGGGCTCCTGGTGGGCTCCCCATTGGACTTGGAAGTGGACCGGAGTACTTCTGGTCCATTTCTGGGGCTGCTGCCAAGTGCACTGAGGAGCCCCCATGCTTCTGTGGGACACTTCATGCACCCCAGCATCGCAGCACTCACAAACCGCCTGCTACCTAGAGGTATGTAGAAAAAAACATTTAAAGCTGTGTCTATATCCGAATCGCCAAGTCTTTCCCAATCTCTCCAAATCAATTCAGAGGGTTCCATTTCAATTCAGAGAGATTAAAGGGTCCTATGATTCGATTTGGATTCAGAGATTTGGCCACTGAATCAGGCCAAATCTCCACCAAATCAAATCAGGGACCATAGCTTCACACAGCCCTAATGATCACCCTATATATCTAAAGTCATCAATCAAAACTGTATATGTTAGGAGGGCATAAGAATACAACATAAGAAAAGAGCTTATATGCATCTACTTCTGGTTCCAGAGACCTAACCCAGCTTTAAATACTTCAGTCAATCTCTTGGATTCATACAGCATGACATACTTATCTTTGATAATCAGCCAAGAGTGCAAATTATATATCATGTGAAATTCCACAGGAAGAATGGTAAGGTGACTATGATCTGCAGTCTAAGCCGCTCACATTGGTTTAAAAAAAATTCACAACAGGCAAAAGAAATTTCCAAGTCAGAATAGTGTCACACAAGTGAGGAAGAAATGTCAGCAAAAATGACCACGTGCTCTTTTGCTACAAATAATGGGCAAGCTGCTATTAATTTTGCATTCTTGCTGAGTGATCTTCAGAGTTACTTGTAGGTAAACTATGTTTTCAGTGCTACTGCCCAAATGAAATTGATAAATTATAGAACTGATTACAAGAAAACAACAAGAAAAGGAACTCTAAAAAAGTAATGAAGTTCTAAGAGCAGTGCTGAGAGTGGAAGTAGCTTCAAATAGAATATGCACAGCTGCGCTGTCGAAGGGCTTCCCAGGCATGTAATATGCACCTATATTAATATTTCCACAGGCTAAGGGAAGTATAAATTGGCTTTAATATACCTCTGTACCCTCCTGATCCTGTGGGTGCTCCTGGGGCTGGGAAAGGTCTATTGTGTAACTTGAATAGCCAAGTTACAAGAGTCTCCCTGGGATATGCCAATAGCAAGGCAGCCTTTTGGCTTTCTCCACTGTTTCTGCACCTCAGAAATGCTCCCCCATCCAGAAGTGAAACTTTTAAGCTATCAAGCTCTTTGTGTCCATATAAAGAAGCTGGAGCAGGACTGAGAATCTCATCCCAGGTACTGTTCATGTCTTTCAACACCACAAAACTCAATAAGCCATGTATCAGTACTCATACACATCAAAAGCATTGTGTTGTAGAGGTATTAAAATCATATGACAATGTTTAGACCCTGAAACAGGATAGGGTGATTTAAAAAAATGAAAAATGGACACACCAAAACTATAAGAACCACCTGCTTGCAATCTTCATTATGTTATTGTTGATGGACAAGTATTTTTAATAAATAGGCAGACTTATTTCCTTCCAAGGAAATGTGACAATCCTTCTCTAAACCTCTCAGCATTTGGAAATTCCTATAGTGTGCACCGTGTCTAAAAATACTAACATTAATACCAAATGAAAGGGTGTTTTACCTTAGCTTGATTAGCCAGCTCTAGGTGTTTGTTCAAAATTCTCTCTGATTCAGACAAACAAGACCCAGGATCCATACCAATGGTAAGTATAGGACTGATTTTTTTAATTGACATTGATACCTTTAATTAAAAATATAATATAATCATTAATTTATATCATCAAGAGCTATGAAAACACAAATCTTCATAGTTTAGCTAAGTTTGGCAGATTTCAAATTTTGACAGATAATATTGATGTTTATTTTTAATAATTTATTTTGATTTTTATGTATTTACATTTTCAGGAATGTGCAAAATTAGGGCTGTGGGGAGCAGACAATTTAACTGCCCATTGCGACAAATTTAACTACTGTAGGACTGCCACCATTTGAGTAGCAAAGCTGCTATCAGTCCCAGTTCTGCTCGCCCATGGCTCCCTTATCTTCTTTGTCACTTCCTCTTCCTTTGTTCCTAGTCCCCTGGGTTTGGTGGGAGTTGCAGTCTAAATTACAGTCAGCATGGTTCTGTAGGATTGTTCACCCTGTTGTTAGACACTCCATCAGCCATCATTTTTCTTATGTCCCCTTTCTATACATTTTGATTATTAATGACGGAAGTATCTTTTCAGTGGTCTGTGAGTGTGAGGTGAAATCAATGTTTATTAGCATTTACCAGTAAAAAACAAATCCTGTCACACCTACATATAGCCAGGGGAGATATTTAGAAGTTGTCATGTAAGTATTTGGGTTTCTATTTTCTAATCCTTAATATAATGCAATGGAATTAAGAAATTTAGGGAATGCAAAAATTAAAATGAAAAATATCTAAGTTGCTTTTCTTTCTCTCCCTTGTAATTATTTCAGCATTTGTATCACAAAGGACAATTATTGTGTTTTAATCTAGAATTTATGACTTTGAAATCAATGCTTCATTAAAAAAAAAGAAAGTATAGACAAATTTTTGTTTTAGAAAAAGAAAACTTTTTGGTTGGCACTTTTCTGCCAATCAAAATGTTTTATTTTATGCAGAGATGTATATATAACTTCCCTCAGTGACAATGGGAGTTAAATATATACAATGATAATACAATAGGTCATGAAGAGCAGCTGTAGACAACTCCAGATATGATATACATAGCCATTAATAACGATGCAAATTTACGAATACCATACATTTCAAGAAGAAATTTCAGGCTTTGTGTGCACCAAATGAAACTCAATGCCAACTGTATTTAGAACCAGATCCTTCAGCAGGCTGTGCATGACTGGAAGATTGCATAGGGAAGTGTTTTTTCTCCTTTTTTTTAAAGCAAGATGGGAACCCTGGTTCAAATTTTCCAAAAAAACCTAGCGGTGGGTGTCAGGAATGGAATATCCAAAAAGAAGACAACCAGGCTCAGAGGCCACATATGACATCATGGACCTAAGTTCATGTTTCATTGTGAAGAACAAAATTATTAAATTTACAGAATTAACTTGATTTAGATTAACATGTTTTTATTGAAACTTGTTGCAAAAGACCAAGAGCAAGTAGCAGGGAATCTTTTGTTTTTTAGCTAATTAAACTGTATATTTTTATTTCATCCATTCTAATAGGTCTTGAAATCTCATTTATGGAAAATACATGCAAAGGGATCCATTGATTACAAATTGACTTCTTCCCTTTTGACTCAATATTTCCTTGTGAATATTCATCCTATTTCATGTGTATATATAGGATGTCAAATTACATATTTAATAATTATCAAATCATTATATATTATCTTTTTTTTTTTAGTTATGCCTTGGGATTTCTTTGCTACGAACCTTGTTACAAAGATTATATTGCATTTGAGCTATAATGGGCATTCAGAGTCTCTTTTACAGACTATGTGCCTATTATACCTCAAATGCAACATTGTGGAGGTCAGTAGGAGTTGAGGACACTCAGCAGGTTAGAGAGACTGTCAAGCATCTTGTAGAAACAGAACTTTAATGAATAAAATGAATTTTTATACCGAATGTGATGTACTCTGCTTTGGCAGCAGAGCAATCACATCAACCCTGCTGTGATTCACAGTTACTATTTCTATTGTTCCCTGAGTTTGCTGTACCACCTTTTCCATTTTCAACAAAATGCATTTAAAAAAAAAAAGAGAGAGAGAGAGAGAAATTATGCAGAAAACCTATATCAGTACCAGTCCTAATCATTTGTTTATCTCTGACAAGGCATGCTCATCCTCATACCACATTATGATTATTCGTTTGTATGCACTGCTATCATGTTTTCAGTGAAATGGATTCATTTCCGTAGCCGGAGTTTTAGGTTTACTGGCAATAGTCTAACTGAGGGTGGGCAACCAGGGCACAAGGACCAGGCACCAATTTAGGTCAAAGAATAGAAGGGGGGAGGGGAGGGCACCAGGATGATAGCATCCAGACAGCCTGTGCTGTTGTAGCAGCAGCCCAAGCCCACAACACAGCAGAAGTAACAGGGGTCTCCACAATCAGGTAAGACTCATTTGACATCCCACCGTGGCTCTCTGGCATTCTGCCCAAAGCACTGAAATAGCTAGTTATGCCTCTATTTATAGGGCCCACTGCTGCACTCAGCACTTTACACATATTTGATATTATTTACCAAAGAAATATATCATTATTGTTATTAACCCACACCCCCAGAACTCTAATATTTTGACAGCTTTACTTTAACAAATTAATATAGCTTGCAGGATAACATTAACAACAACAACAACAACAACAACAACAACAAAAGCATTCCATGATGTACCTTTTTTAGATAATCTTCTAATGAGGCAGTTAGCTGCTGTTTCTTTAAAGAAAATTCTGTGTAAGCAGGACACTGCCTGGTCAGTTGATCCACTCTTTTCTGAATGTATTCTATCATTTCCTGAATTCCAGGCAGCCAAGAACTAAATTGGAACAATACAGCTGTTAGGACTTCTCCAGGCTTGTGCAGCAGCCAAGATGACAGCAATTAAAAATAACATCGCTGTTTCAGATCAGAGGTGATTTAGCAACAACTTAAACACTCAAGCCTTAAAAAGTCATTATAAATATCAGTAATAAACAAAGCAAAACTGATAATGAGTAGGGCAGAAAGAGAGACTACATTTTCAATTTATAAATTAGCCTCAGGCACCAATTCCCTGGCTCACACTGAGAACTACCTTTTCCAGAAATAGTTTCAATGACTTCAGTTACCTGAGGAGTAAGGTAGTGTTCAGTGCAAGAAGGGGATCAGGCTGACTCTCCCAAAACTGAACAGAAGAAAGATAAATGAACTAAAAATATCTGGTAAGTCACAGAGGCTTAGATTTCTATTTTAAAAGGATGTGCCTCGTCTGCCTCTCAAATTTTCTTCCAGTAGGTGCACAAAATGTCATCAACATTCCACCCATGCTTTAAATGTTTGTTTAAAGACACTGTTTGAACATAGTGGCAAGTGACAAAGTACTGACTTGCCCTATAATTTAAAACATTTAAACATCAGGGTGCCAATTCACAATAAATGAATACTTGAGGCAGTTCTCTACAATTTGAAAAAAAGTTATCACATACAATTAGGTTTTGAAGATAGCATGTAAAAGAGATCAAACCTTCGTATTAATTAAGTATTGAAGCTTTCTCTAACTAAAAAAAAAAGATTGATATGACAAACACAGTTAAAATGTCATCTTTGTTAAAGTCCTCTAGTAGCTTTTTAACATGCTTACCCTGATAAAGACACTTACACAGGGCCTGTTCCTATGCCCACTGAAGTGCCAGCCTGGTGCATAGCACACCCCTTCCCAAACATTACTGTGGACTATATCAAGGTAATACTGATTACCTTGAATTAATATAAAATCCAAGATGGTAATAATAGCATTATTTAATAATAACATGATTTGGTATTCTGCAAACTAATTGCCTGAAATCTTTTATTTTTTAATTTAATATTACATTTGTAAAATATTATTCCTCTATTCTAACATTCTTAAGAAGAGATGATCCTTTTAACAGTGTCTTCAAACACTACAGAGATTAGGATTATGCCTCTTGAAGATGATTACGTAGAGTTTAATAACATCTTGGAAACAGCTACTATTTTTTATGCTATTAACACAGGTAACTAATTTATGATACGGTGAAATCAAATTTAGTCATCAGTAAACGAGGGCAAGTCTACTGATAGGCAAAGGAGGCTGGCCAGAAAAATAATGAGGACAAACTCTCGGACTTGGTACAGACATTATACTTAACACACATTAAGCATGCAGAAAAGGCTTTAAAGCTAAACAGAACAGATGGCACTTAAAGCACAGGACCTGGTATTGGGGGGAGACAGCTTCTCTGTCACACGGACCTGGCCCAGCACCCCCTGAGACCCCAGCCAGCAAGCTGTGGGGGACCCTTGTGGTGGGGGGCTCCATTCATCCCCCCTTCTCCCCAGCTGCTGCTGACAGTCATCTGCCGGTGGGGGAAGGCAGGGCTGGGGGGAGGGGCTGCTCCAGCAACCTCCTGGGAGGTGTGCAGGAGCACCCCACACTGCTGGCCTCAGCCAGTGCAGACAGGCACCGAGCCCCTCTGCCACCAGATGGTGAATATCTGTTTGATTCATTCCCATTCTAACTTATAGCACTTTAAGTAAAGTGTGATAGTTAGATTGTTTCTGCCAGGGGCTTTTTGAATGTCTGTACTGATCCTTAGTGATTTCAGAATATCTGTGAATTAAAAGTATGCATTTTATATAGAAAACCTGAGGAGTAAGGTAGTGTACATGCTTGAATATACAAAAAGAGAAATTCACAAACGCTCAGCAGTGATATTATTTCTAGAGATATGCTCACTTGAAACAAAAACCTGATTTGGATTTTTTATCTATTTAAATATATAGTAGTAGTGAGATTATAATAAGGAACTGCTCAGTACAGTCTTTAACTATATCTCCACTTGCCTAGTGAACAAGGTTTTTCCCTTACTCTTTAATTTATTCTGACTAATTTCTAGTATACTAGGGAGATTTCTGTGCTAGAAGATTTTCAGAGCTAGAACTATAAAGTTCCATTTCTTCAGTCTTTAAATCAGTGATATTCCTCAAGGAATAAAAGACCACTCAGTGCAAGAGAGACAAAATTTAGCTGTTAAAAGCTGTATAGGGCAAGACTTTTCTTGTATGTATATAAACTGCCTAGTACATTTTGAATACTCTACTATCACTACAAAAATCATGTGGATGTGACCATTTATTTCAATCTTAAATCTTTTCCTACTGTTCCCTGCCTTCACCCACATTAAATATGTATTTAACCCTTTTCAGTTATCAATACCTAGCCAGACTTTTGATATCATATTTATGATCCAGGTTTTGTTATCAATAGTCATGCTTAATAGTTTTTTAATTTGAGGAAAAATCCCATCAAAATTAAAGCAGCCTTGAATGAACCCCTAATCATGGTTGCCCCTAAGCATAATCTCCCCTGCTGGCCCCTTGCAGACGTGCACCTGGATAATTTTCTCAAAGAGCTTCCCCAGGACCGAGGTAAAACTAACAGGCCTGTAGTTTCCTGGGTCCTCCTTCCTATAGTCGAAAGAGCAAAAATGCAAGCAAGTAAGTTGAGTCACATGGCTCTCACCAGAGTAATTGCTTTTCTGGAAATACCATTCCAGCCAGAATAGCAATAGATGGATTAACTAGTAGCAGTAGCAAACCTTAAAATATGGAGTTCAAAATGGCAAGGAAAGGCATTGCAAAGACTTATCCATTTGATTAAAGTGATTAATAATGCTGTTTTAAGAATTAGACAATGTTCTTCATACTGAAGGATCCCAAAGCAAATGATTTACCTTATTCAGGGATCATTTCACTCAACACAAGAAAGCAAATGCCTCTGGGCTGGAATGTAGCAGCTGCTGTTTAACATCAAAACAGTCAAGATCTCAGGAGAGGAAATTAGATAGAATACAAATTTCAACTGAAACAGTAAATTCAGAAAGGTCTATAACTATGCAAGTTGGGATTGAATTCTAACACATGTGGAAAGTAACACAAAATCCATATCTCCACAACTCACAATTAAAACCATTTTATTTCCACTGTTTTTTCTCTCTGAGTACCCAAAAAAATCTTACCTGTAGTGGCTACCAAACTTTAAACTTTGCTTTGCTTTGCTTTACTCATCACCTCTTTTTCTGCCACCACAAATCCCATAGGAGAGAATGGAGCCAGTCTGGGCTTTATGTCACACCCTTTGTTCACTGCCTAGCTCTCCTCATTTTCCAACTTAAGTATGTCATGTAAACCAGAAATTTGTGGGGGCAGCTCGTAGTGGGGAAATATTGTTCAGAAGGAAAAAAAAAGGGGGGGGGGGCATTAGGATTCCCTACAGATAACAGCACTGATTTGCTCTTACTTTCCACCATTATATATCTCTCCCTTTACCTGGCAGCCTTAATTACTCATAGAAACTCATTCTCCAACAGCATATTGGTTTAATAATAACAAACAATTGCCCATCTCTTCTTTTAGAAGTATCATGTAGTTTCGATCCAACAACTCTTCCGTAGAGAGAGGTGGTTACCCATTAGTTTGAATTTAGTTAGAAGGCAGAGCAGCGTAGCACCTTAGTGACAAACTGCAGTGTCGAAGGAGCACTGCGTAGGGGCATGGCCCTTGATGTCTGTGACAGCTGAAATTATGTCTGTGTGATAAAGGTGCTTGCTGAAGGCCCTATGAAGTTTAGACCAAGTGTTTTTCTGTATTTGTTTAGATATTAAGCTATATGTTGTTGCTAAAGGCCTAATTAAAGTTTAAGATGTAGTGAGGCCTTGTATAAAGTAAGGCCTAGTAAATTTAGCAAAGCCTTGAAGTAGTAAGGCCCCATGGCGTAGTTAAAATTACCTTATCAAAAGAATACAAGGCTTGTACTGTTAATTGGTCAGTCTAAGGACAGTTGAAGTAAAAGGAATCTGAGTGGTTGTACATTATCAGAACCATTCAGAAGCTTTAAATTGGCTGGAATATCTGGAAACCATTCAGAAGGAAGATACAGCTCTGTGAAAAGGATTAGTTAGCTGTTACCTGGATCAGTGGGCCCATGGACCTTGAGAAGCCCAAGGACTGCATTCCTGGGTCCTTCCCAGTACTCCTTTGGACAGTGCTGTTCAGGGATGCCTGACTTCACTGAACTTTGTGGAAAGAGAAGCTTGCTGTGTATCAGGCATCAGAGGGGACTGCCGATAAGTTGCCGACGCAAATTGCTTTTGTCTGTCATTGTTTGTTTTGTTACTACGCGTAGTTGTGTTTTTGTTAAGTCAATAAATCTTTCTTACCTTTCTACCCCTGACCATACTCTCAATCCCAAACCCTCCGCAGGCGGCTGGGACAGACGTCCTGATGATTTATACCTGTGTGTTGTTAATCGGAATGTCCCAACCTTAACTAATCAGACTCTAGCCACAGCCCAGTTTCTCACCTGCCATGACTTGATGGAACTTTTCCTTTGGGAGGTGATGTTATAGTGTGAGTCTTATTGTTATTGTGTTAGGCTCACTCCTACTGGGGCTCCAACCTCCCCTCTTACCCAAACTTACGTCAACCAGCTTTATTTTTATTAGGAAATACTGTCAGGATCTTATTCACTCAATCTTCCTCACAGTCCGTTTTATCACTGGGCTGCCTTTCATCACACTTTAAACTAGTTGCCTTTATCGTGGAAGGCTGTCCCGAGCATGCCCCAAAGGGGTCAGACACTGGTGGGTATTTCCCACTGGGACTAGTAACCTTGACAAACCTCTTTACTGGGTTTGAACCTAGGTGGGTTCCTCTATACTCAGTCCTTCTTTGCTCTTATATTTTTCTTTTCTTTGGCTCTAGGTTTTGACTTGATCAGTCACAGTGAGGATTCCTTCCATCATCAAAACAAAGAAAAAAAACTGGGAAAAGAACAAAACACAGGAACCTTCACTTTTACAGCTCCACAGGGGTCAAACAGTCTCTGAATCTCATAACAGAAGAATCACAAAAGAAAGGAAACTTCCCTGTGTATTCTGGTCTTTCCTCTGCAGTCCCTTGGCTCCCAGGACTTTAACCCTCAATGCTGCCTTGCTTGATGCTGCCCTATCAGAGCTCCTCTGAACTTACTGACCGGGACCAGGTCTCAAAGCCCATTCCCGGCGTTCAGTATCATCAACTTCTATTGAGAGCCTCTGTCTTGCCTCAGTTCTCTCCTCTCATTGCTCTCTCTCTCTCTGGAGGGAGTTTCTGACCGGAAGTAGCCCCAAGATCCAGTGGGGATCCAACTCGGATCACTCAGTGCTCTGGTAAACAGAGTTCCGGACATGCCGGAATGGCCCTCCTCAGCATTGTGACTGCGCCTGCTGGTAAGTCCAGGTGAGGATCTTCCTTTTTTTCTAAAGAGTCACCATGAGCCTTTTCACAGCAGGCAGCCATCACCTCCAAAAGTTTATGCCTCTAGGAAGCAGTTAGTTTCTAAGGGTGCCTATACACGTGCAGCAAGGCTGCTCCAATGTGCTGTAATTACAGCACATCAGAGCACACTCGATAAATTGAGTCTGCTGGAGCATGGTAATTACTGTGCTCTAGCAGACTCCAGCATCTCAAGTATCAGCGTCTCTGTGCTGAAAAATGGTGTCAGGAGTGCTTTTACTAAAGCGTGTTTGATGAGCTTTAGTTAAAATGCCCCTGCACAAGATGCTCCAGGTGTTTTATTTACAGCAGCTTTAACTGCTGTAATTAAAGCGCCCCTTCACGCCCAGATGTGAGGTTAATCACATCTTAACTGGCTAATCACATCTTAAGTAGTGACCTGGTCACACATTCATTCAATTAATGGCATGATAAAATGGGGAGTAAGCCACAAAGTTATTACACAAAATATACGTTGCTGGTTCCTATCATACCTTTAACTGAACATGTGGCCAGTGCTCCTAGCCTCTGGAGTGTACCAGAGCCTAAAGCATTTTTGGACACCCCAAAAAAGAAATGATACTATAAGGGACTAGTTCAGTAGTTAACCTGATAAGGTATTGGTAGTAAACTTGGGCAGATGTCCCTAGTAAAGAGTTTTTCTCCTATTACAGCAATGTTCCCAATCTACAACACATAGTAGAATGTACTAGCATTGCTATTGCTCGTGTTGCCAATACAGAGTGATTTTTAATTAATTTCACCTCCAATAAAATTACATCATGACAATTCATCACCTTCTCTCTTGATCTATCCTGAGGTTTCAGTATCCAAGTACTCAGACAATAAAGAGGACCATTAAAAAGATAGGTAGGAAGCTAATGGTTGAAGTGATTTGGGGTTTTCTCAAACATGTTTAAAGCCTCCTGATATCAAACACTGTTAGACAGATATGAGTTGGAATACCTCCCCATGGCGTCCATCCAAGATTGCTGTTGGCTTATGAAAATGAAAAGAAGGCAACCATGAGGAAAATCCTTTCTCCTATTTTTTCTAACCTTGTAAAATACCAGCAGCTGTAAGAGCAGAAGCGGGAACAATAAGGAAAGCTGCATGTATTATGGGTAAAGAGACTGAACTTAACATAGGGCCTCTTTACTTTAAATAACTCAAGAGGGAACTACTGATAGAATGTCATATGCATAAAAATCAGTGCAGTGCAATTGTGTGTTTTTTATTTAATTATTTTATTGTTATTATTCTAGTATTAGCAGATAATTCTATATTGGAGAGTTCCTACATAACTCCAAAGTGTTAACATTAAAGCACCACTTTTAAAATCCATAGAATCCCTACATTCCATTAAACCAATCTCTTTCCAAGCTGTAGAGCATAGGATATGATCAGCTGTTTCACTTAATTTTGACATCACTGGTGTAAATCAGGAGCATCTCCTTCTAAGTTCATAGAATTACGTAGATCTTGTTATTAACCTTATGTTTGGCATTTATTTGTAAATAAAGATCTGAAAGGGCATGTCTAGGCCATCCTGACATGGTGTTGGGAAGTGTCTTTTCTGAGCCACAATACATCTGCTCCACACACATTGTCTCCTGAGCCAGAAGTAGTTTATGCTGTTTAGTGCAGTGTTAGGCCCATTTTCATAAATTCTGTTTTTCAGAGCCCCCCTATGATGCACTTTCAGCACTGAACTAAACTTGCTAACTAGCTACATTAGTTTTGGTATAGTGACCTCTAATGCTGTGCTGGATCAGTATTAACATGCCCTAAAGAGTGGAGAAACTGTTCATAATTGCATTTAGTTCCATATGTATTACTTTCTATCATATATATATATGAGGTTCATGCGTGCATGCGTGTGTGTGTGTGTATGTATATGTGTGTGTGTGTGTATATATAAATAAATACAATTATACATTAGAATTATACTATACCTTGTTAGATTAAGTAATATCAATTACATTAATTATAAATATATTTTTAAGAGTCTTAAAATGTTCCCTTTGGATTGTAAAGACATCAATGTGCATAAGCATTATAACTCTGTTTCCATGATTGTATATTCTTTATCTGGATTGCAGTCTTGTTCTAAGTATAACCTAGACATAAACACAGCTCCCTGGAAAGCTTTAGTGTCTTCACTGTAAATCACATATTCTTAAAAAATATTGCTACAGAAGACAGACTAGCTCACATGAATGGTATCAATGAGATCTGAAAAATAAAAATGGCTGAAATTTTGAAGAGACTGCTGTGCCAGTTAGGCCTCACTCCACATTCAGCTGAACAGAGGCTGGTCCCAGGTGTGTTTTATTTTGATTTGAATTAAAGGAAGCTCTAAAGCAGCTGGAAAATGTAGAGAAATACAGCTTCCTTTACTCACCTGTGAGAGTCTCCTTTACCAACTAAGGCTTTTCCCTTTTGCAAGGCATCAGTTGTACAGGCTTTAATCTCTCCCTGTAATTCCTCATGCTTCATCACCAAGATAGGCAAGCTTAATCCTTCTTCATTAAGGAGCTTAATGTAAGCCTCAATACCTCCAAGAACATCAAATGCCTGCCAAATGAAAAAAATAAAACAACGTATTTTTCAGGGTCAGAGTGAAGCTGTAGCCATGATGGTCTAGGAAATATGTGAGGGGCAAGGATTTTTGTGGGTTGTCTCTCTTATTGGACCACCTGCATATGTGGAATAGATTTAGAGAAGTTTTTGGATGAAAGGCATTCTTCTTCACACAGTTTTACAGAAGCAGTCACACCAATGGAATTCTAAGTCTGAACAATAATGGCTCGAGAGCAATGCAGACAAGAGCGTATCAGGAAAGCAGCTTTTTGAAGCATAGCACATTTCTCAAAAATCAATGGGACATAGGACTGTGTTTTCCCTCTACTCTAAAAATTAACTTTCTACAAATAACATTGCAGAATTCCACATTGCTTGCTTGCTTGGTTTCTTAAAGGGAGGCTTTTATGTCAAAAAGTTCAAGCAGAGAATTCAAACCTTTTCCCCCAGTTCAGCCAAAGGTAAAGCTTGGGATCTGGCATCGAAACAAAGTTCTTCCAGTTTGTACCTCAGAACTACTAATAATTAATACTACATTGGCCAATTCTGTTCTTGATTATATTCAATTTGTAGTCATTTTTTGCCTTTGTACACTTCATTCACCACAAACAAAAATGGTAGGTTTGTTCTATTTGCTTGTTCTTTGTTTTCTTTCTCCTATGAAAAGCTTTCACCATCATTAATATCCCATTTTACATATATACAAGGCTGGGATGGGAGAATGGGGGGGTATATATTTGTTATATGAAGTGGTCAGCAGACTTAAGGCTATGATTGGCTTTACTCAGGTGAATATTCCATTGTTTACAACTAGTTAAAATAGGTTGCTGAACCAAGGCTTTTGAAAGAAGTGGAAAGACTCCTGAAGAAGTGTTTGTTAAAGAAACTACATTTTAAAGAGTAATTTTAATATAGTACATTAAAGTGTTATTAAATCAAAAAATCTTTGAAACAGATTCAATGTTTAGTTAATTAAAAGAGGTCTACAATGATTCTAAAACATTTACAGAACTAGAATGAAATCAGCAAAACAGAATCTTTTAAAAGTCAAATTTCAAATAGGGTCTAAGAGCTATCTCAGCTCAACTTCTACAATATGCTATATATGACTGAAAGAAGCAACTGAGACCTTTAGGTTCTGAGCCAAAATAATAACTATTGATCCTTAAATGCCAAAGAGGTCTATTCCCCTTCAACAGCAAAATCTATAGGTAAAAATAAAAGCCTTGACCGGATGTGGTCTTAGAAGAACAGATGGAAGGAAACAAGAAAAGATGAACAAACGAAGCTCAATTGAAACTGAAGATGTTGAATACAGTATTGCTTTTACAGTGAATCCTGTTTATAACAAGCTACACCATTTAACAATTCCAACAGAAGGAACTAATTTTTTTCATTAATATGATGCAGCACACTGACTAACCCTATTATACAGAGCACCCTTTAGAGAAGCTTTATGGTGGGGGCATTCATTATAAAGTAGTTGTATTGTATATTGCAATAGAATAAACTTACCATTTTATTACTTCTTTTAGAACTTTTTTGGCATAAACGATTCAACATTAATAAATGTAAATTACCTTGACTGCACCATGAAAACTTGCTATGAATACATAATTCAATGACTTTTTGTCCCATCTGAAGGGAATTAAAATGTGTATAAAGCAAGTCCCAGAAAGTGAAATCTTTTTTTTTTAACCTGTGCTTTACTAAAAATAAATTCATCCATCATCAAATCAAGGCACTGATTAAACACTTCAGAGAGATTTTCTTCTTAAGATCCTTCAACAGAACTGAGCCTCATGATATGGGCTAAGAAACCACATGGAGTTTATTTATTACATGTAACAAATTACACATAAGGAATTCAATTCCTGAGGACCATATTGAAGAGATTAAATTTACAGAGGCACAGGAAAGTGATAAAACATTCCAGCACATATAGTTTTAAGTTAAAATTCCAACAGGTTGAAAACTGCAAAAAGAGAAGACCTCTGTTAAACTTCATACAAATACTGGTAGATTATATGGCTCAGATTTGACATGGATATAAATGCTGTATTTGTTTCCTGAAAAAAACACGGGGGGAAATGTAAAAGGAAAAAATATGCCTGAAGTGATGTATAAATCATTGTACTGTGTTCTAGATGGGAGACTTTTTTGAAGATGACTAAGAGAAAATCCAGGCAGGTCCCTTACTAGACAGATTTGAATGCCCGATGTGTCTTCAAGAATTCATGGGATTGTATTGCTTACAGTTTCAACTCTGTTGCTAATTTGATCGAGGTATGGCTGCTACTGCATGCAGAGATTCTTATTTACTCATGCTCAATTTCAGTGACACATGGGAAGCGACTCTTCACTAAGACATTATCTGGATTGATTTTTCCATAGCAGCTGCAGTCTTGTCTGGCAATCCTGTACCCTTCCTATTCTGCTATGGTTTCAAGAGCTCTGTCAAATCAATATAAAACAATCCATGCAGAGCTTAAAGTCTCTTTTCAAATATTAGCATTAGTGTCAAACATTTAAATCAAGGTGTCAAAGATACAACCCATGGAGCTGTTTCAGTCAGCTCTTAGACTCCTACAGAAGCCAGGGTATGCGACCAAACTTCCAACTAAAAAGCTCTATTTGGGATGCATGTTGGCAGCGGCGCATAGGATGTGAGCAATGGCTGTGTTAAACCCCAAACCATTGCCTCCACCACCATTTACCTCACCATGGTTCCTGGTTCTGGATCTCAGTCTGGATCTGGCCTGTGAGTAGCTTCCAGGGTGGATCTGGTTCAGAGCACAGGTGAGTTTGACACCCCTGATTTAAATTGTTCATTCATACATTTCCCCAGCAGCTCCAAGCATGGAATTGCAAAAGAATTTTACAAATACTCCTTAATCCTTTAAAGCCCCTAGCTGGTGTGTAACATTTTATTCCTGTATCACAGATGAGAGATAAATTTAATTTCCAATAGGGAAAATTAAGCAATTTACATGGAAGTTAGTGTCAGAGTTACTTGAATTCATTTGACTTCAGCTTCCAGCTTTTGGGTATCTGATTAAATAATAATTTACTACTTGGAATTTTCTGCCTGGGAAGCCACTTCTAAAATGAAATCAAACCTCTCAGTCTTATTTTTTATACAAACAAATTGATCTCCTTTAGTCTCTCACTGTAAGGCAATTTCTCCAATCTTCATATCATTCTTGTGGTCTTGTGGTCTAATTTTTCAATCTCCCCAATTATTGATTTCCTAAAGTATGTTTGGGAGGGATTATACAAAATTGAAGGCAATCAGGGCTTCTACTTTATCAAAAGTGGTTTACTGATAAATATGATTAATATATTGGGTCTGAGTATTTCATTAATATTTGACTGCGTTACTGACCAATTTGAATAAGTAAAAAAATGCTAATATTAAACTTGTAAAATATTTCTTATATTTTCAACTGTGGTGACAAAACTTTCAGTCAGAAGATTTTACATATTTTACTACTGTACTTCTGCTGTACTACCAGACAGTGTACTAAAAGAAAGACTCTCATATTTTATATGGCATATTATACATTTGCGTAACTATATAACTGCATTCTCATTGATTATCTGTGCACATGAATATACACATATATAGGCATACACATCAATCAATGAATGACTGAAAAGAAATCCTTACTAATTTTATATATCACAGGGGGAAAAAAGATACTAAAAGAGTATCTTTTTAAGTTACAAAGTCAAATATTCAGAATTTAAGAAATGACACTGTTGAGACCGTGGGTACAACCTTAATCCATCATATTTTTAAGTTTGCATTTGGATGCAGCTTTAATGATGTGGTATAATTATTATAGGTCAAGCCCTTTGCATCCCCTTTAAGTAGAACCCTCAGATGACAAGTTTTGCTAGCTTCTTGCTTTCCCAAGTGGAATCCTATTACTATTCAAGTGGGTTTCTGAGCAACAGCCATTCTGTTTATCATGACAGGCCCAACTGTATTTAGCACCTATAAGAAACTTCCCTGTATGAACCACTTACCAGTGGCTAATAAAAGAGCCTCAAAACAGATTCTTCAAACATATTTGTTATACACCTAATACTATGTGCCACATGGCATCAAACTGACACCCACAGGGGTCATTAGAAAGTATTGGAAGCATTAAATCCATCTCATAGATACCTCTGCTTCTTGAGCTAATGGAATGAATAATAACACTATTATCATCCCCTGTAAACCAACAGTAAGAGAGCACAAGACACTTTGCCAGTAGGTTTTACAGGTATTTGTTAACTGTAGGGAAGTGGTGAGACTCAGGAATCTTGGTGTTTGTTGCAGGCTGTGAAACTTTGACATGTTTCATCCTTTTGCCAGGTGTTCTCCAACCTCTTCTTTTCTCATTCTTGTCCCTTTCTCACCATTGGCTTTTTGTTCCAGTCCCATTTTCCACAATGAGCCAGCCCTAGCCTCCATTCCTGAGTTTTATCATTCCAGGTTTTATAATCTCACTGCCCAGCAAATTCTTTGGTTCCAATCCTTGTATCATATCTCACTCTTCCAATCCCATTCTTCTTGTCCATGTCATGACCCAAAGGGTATGATTGTGTGTGTGCTTCGGCACTGCAGAATTATTTCCCGCCACGAGGAGCTTTCTTTGCACGGTGCAATTCTCAGTTGCATAGAGAAAACCCCGGTGCAAAGGAGTTCCCACCATTCGCATGCAAATTTGTTTCCCACTATTGGCTGTTTCTAAATGATTCCCACGTGGCGGCTAGTGATTGGCTTGCTAGCCGTATAAGAGCCTTGAGCAGTTTCCGCCCAAGTTGGAGGAAGAGGACTCCACAACCATTTCGTGGAGGAGGAGAAGGAGGACTTCACATCTCGTGAAGAACTCTAAGAGCGCTGTGGAGCTTAACAAACCCAGCGTGTGCCTTAAGAAGGATATAGGGGCCTGATCAACCTCTAGCCTCTCCCCGTTTCTGCCTAATCCCTCGATGTACCCTTCCCTGCGCGCTCGTGGAGAGTCACCTTTTGGACTCTCATCGTGGTATCCAGAGCTCTGTCCGGGTTTAAGAGGCTCGAGTTTTCTACGGGTCTTGTTCGTGCGAGTTTTCTTTTCATTTGTAACTGCAACTTAAGCAAAGTTTTTCCTGCCTGCACTGTGACCATCTACGGCGTAAGTAAAATAATCTTTAATTAACCGCTACGCGTCTGTGCCTAATTCTAGTCTGCCGTGCCGAATTCCCCGACCCACGTGCCAGGGCTGCTGGCCACAGCCCACCGCGTGTCCCTGAAAGCCTTGGCCCACTCCCAGCCCGCACAGTCCAGTTATCCAGAGCTCCTCTGAAGCCCTAAACTCTTCATCAAGCCAGTCTCTCTTCTCTGTTTCTCCTTCTAACTCCGTATCTAGCAAGACTTTCTTCCCCACTATGACTGTCCGTCATCAGGATGACCTCTATCCCACATCTATGCATGCTCTACATCTTCACTGGCTCCCAAGAAACAACTCAATCCCTGAAGAACTTTTCTAGTCTCAGTGTCTGATCTCTCCTGTAGTTCCCTGTCCTAGTTTTTCTCCATCTAGTTTTAAAATCCCTCCCTTTTCCTGGGTACCTCATCAGATCTGTCTTCTTCACCTGTTTAAACAGTTCTCAGCCCCAGTCCTCCACCCAGCTTCTCTCCTAATCTCCATTTTACCACAACTACTAGCTCTCATCATTCCTTGCTTCCCTATCTAGTTCCCAGTCCCAGTCTCCTATTCAGAGATCTTGATCTACTTGTTGGGTAAAAACAAACATTGGATTTTTCCTGGGATAAGGCCTTTTATCCTGGGATCCTACAGATGTACAAGCCCATCATCCCACTTTAAGTACCTGTGAGGTAACTAAGATAATGCTTTTCCCTGGAACAACTGTGACTAATTCCAGTTAGTCGCAATTTGTCCCAGAGACAAGCTGTGTAACTAAAGGACTATGTTGCTCCCAGGTTCTGACTCAGATCTATCGGAAGAGACTCAAATACAACATCTGTTTTGATCCTGACTCTATGAGAGGTCTAGCTCTTTCCTTCCTTTATCTTCAAATCAGGCAAGCTTTTGCATCCATCGTGGAGCTCAGCAAGGGATCATTCAGAGCACACAGCAGACAAGATTCTTACTCTCATTTCTCTCCTGCACAACCCTGTGCTAGACCATGGCCTACAGAGATTGAATCTTCTTAATTAACATGTTAAAATCTATGAAGTTTCTACTGGTTGTGTGTGAACTATGATATTCAAAGGACTACAAACTTGGCCAAATTTGGGGAAATTTTTTATGGGAAAAACAAAACACATCCTTAGCACAAAGATCAATTCCCTGCCAAAGTGTAAGTCCCTGTGATCCAAGAGCTTTTCAAAGAAAATGTGTCTAGAATTTTTTGGCAAAACTATGTATTTCCCCTAGACTCATTCTGAGAACTGGTTGAACCACATTGACTGAAATAAAATTTAAAATAGCCAAAAGGCTGATTTAAATTTCAGCCCAAACAGTTGCGAGAGAAAATAAACTTTCTTGTTATCTCTGTCTCACAATAGAATCAGAGATCTTAGACAGTAGGTTTTCTGGAAGCAGGGACAATAATAATCAAAATGAAAATGATTCTCAAGTGTTTCATTTTACAATGTTTTAACTAAAAATAGACAGAGCTAATAGCCTGCTACAAGGCAGAATCAGAGATGGTATATCAGCAGTGAAATTTTATAACCTCTTATGAAAACCATTCAAGAACTATTTATATTTCCCTTCATTACTGAAATAATTCCATAGCTTATTTTATTCAATCTAAATGGAGGAAAGACAATTTAGATGGAGGAAAAGAATTGGCTAACACCATAGAATAGATTACATTGACTCAGTTATCAGCATGGAGTATGGTGACTAAAATAAACTTGAGGGGCTGTCATTCAGTAGTTTACTATCAGCCATTCACTGTACCCCAGTGCACTCGAGATAAGGAGAAGAAAGAAATGTTTAAAATAAGATCCCTGTTTTGCTTCAGGATTCACTAGACTTTTCCTTACAGAGTTTGCATGAAGTAAATAGGATCTGCAGGGACAAAGGAATCCTTACTAACAGATCCAGAAGCAGGATCAAGTCCTATTAAGTTGTCATATGCAGTTGTCCTGATGACAGCCAGAGTAGAATATTGTAGTCTTAGCATGATTTCTAGAAGTTCTTGCATATAAACTATTGCCAGGGGCTAGTAGAGATGAGTGGTTCTGAATTATTCTAGAAGCATTGTAAAAAGCACTGAATTGGGAAGGTCTCAATGGACAGTTCTCAGCTGTGGATCTTGCTAATTCTGGCAAGTATGCTACTATTGACTGTCTATTGACTCAGCAGAAATTTTATATGACTCAGAAACAAAGACTTACAATTCCTTATGCAGGGTCCCACAATCTTATAACATATTTCTCCTTAGAGTAATGCTCAAGATTTATTCTCCAGTTTATTTTCTTCTGAGCAACCCTCTTACAACCTAATAATCAAAGCCTCATATTCCTGCTAGAAGACCTGGTCTCATCATCACTGTCTATGGCAACTGCCATGAGCAAATTTCATGCAAGTCACTCTGTGAAGCTCAGGCAGGAATGACAGGTGTTTTTTTCCCCCCAATCCTTTATTAAGATTTGGACTTAGGACATCCACTGAGGGGCACAAAAATAGTTCTAAGCATCTCAATCTGTTTTTATTTTAATTTAAAGATTAAAAATGTCTGCATGGGTTGACATTGAGGAAATCATTCATGTTAGTTCAGAATCATCACCTCCTCTTCCACCTTTGCTTACCCTCTGCCAATAAGTCCTGCCAAATAGAGATTGGGAGCTTTTCAGGGCAGTGGCTGCATCTTGGCTTGTGTTTGTAAAGCCCCAAATACCAACAGTCTAAATCAAGGGTGTCAAACTCATCCTAAGCCCTGGTCAGCTTCGGATTGCAGGGCTCATCCTGGTCTAGATCCATGGGGCCAGCGGCTGCAATAGGGGTCCAGCAAAGGTCTGTTGGCCGTGGGATGGCAAGAGTAGGGCGGGGAGAGAGGGAAAGGCAGCAGAAATGGGGCCAGGTGCCAGAGGGCTATTGCACAGCCCTCACTCACCTTCCTGCTGCCCATGGCCATGTCTGGTGAGTCCCGGGGACCCCAAATTGTGCATAGGCAACACCCCTCCATAACTATGCCCCCAACTTCTGGTAGCCTGCTGGTGTCCTGGTGGACCAGATAGACCTGCAGGCCATATGTTTTACACCCCTGGTGTAGATCAATCCAGGTGCAGAATTGGTCATACACAGTCACAAAGCCTGTGGGTTCCCATCCATATCTGTGTATGTTTTTAGAACAAGGTGCCGTTGTCCAACACTCACTTGTGCAAGTTGATTTTATTCACGTGAATAATCCTTATGATTTCAATGTCATAACATGGATGACCAAGGATTATTTAATCAAATATGAGCATATAGGACCAGGACCTGTGATTTCAGACCTATATATTGTATCTAATCCATTGAAGTCAATGGAATTATCACTTTTGCCTTTGGTAGTAGCAGGATTAGTGGCTATGTGCATTTTAAAAGTCAGTTAATTTTCATTCTAGAGATATTATTTTAAAATGGAAAAAAAGGCAAACCAACAGGACAGGTTATAGGTCAAATCACTGATGTAATTATAGCACCACCTGGTGCTCAAAGTGGGAACTACTGTAAGCAAAGTCCTGAGGATGCATTTTCCGGTGTGTTCTTCATGTATGTGAACTCTCTTAATAGAGGAGATCAAAATGTTATTGGAAATTATCCTATGCGGGCTTCGAGTGGCTGCAGCAGGGAGCGTGGGCCATGGGCAGGGCCGCTTTTCCCCCGCACTCAGCACCAGCTTCTAACCTGTCCCCACTGCCAGCCTGGGCCCTGTCCCGGCTCCAGGCTTGCCCATCGGGGCTGTGCTGCAATGGCAGCAGCTGTGGCCCCCCTCCCGCTTGCCATGCTGGGCAGCATTTGCTCCTGCTGCCCACCCAGAGCTTGTGCACTGGGCAGCCCAGAGGCAGCGGTGGCAGCCTTACTGCAGCCTACTGTGGCGTGAGCTCTGGGTGGGCAGCAGCAGCAAACGCTGCCCAGAGTGGCAAGTGGTGGGGGAGGGGGGGGGGGCTGCAGCTGCTGCTACCACAGCACAGTCCCGATGGGCGAGCCTGTAGCCAGCATGGGTTACAAGGGGGTGCTGAGGGCGGGGGGGGGGGAAAAGCGGCCCCTCACCTGCCCCGTGGCTGGCACCCCACGCTGCAGCCACTTGCAGCCTGCATGGGGCTGCCTGTGCCTGCTCAGGACTGCTCCATGTGGGTGGCAAGTGGCTGCAGCAAGGAGCGCCAGCCATGGGGTGGGGAGGGGCCGCTTTTCCCCGTGCTCTGCACCAGCTCATCCCCCCTCCTCTTACCTGAGTTTCTGGTGCCAGTGCACATGGGGAAGGTGAGGCCAGGTGGGTCCTTCTGTTGTGGGAGCCTGCCGGGCTTCCCCTGGGTCCTACTGCCCCTGGTTCCTGAAATTTTTGACAGGAACCAAGGACAGAAAAATTTTATTTTTCAAAGATTATTCAGGGGCTCCGTAGGCTGGATAGAATGGCCTCCCAGGCTGGATCTGGCCCGCGGGCCATATTTTGCCCACCCCTCCACTAGAAACAGGACTAACATCATTTCACAGACACTGTAAGTGGCCATAACATGACACATTTCCTTCTTGTGCTACCATACTAGCTCCAAATTCAAACCATTCTTTCAAAGGAGAAGAGTTCAGTAAGCAATATTATTAAATGCAGTTTTAATCCACACAAATGACATGCTACAAATATTTTGCAATATTTTAGTTTTTCACTGAGCTAGTCTCGCAACAATAGACAAAAAAGACTAGATTTCATGTGTTCCACTACAAGTGAGGGACAGGACTCAAAAATTTAAGTACAGCTTGGTTTGTGTTTTCAGCAGAATCTCAGGTCACTTCAATCATGTTATTTAGCTCCCATACAAGTTTCCTAGGTTACAGAGAGCCTTTAAAGTATAATTTTTAATTTTTTTATTACTGTTTTTCTTTTTAAAATTCACCATAATTAAAAAAAATACATTTAATTTATTTCTTATGTGGAACTATATATTCTTTAAATTCCCCTCTTGAAATATTTTCAGTTTTAATTCTCATGTGTTTCTTAAAATGTAATTAAGTGCAACCCTATGAGGCCATAGGATTTCATAGAGAGGCCCTTGACCAGTAGAAAATTCAAAGTAACCTAGCTTTCATAGTGCCACATACTGCTTAGCAGCAACTTTGGCAGAAGGTTGAAGAATATATTATCAGTATGGGTAATTGAAAGGGACCAGGTATGAGAAATATGATCCAGATCCTGTTCTCACTAGAGCCAGTAGCAAAACTTCAACAGGAGTAGAAACAGGATCTATGAGACTTGTTTAAAATATATTGAAATACTTTCCTGAAATAAGCAAATACCACTTTGTGAATTTTAAAGAAAATTTAAAAGCTGTATTACGACATAACAAGAATGTCACTAATGCCTAAATGCATGGAAGTCATTGTCATGTATGTGGCAGAATACCATCTGTCTCTCCCCAAACTCTGCTAGCTGACAATTTGGTTACCATGGTTACTGCAAAGGGCAGACTCCTCTGTCCCATCTCTTCAGGTAACCCTGAGTTGTAACCTGAGCTGGATACATTCCTGAGGGAGGGGGAAAACCTGCTCCCTCTGCCTATGTGACTAGCATTGCATACCTGGGTGGGGGGCTTAAGCTCTCTATTGTTCTGAGCAATGCCAACCTGACTGGGAGGGGTCTAAAGACCCTGCCAGTCTACCCAGCAACCAGTGATGCATTTCAAATTGGTTGGCTGGCAGCCAACAGTTGCTGGCCTTCATTGGACCAGGTAAATGAGGTTATAAGGGCTATATAAGTGAAGGACTGCCCAGGAGGAGGGGGAGTAGCTCGGATGAAAACTCAGAGAGAAGCTGAACCATCTGAAACTCTCTCTCTCTTGAAACTTATACTCAGTGAACTGCCTGCCTTCAGAGGAAATCTCCACCTGCCTCTGGATGATACTTGTGAGTAAGCTATCTGAGATCTAACTAGTAACAGTAACACAGATGTGTAATCAAAGACTTCTATGCCACTGTTTGCTCTAATGAATTTCTCTGATATTGCTGTACCCTGTACTCTATTCCAAACCTACTCCTGGTAACCAATAAAGTTCTCCTTTGTACCTAGCATGGGAGACTTACTGGGAGAGGGTCTAAACTATGCCTTGGAGTCCCTTTGGTTTGGCTGACTAAGGGAGACCACTATTTGTGCTTCAGACTGAGGGAAGCACCCCAGGTTCTTCCAGTGGGTCAAGTACCCTCAAGGACTACTAGACCTGTGTGTCCCAAGGGGTACAGGTCCCACGATCAGTCCAGATTCTGGGTGGTGGCAGCATTACCCCCAGGCTAGTGGGTGTGCTCAAGGAAGGGGGTTGGCCAGACACGAGGGGCCCCAGGGAGGCACATGGAGCCTGGAAGGTGGTCAGGTGCAGTGAGGTGGGTGCCTCAATGCAGGAGCACCCCCTACTGGCCTGCCACAATATGCTTAAGAAATATTTTTGAGTAGATATTTGAGAAAATAAAGTTGTAAATGATAATAAAATATTCTTCTGTTAGAGCTGATTTACTTGTCTATGTTATAATCAGTTTGAAGGGGACTGAAAAACAAACAAAAACAGAACTCTTAACAGATCCACTCATAAAGGCTGCTAGGCCACCAATACAATCTGTACAAAACTGGCAAAGTTACTAGTAAGTTACTTCTAAAACTCCTTGCTAGTGTAACAGCTGCCCAAATGCAGAGACAGCAGGCTGGGCAGGGAAGCAATGCTAGAGCCTTTGCAGAAAGAGCAGGAAGGGGCTTGCATGTGGGAGCTCTGAAAAGGTGCAAGCCTAAAAATATGCATGCCGCTGATTAGATTGCCAGCATAACAGAGGGGGCTTGTTGGCTGCGTGTGGGATATAAACACAGCAGATGATAGGAAATGTCGGGTGGGGAGGAGCTGTTTGCCAACTTGAGGGAGAGGATTGGGACAGTCAGGAAGGGGACTGAAAGCCTGCTCCACGGAACCAACACATCAGGAAAGATGGGCAGCCTGTGGTGCTCATTAAGAAGCTGAGTCCCCCATCTTGGAGCGGAGCTGTGCAAACTCAGGAATCAGGTTCCCCCCGGGAAAGGGGAGGGGGGAGTCTGTGCTTGCAGCTGAGTCAGAGCCGTGGGAGAGTTTAGGCTGCAGGAACAGGGGATAGTCTCTATTAAGCAGCCTGAGTTTCACAAGGAAAGGGAACGTGAGGTGACATTTAACCTTGTCATGCTTGTAAGAAGTTTGTTTACAGGGAAGGAATTCATCCTGCTGCCATCTCGACAGAAGTTTCTGTTTGAAGGAAACACTGGGACTGTGCACCCCACTCCTCAGATGCCTGTAGGAGCCGTGCACTGCCATCTGGCGACCACTCAGCACAATAGTAGTGTTGCCATTTATTTTTATTATGTGAACTGAATTTATTATTGTGAACTGAATTCCTATTGGAACTAAGGTGTAGAGTCTATAATCTGTGAATGGACATATATTGATAGGGCTATTGTATGTGGGATCACTTGTTGGATGGACTATTCCTTAATGCTGGGGTTATAGATAATATTTTGGTTATTTTGGAGCACACTTTTTTTTTTGGTGGGACACCTCAGCCAGCCAAGCTGCCTGGGGGGAGAGCCCAAAACTATTGACACCCTGAGAATCTTGAATCTGGTATAGCACCTGGCCCTGGTGCTGGAGGAAGGTTACATTAGCATGGAAATATTCTCAGCTCTGTTCCAAAAGAAGTGCAGCAATCTAATTTTGAAATTGGATGCACCAAGCCTGCAATGGGTTCCACAAGCTGAACCATCTCCACCTGCATATAGCCATAGGGAATTCACAATAGCTCCACACTGTAGGATTGGGACCTGAACTAAGTCATATAGTGACAGAATTTAGCATCAGTTTTGTTGTCCTTTTGCCAGGTACAAAGTTTTAAAATCAGCCTATATGACATGCCCTCTGTCAGCAATTAGAGATCATGTCTGTGTCTTTTTCATTTCTAGTCTCTTCTGATTTTAATATAATCCTAAAACCAAATTTTGGGGTATGCTGAATTTCCTCTGAAGGCAGGCAGTATTTAATTTCCTGTAGCCCCCATTTTGGAAGCACAGATTTTTTTGCCCTACTAGAAGTGATATCAAAAAAAAATTGTCATTCCTGGATGGAAACATGTGGCTTAGGATCATACTGAAAGGCTACAAGACTTGTAATGTTACTTTAAATTTCCCAATTTTGTGAGCCTCAGCAAATTATATTTATACAAATCTCTTTCATACCAGGAGAATAATAACAACCACATAATCATGTTAATAATTGTAAACTTGCCCTCATACTAACCTTGTTAGCAGCATTAAAGAAGTCATTGGCCTCTTGTAACAATGTTTTCCTTTCCTCCATGTGACGGCACACCTCTTCTTGCAAAAGAGTTATTTTCTGATTTGAAAGCTTCAGGTGCTCTTTTTCTGCGTAATCCTCTGAAAGCAGAATCTTGTGTGCTTCAGCTTTTAATTGTTCCACAGTAAAATTCCATTCCTAAAAGAAAGACTGTTGATTTAATCAATTCCATGTAGTTAAAATGAAATGAAGAAAAATTTTGTACTGTAACATATACTCAATGGCAAATACAATAATTGTAAATTTATGCAACTCAAGGTTATGGCAAAATGAAAGAGAATTTCTCTCAGATAACTTCTAAGTAAAGTGCTTTAATGAATGACAAAATTTCCAGCGGACCTGATACACACATGTTCCCACATGTATGATGACCATGGTAGTGCCACAGGCAAAAACAGCATAGACTATAGCACAGCTTCCCAACCATTGAAGGGGTGGCTGCTGGGTCATGGCATGGGCCCCCTACTCAGACCCCCACCTTTCTGCCTGGGCAAGCGGCTTCCACTGCCAGCAGTCACATGCGGGGTTAAAGTTGGGTGGTGGGGCAGCCCTGGAAGGGAGGCAGCCAGCTCTGTGCACCCCATCTCACTACCATGCCAGTCTGTAGGATAAAAAAGGTTGGGAGCCACTGGACTATAGTATAAACATTGCATGAACTGGTTTGAATAAAAGAAAAAAGCATCTTCAACCATATAATAATCTATTATTTTTAAGGTGTGGATAAATGAATTTACCACCTAAGCCCCTTTGGTTCAGACCACATTGCCATTTGTAGGAGGCCTCTTTCTCTTTGGGCACCTGCACACGTGCCCAATGTCTGCTCCAACATGAGTTAGTTAGCACACATCGGAGCAGACTTAATTAATTGAGTCTGCTGAAGCATGCAAATTAACACACTCCAGCTGCCTCAGCCTCATGTGTATTCAGTGTCCCCACACTTCAAAGGGTGGCAGGGGTGCTTTAACTAAATCTCATTGAACAAGCAATAGTTAAAGCACCCCTGCTGCCTTTTTGAAGTGCATAACACTGAATACAGGAGATGCTGTGGGCACTTTAATTAGTGCAGCTCCCGAGAGCTGCTCTAATTAAAGCGCCACTCTGCCCCCACCCTGGATCATGTGTAAAGATGCCTTTTGGACCTACCATCCAAGTAAGGACAAAATGAACTAATTCCATGATGTTTGCATCTCATACTTCCATGCCATGTAGCAAGGTATGTATAAACTGTTTTTGCTATGAGATTTTAGGATGCTTCTCTTTATCATGAGTTTGGATGGACTACATCTCACGCTTCTCCAGAATGTCTTTACCAATGTTTCCCTAACTTCTTCTACAAATAACCATGCCAGTTCAAGGCATTTCTTCATACCACCTCACCAGCAGCCTCCTTAGCTTGAATGGAAAAGCATTTTGAGAAAGATGAGGTAGGACAAGGAAGAAGGGAAAGTCACACATTAAAATCTCAGGCCTTGCAGCCAGAAAAGTCATTAAAATAGATTTGCAGGGGTCCTCAGATTTCCTTTATTTGGCCATGACAGTGCTCTCAACTTTTTCTCCTTTTCACCCTCCAGGTAGATTCCTTGAGCTTCTTCTTTAAAGCAGTGTTTCTCAACCTTTTAAGTAGCAAGTACCCACTAACTTGAGAAAATTTTAATAAGTACCCCAACACTCAATTTCCAGGGGATTTTATATTTACAGACTAATGTGTGCCATATGTTGGAAGAAAGGCTGTGTATATAAGGCCATGATATGACAGATGTCTGATCTGATGTGGGTAGGGTTGCCACCTTTTACATCAGGGGTGCACAACTCAAGTATGTACCTGGGCTAGAGGTGATGTTGGCCAAAGCTAGGGGTGTTGAACCCAGTGCTGTGCAAAGCGTGGCATGCCAAATTCTTACTGGGGAATTTACTGGGCACCAAATTTTTTGCCATAGTTTTGAGAGGAGGAAGGGGCAAGAGAGAGAGGAAAAGAGGGCAAGAGAGAGGGTTAGGGTACCCGTGTACTTCCTGAATGGGTCTCGTGGACCCCCAAGACTACACATACCCCAGGTTGAGAAACTGTGCTTTAATGGACCAAATTTAGAAGTGATGTTTAAGTTGAGACACATTACTTCTTCTACACCCTCTCACATTTTCTTCTGAAAGAGGAAATTCAATGGTATGGAATTCAAAATTAGACTATCTTATAAATCACCTCTGAATCTGGCCCACTAACTTGTATCTCATTACTGCATTTATGAACCTTCAATTGGCCCACAGTCACTTCTTTTCCATAACTTTCAGTACCCTTCTTACACCTCTTCCATCTCCACAAATGTTACTCAAACTTAATTTCTTCCCCCTATTCCCATAAAGCTTGTGGCTTTCAACTTTACTTTCCAAAGAAGCACAGACACTGGTTAAACAGCGAAGTTACACTGACTGGCAAGATGATTTATGAATTTAGATCCAATTGAATACCACTATAGCTAAACCAGAAAAAATCTCTGGGTGGACAATTATATTTGTTTAGAAATATGTATATTGGTTTAGCTTGTGCCTGAAAGTTTTTTCATGCACTGCAGATCCCCACAAGGAAAACAATAAGAGTGCCCACACAAGGCTTAGTGCAACACAATTTTGTCATGTAGACAATGGCTTTGTTTAAATTTTTCTGCCTATGGTAAATTGTCTTATTTTTACCTTAATTCCCCACTGTCTTTTTAAGTTTAAAAGGAGTGTTTTAGCTTTCATAATATGCAGTATAAAATGAAAGAAATTTATTTTAAAGCATCAACTAAAAATGTCCCTCCACTCCTTCCTGTCTTACCATTATTGTTCTGTATTTTTAATGACCAATCAAGGAAAAAAATAAAAATAATAAAACCATTATTTTGTCTACTGTTGTTCCTGTCAACCCTGCCAACATTCAACATTGGAAATGTATTGTGTTATTCAAAACAAAATGAATATCTATTATTATGCTGCTAATTTTCATGCCCTAACTAGCATCTTTCCACTACTTGTTCTGCTAATTAATTAAATACATTTTGAAATAAGAAATGAGACAGTTTTAACTTAACACGTTTCCTTCTACTCCAAGGCAAAGAAAAGGCAGTTTGAGTAGACAACTATTTTAAAATATGATAAAGAAAAATTTCTGAAAATGCTAAAGTATAGAAATGGTTCAGTGTGAGTGGCACGTGGCTCTTTTTTTCCCCAAAGGTTGCTATAAAAAAATTGGCAATTGGCTTTCTCCCTAAGTTTTATATATTTATTTTTACTGAAAGTAGGCTATGTGCTCTTCACAAGTTTTGTCAGCCAAAGTTGTGTCAGCCTACAGCAGCTGACACGATTGTGCCAACAGAACACATGTACACTCTTGTGTTCGGGGGCGATACATAGGGCATGCACCCCCTACAAAAAGGCACCACCGACACCCCCTACAAAAAGGTGGCACTGCTGCCTGTGGGTGGTTGCTGCTTGCCTGTGGATGGTCCGTGATTGCTGCTGGCTGCCGCTGCCGGCAGCGCCTGCAGGTGGTTGCCAACCCCTGGGGGGCGCTTGCCAGGCCCCCCCACTGACAGCGCCAGCAGCATCTGTGGGACCTCTGTGCTTACCACCGCAGTGCTCTCACTGCTGTCAGTGCAGCCATGCCCCCCACAGCTGCTGGGGGCACACATCATTCATGCCTGTGTTTGTGCTAGCACCATACATCCTTACCACAAGCAGCTGTGTCAACTGATGATGAAGTGCATGTGGCTAGGTATCCCAGTGACTCCTGTGGAACTATCTAATATAATGCACTGTGGGATGTGGGAGAGATGCATTATGGCATGTTGGTGATGTAGCGAGGGAATTGTAAGTGCTCTGGCCCAACATCTCACAATGTCATTCTCTCTGCCCCGTCCAATAATTTTCATGGTATTGTTTGGAAGCATAGAATCCCTCATGTTTTCTCTCCTTACCAATTAACATGAGGATTGCAAAGAAGTCACAGCCGGAGAGTGAGTCCATGACACAAAAGGGCTGCACATTTCTTTTGTATTTGCATAATGTGAACATTGGATTGCATAATGTGTAAGCTGGTACAATGTACAAGCAGGAAGAGTACCCAAGGAAATGTAATTATACTGCATGTGACAGGGCAGAATAGGTACTAAGCAGGCCACACCTGAAAGATGTAGCCTCAGGGTGAGGTACCCTCAGAAAGATAACTAATGGAGAAAATACCAGCCAACTGTAGGAAGTAATACTTAATTACTTCCTACACTAGTTGTGAATAGCTATTCTACATTGCTAAAATGTTGCTAAGCAAAAAGTCATGATGAATGTGACAAAAGTTGTTTCCACATGAGTAACCACATAAGAGTATGTGTTAGGTAATACCCTTGGTCTTGGTTACCTAACAGAACCTGTGTAATGGCAAAATTGAAGTGTCTGAAGAAATGATTCATTGAACAGACTTGACTGACACCTCCTCACTGGACATCAAAATAGTCGTGTTCTTGCTGAACTAATCGTATGCTATGATACTGACTGATATGGAGTTATATTGGTTGTTCTCAATAAAGATATTGTAGAATACCTGCTCTGAGTACACATTCCCATGAATTCCTTCCCCTTGGGAAGCCAAGCCCAAAACATAAGCAAGTGATCAGAAATGGCAGGCTGCTTCAGGCATTTTCTGTCCACCAAACAACTTTAAGAACCATTCCTGGCTTGAGAAATTAGCACTGGAGTGGTAGAATTGCACTGGGATCCAAGTCTGGAATCATCTACAGTAGCTGCAAGACTTTCAAATACAATAAGTAATATTTCTAGGGCTGTGTGCTTTTCTTTTGACTCTCCAACATTAAGATACAAGGATGAGACTTGCCAGGTAATAAACAAGTGATTGTGTTATGGGAGCTGCCAGTGTCAAGTGACTGTCAACTGGTGGGGGAAGTTCACAGCTGAGACCACTCTCATCAGCCACAGGATTGTGTTTTGGGCAGAAGATAAAGGGGTTTAAGGTGCTTGGGTGGAACAACAGTGGGAGGGGACAAAAGATGGGATGCACATTCCAGTTTTGTCCCCACCCCCACTACCTTGCATTACGATACATTATTAGGAAGGGGTACTTCTGCATGGTGATGCAGTTACCAGTAGAACACAGGGAGCAGTTCAAAGACATTAACATTGGCTAGATGGAAAATTGAAGCTCTTAGATAAAAGTACCAAAAAGCCCCACTGAAGTGCACAATCTATACAGATGTTGGGCTAGCTGGGTCAAACATGCATTTCCTATTCCAGTAAAGTGCACTTTTTTGTTTCATGTTTGTCAGCAGCCATCCATAAAGCTGGCATGCAAAACTATGTGGGGCTGTTCCAAAAGCTGCTAGCAAGGATAGTCTTCTCTTCCTGCCCCATTAACACTGGAGGTATTGAAATAACAATAGTCTTCTCAGGGACCCAGTCTAACCCTTGCTCTCTTTGCTCATGAAATTATATACCAATAATCTGCACAGCAGCAGGGAGAGTCTTAACTACTGACTTAGCAGGTGCAGGACCTTGCTGACCTTGCTTTTGGGCATTTGAAATGACGCTTAAGATAAAGCATGACTTCAGCTAGCCAAACACCCTTATCATTGCTGCATCCTACTGGGTGCTGCACATTATTTGCAAAGCTAAAGAAGAATTCTTGCCAGCAGAAAAGCAGGTGAAGGACCCTCAATGGATTTTTAACACTCAGCTAGAAGGGTGGTATCTAGAGCCTGTGAAAATATCTGAGGGAAACCTTAAGGGGTAATTCACTGTGGAGTCTTCAATTGGGCTTGTTTTCCTTTTAAAAGAAGCATCACCTGTCTTGGGTGTAGAGTGTTCATGACTGTGTGTAGGCATCTAGATTTTGAATGGCTCAGAATTATATTCATTCATCAATAATAAAAATGTTATTTGAAGTATCATGAAACAGCACAGCAGCCCAGTGTTTCAAAACAGAGAAAAGAGACAGCCTGCAAAAACCTATATAGCAATCAGACAAACAAAACAAACACTGCTAATATGTAAAACCCATTCCAGTAAGACTAGAAACATTATGAAGGATAAGATCATGAAGTAAGAGAGCAAGAAAGTGCCTGAGGGCTCTTTTTATGTAAAACAGATCTCCTTCCTTTCTACCAGCATCCAGCGTGATGTATGAGGAAGGTGTTGGCATCGTCTGTGCCCGAAGTGACATAGGTTGCACAGCTCCTATTGTGCAGGCCACTGGTCCTGATGCAATACTGTTTTCTGCAGCACCACTATCTGTTGTTTTGGGAGCTACGTCCTTGTTTACCCACTTACTCATTTCCCTCGCTTTCTGTCTCCCTCTCAGAGCTCCGGTTCCTGGAGTGCCCTCTTGCTGCACTCCCTTTCAGCTGTGTCTGTGCAACTCTGTAGCACAGACACACGTTCTTTGTGGAGCATCTCATGGTTCCTCATCAGTGTCAGCCTGGGTGTTTCTGTTGAAGCTGGCTCTCCCCAGGCCTGCCCAGTTGAGGACACCAATAGAAAAAAAAGAGAGATCCTGTTAGATTTACAGTGGTTGAAAAAAGGCAAAAACAACTGTAAAAACTACCTAAGATTTTCTGCTATAAAGTTCTAATGGACAGAGTGGATGAAGCCAGATTGCTTGAAGAGGAGCTTGCTTTGTTGAGCTGAGCAGGGCCATAAAAACACTATGACTCAACAGGGGAGAAAACAGTAGGGGAGGAAGGAGGATGTTGGGAGAGCACAGAAGGAGAAGGGCTGACAGCAAAAATTCAAAAAATCATTGAAGACTGTTGTGGATTTGGCTGGTATCTCACTACTGAAGGTGCTAAGGCCCAGAAAAAGCAAGTGCTGCCACTGCCTTTTGTTCTATGAACATGGGAGAGGCCACCATTTCCAAACTGGGTTGGGAAGGATTCTGGGAGAGAAAAAGGTGCAAGATCAAACGGAAAGAAAAGGAAAAGTTACAGCACTTACCAGAGCTGCCTTCCACTTCCTCACTGTTGGACCTGGCTCTGCCCGTTTTGTGTCTGGAATTCCTTCTCGCTGTGGATCTCCGAGGTTCCCTCTTCAGGCTTCCATGAGGTAATCCCAGTCACAACCATGTAAGGCTCATAATCAAGAATGGCCTGAAGTTTCTTTTAGAAGTGGCATGTCACTGGTGAATCTCCTGGTTTTCTTGCTTGGCAGGAGCATCCAGGAGAGTACGTCTGCTAGAGATACTTACGCTTGGCTCAGCATCGTTTCTCTTCATGCTTCCTCTCATCATTGCATGCCCCTCCATGATATCCATATAAACACATGACTGGGCTTCTACAGCCTTCTCTCTCCACAGGCTGAAGAGATCCAGCACCTCCTTCCTGCTCCACATGGGAGCACAAGCATATTTCTCTTTGTGGGAAGCCACATCTATCTGCTTGGACATGTGGACTTGCGTAAAAAGATGTATTTTCAGAAAGAAAGATTGATTTATAAGGCTGGAGGGAAGATAAGATTCCCTTTGACTTCAGTCAATTTCCTTTGAAATTGTGGCCAGTAGTTACTACAAGACATCATGGGACAGCTGTGGAGGACTGCTGTAGCTGACAAGAGAAAAGCACATTGATTTCATGTTAAGTCTCACGGTGGTGAGGCTTTTGGTGTTGGAGAGGTGGTAGAACGCTACTGATACTCACCATGAACTCTGTCACTTTACAGCCACATAAAAGTGACTGCATATTTGCTAAAAGAATACCAATTCTATCAACAAAACTACCTAGCGTTGTGGTGCTCAACCTCTTGGCTCCGTGGGCTGGACGTGTGGTACGTGGTGGGTCCCTGGGCTGAATCCAACCTGTGGGCCCAATCCAACATATACTGGACCCAGCTCTGGTACCTCATGCCATATTGCAGCTGCAGCCCTGGCTCATGCTGGATTGGGCCCACCACCCCAACCCTGACCCTACATGACCCAAATAAGCCTTTGCCACCCTGGCCCTGGACCCACACATGCTGGATCACTCTGGCCCCAACCCCATGTGCACTGGATCAGGTCCCATTGCTCCAGTGTGGGCCTCACATGTTCTAGATTGGGCCCCATCACCCTGGCTCCACATGAGCTTGATGGGGCCTGTTGCCCCAGCCTCAGCTCCAGCCCTGGCCCTGTACATACCCTATAAGGCCCACCTTCCCAGCCCCACATGCACTAGATTAGACCCCACCACCCCAGCCCTGACTGCACTCAGGGCCATGTCACCTGGCTCATGGGGATTCAAAAATGTGGTGGTGAAGGAGTGGTGGCAGAGGTAATTGCTACCTCCCCCTCCCCCCCCCCCCCCCCAAAAAAAAATTCTAGACCTTTGGGGATCCCCGTGAGCCAGAGCGCATAGCTCTGTAGGCTAGACATGGCCCATGGTCAATGGGCCTAGAGTTAAGCATCCTGGTCTAGTATAAACCAGGCTTTAGTAAATCAGTGCTAATGAACAATGTTGCATCGATAGCCAAGAAATCAGAAGTCATCTGATTATTTAAAAAACATTTATAAACAGCAGCAGTTCAAATTTTCTCACCTCACGCTGCTCAAACCATGCTTCCTTAACCCTTCCACCAAGAGGGAAGGATATTTTAATCTGAATACCTCAGTACTTTCCTTTGTCTCTTTTCTGAGGCTGCAATTTATTGTGCCAGTAGTGGTATGCAATTCAGACACTTTGTTCAAAAAGATCAGCAACTCATTTCACAAAGGCCCCGAATAGAGATTTGACAGTAATATGTTTCACTCCCTACTGACCTGGGCTAGATTTGGTCCAGCAACCATGAAGTGAAAGGCTCCTTCCAAACCCTTGAAATATCCAGTCCCCTGCCTGGTTGTTTATAGAATGTCAAGCCTGATAAGTGCAAAGTAATTCATGTGGAAAAAGGCTAATTTGAACTACTCATACACCTTACTGGATTCTAAATTAACTGGAACAACTCAGAAAACAGACCCGGGCATCACTGTAGACAGGTAAATGACTTCTGCACAAAGTGCAACAACAGCCACCAAAAAAACAAACAAACAGGATGTTAGAAGGCATAGACAGTAGGAAGAAAATGATTAATGCAGTTATTACAGCATCACTGTATACTGTCTCCTGGAATAGTTTGTTTAGTTATATTCAGCTTTTCTCAATAATGCAGAAATAGAAGAGGTTTGGGGATATGAAACAAAACTAATTAGGAAATGTGGGGAAAACCCATGTAAAAAGATAATAAAATATTGTTCAGAGAAGAAATTAAAAGGAGCAGACACAAGAGGTGCACACAAGATTTGGAACTGTAAAGAGAATGCAAATTTACTTTCTCAGTAAAGTGAGATCAGGTCCCTGAGATTCAAGGATAAAAATATATTTTACATGGGCAATTAATAAGGCTGTGGTCCTCATTGCCTCAACCTATCATAGAGACCAAGAGTTTAGCAAGATTTAGGAAAAGGTTTGCACATTTATATGAATAATAGAAAAAACACATGTAATTAAGTAGAGTTTCATGGGATCAAAAAAAAAAGTGATGTCAAGTCTCATGGTTCAGGTCATAAGTAAGACTTTGAAAGAAAGAGACATTTTTTGGCAGCTTATCCCTTTACTGTCCATCTCTAGTTTTAGTAATAACCCCAAAGACAGGGGTGGATTTGTTTGGTTACTATGATAATTCCTGTATTTGTAATATTTCTCCACCAAGTAACCTTGTAACGGGACCATTACTGGCCCCTGTTTCTGAAATGGAAAAGCCCCAGCAGAGCCTTTACCTGAAATGGGTCCATCACCCGCATCTGCATCTGATGACATCAAATGCTGGCAGGGATGCCAGAAGCAGGAAGGGCTGCTGCAGGAAGCACTGCTGAATGGTTCTTTGGGCAAGAAAGACCCATAAATGCCAGTTCTGGAGAGTGTCTGTGCTCCCACAGAGGGAACACAGGAGCAGCAAGTGAGCTGCAGTGGATGTGCGTGGAGGCGCACAAACCTTAGAAGAACCGAAAAGGAACACCACAGCGTAGAGAGAGTTATGATGGCCATCATTCAGAAGACAGCTCTGGCAAGTCCTGATGGGGAAGACCCCCAAATCTCTGTTAGGAGTGATGCAGAAGCAAGCAGATACTCCCAACCAGAAGAGTAGAGATGGTCTCAAATAGAGGAGACTCTATAGTGGGACTTGACAGACTAAATGTAAGAAGTAGGATGGAGAAAGAACCTGCCCAAAGGAAGCATTAAAAAGGGAACCAGCCCACTGAAGAGATAAGCTGGGCAAAGGTCCCTGGCACCTGAAGAGGGAGCTACTTAGTCAACAGGACATGGGTCGGGCATAGACAGGGTATAAGGGGTGGCAGAGCTCTGCGGTGGAGGCCGGAGCACCGAATGCCAACTGTTGTAAAATTCACTGTGAACCCCTTTGTATTTCTTTTTCTTCCATCTAGCTGTGGCAGGAAAGTAAAGGGGGAAAACAGTGATTAGAATGGCTGGCGCTGAGAGGGTACCCACCCACAAACCTGAATAGGGAATCCAAGATGTTGTAAGGAGAAACTTTCAGAGTTTGCAACAGAATCTATCACTAGGATGAATGCTGTCTCTCTTCCTACTGTGTAAGAATCCAGGAACTGATCCCCTTTGCTGTCAAGAACCTGTTATCTCAAGACAACTATCGAAGACACTGGTCATGTGCATGGAGTCCTTGCAGTTCTGTGCAATTTCAGGGATCCTTTGCTATGCACCCACGGATCTCCCTTCCACGCTAGAGAGGGGCCCTTTGAAATGGTTGATGTAGCAGAAGATGCATAATTTTTTATAGCAGTGACTGCTAGTTTCTCAAATGGGGAAGAAAACACTGCATTTTAAATAAGTTATTCAATTTTTTGACAGAACATTTTTCTTCTGGAGAGAATGTTCCGATTTTTCATTTAAAATATTTTTTGTTTTGTAATTTTTCTTAGTGTGTATTATAAAACAAATATTATTAACAAAATAAAATATTTTGTATTATAAACTTAAATTAAACAGTTGAAAACTGTATGAAGCATTACAAATTTATTGAAATGTTTCAACTAACCTCAACTGAATTTTTGAGAATTTTATTTCTTTTTTATTCCATGAGGAAAAGGTTTTTGGGGGTGACTTTTTTTTTATTGGATCAGCTGTATAGTTTGGAGGGACATAGCTGAGCAATCCTCTGATTATAATGAAATGACTCTACTTGAAGTGAAATAACTTTACTATAGCATGGTTTCACTATAAACCATTCATAAACTTGCCTTGAGTGCTAGTTGCACAATATTCAAGATTACTTTCAATCAAAAGTGGCTTTCTTTGAAAAGCCACATCACATTGTGCCTCTTTTTTTCTTTTTTTTTTTAATCTAACATGGTTTATTTTTTAACTTTTCAATCGAACTCAACGTTGCTTATGATTATAATTAAATGTTTTAAAAGTATTTAATGGGCATTACATCCATAGACATTTTCTGACAGCATAAAAGGTAGCTTGATTCATTTGAAATTCTATATGATCTGTACTAAAAATTGGCTCAATTTTCTTTCGAATCTCCACAGATAGTTTCTGAAGCCATTTTTATTATGCAATTTTATCATTTTCTTTTTTATAAAGAAAGGTCATAATGGTAAAAAGAACTATTCTGTGTTATCAAGGACATGAAAACTCAGTGGAAAAATATTGGTCAGTTCTGACTGTCAGCCTTCTAAGTGTTAAGTCCATCACTCAGCAATAAAATATTTCTGTTACTTTTCTCCATCAAAAAGAACACAAAGCCTGCCATTGCCTTGACTTCTCAATTTGACATGGATATGTGACTATCTTTGACCCATTCAAGCTACATGGTACTGTATGTACCTGTGCTCAGTGTCTCTCTCCAGGTCATGCCATTATTCTCATTTTTCCCTCACAGTAGTAGCCTTTTAAGCAGTAGCTTTCACTATTCCACTTGGCAAGGAAATTGAGCTCCTTCTGGACTCCTTGATTGATTTGGCATTTTTAAAAGAATAAGATCTGATAGACAAAGTGATTTTCTTCTATATTTTAAAAGTAAGAAGTCTGGCACTTTTCCTGATAAAGTGCTTTAATTTTCAAAAACTTTGCATGAAACTAGCTGAAGAAAGCAGATGCACCTATCACTTCAGCTGAAGGAAAAAATAAATGTCTCTCTCATTACTAAGCAAATGCTATGGAATAAATGCACTGTGTTGGTTTACGCATGGCTTATTTCGTACAACCCAGGCACCTAATGACACATGTAAAACCCCAAGCCCTTGATTTCTGGAACTTTTTTACATGAGAATCTTTGGATCGTTGAAAAAAAAAAAAGCATATTTAACACAGCCAGGGATTTTTGTGGTCCAATAAAAGTTATCACCTACAAAAATCCTCGCCTCCTGCATATTTCCTAGAACATCATAGCTACAACATCACTTCAACCTACCATGTCTAATGGAGCGATTCATGTTTTGTGATCCATTGGGAAATTAAATGCAATTTTTAAGGCCCAAACTATTTAAATACATATTTGTCCTGATACATGGTAAAGTACTCCAGTACCCATAATACAACTAGTACCATATATTCCTATGAGTTCCCCTTTTTTAACCCAATTTGTTACTATAACATTTGCTACAATATGTTTTGACTTGTAACTGAGTTCTGTGTGCTAACTGAATAAGTGAACTTGCAATTGCCAGCCCAAAGTGTAAGTCATGCAGAAGGACAGATACCATAATATGCATCTATAAGGGATTTTTATGGGTGTGTGTTAAAGTGTATAAAGGGAGGCTGAAATTCAGCAAAGCCACAATACTTAAGAGGTCCTATGTCCTTCCCATCTTCAAAATATTTTAAGTTTTAACTGGAATTAAACTGGCCTAGCTCCATTGATTCCAATGAAAACCATACCACTTTGCACCAGCTGAGGATCCAATTTATGCATGTTTGCTTATGTCAGTGCTATATGTCTCATACTTGTGAGTATAGAACTACTGCAAATTACAACAGTAACAAGCTTGGGCTAGCTACATTAATTAAGAGTCTTATGCCAGCAAAGCAGAAAAAGGTATATTGATATATTTTCATTAATTTATGTTCTTGGGAAAGATGTTACATTGCAACTATGACTATTGGAGTCACTTTTTTTCCCTCAGATTAGGAATAATATGTCCTGCAGGCATACAAACTGTAATGGATACGGAGCTGCTGTGATAATTTGTTAATTGTGTATTAATTCTGTGCGTTTACCTGGCAATCTCAGTGTTTAATGTATGATTATATTGGTGTATTTTCACATAAAAATATAAGAATTGCCATTTGCTGGGCTGGATTATATAGGTCCATCTTGCCCAGTACCTTGTGTCACAGTGGCAGAGAACGGATGCTGAAAAGGAGAGTGAACTGGCTATCACCAGAGGCTTTTTTCCCCCACTCACTTTTCTCTCACTTTCAGCTTCCAGCAATTAAGCACTAGGGAAGTTTTAATTCAGTGGCTATATCCCTAATTCCCACGATCAATAGCTACTCATGCCCCTTTCCTCCAAGAATTTGTCCAATACCTTTTTGAATCTAGCTAAACTGTCAGCTTGCAGATCTGGTGGCAATGAGTTCTACACTTTAATTACACGCTGTGTGAAAAAGAACTTATGTTTGTTAGTTTTAAACTTACAACCTACTAGTTTCATTTTATGACCCCTAGTTCTTGTATTGTAAGAGATGGCAAATAGGAAATCCCTATTTACTCTTTCACCATTTAGTATTTTATAAATCCTTATCATGTCCCCCACAAGCATCCCTTTTCTAAACTAGCCTCTTCAGTCTCTCCGCATATGGAAGCCCCTCCATACCACTAAACATCTTTGTTGCCCTTCTCTGGACTTTCTCTAGTTTTTCTATAGCCTTTTTGAAAGGGAGATCTTAGGAAAAACAATCAGGAAGAGAAAGAATGGCTCAAGATAAGCTACTTCTCAAAAAATACTTGAAAGTTGTTAAGGGCCACTAATAACAGGGCAGGAAGAAGCCTGCGAACACAGGAGAGAAAAAGAACTCATTTGATGAAGTAAGCCTACTGTTCAAAAAAGCTTATGCTATTGGTTAGTCTCTAAGGTGCAGTATACAGTGCCTTTTCCCTGACTTCAGACTAATGCAGCTAAGTATATCAGGTTAAAAATAAACATTCTCTCAAGAAGAAGTGCATCTTAAAGACCACCTTGCTCAGAGAGGCATAAGCTTTTCTTGGCTACAGTCAGAGGCAGATCCAGGATTTCTCAAATGGATGCAGGAGCAGCAACCTACAGTTGAGAGGTGGCTGAACCTCCTGCTCCTAGCCTCCTGCTACCTGCCAGGGCCTGTGGTCAATCAGACCCTGCCGGACAGAGCTCTTGAGATACCGCACCTGACCTTGATCCCTGGCTAATGCAACTGCCCTAGTTTTCCATAACTGGATTGGCTGTTGAGAGCACCACTCAGCCCTTTTAAGCACACCTGCAGTCTCAGGCTTCAAGCCTGCCTTGACAACAGCCACAGTGTTCTTCAGCAAGCCTTGCATTTACTGCTTTCTCTGGTTCTCCTGGCTCTTGATTCAGCTTTGGCTTTTCTTAGCCCTGATCGTAGAACTTCCCTGGAACTCACTACCAGCTCTCTGATTCTCCTGGCTTCTGACTCAGCTTTGGCTTTAGATGTCCCCAACCTGCCTCTTGGATCTTCCCTGGAACTTGGCACCTGGCGCTCTGACCCTCCTGGCTTCTGATCTCAGCTTGCACCCTGGACTACATCTCTCAGATCTTCTTTTCCTCAAACCTGGTCCCATGCTCTCCACTCTGCCGATCCAGACCCTGATCTGACACACTGATAACCTATACACCCACCTAGCTGACCTTTACCTCCTGATTGCCCTTCTGGGCCTACCTGCAGGCCTGGGTGCCCATACCCTGGCTGAACCCTCACAGTACCAGTGCAGGTAAACTGTACCATGGGAGCTCTAGGGACTTTTTTTTTTTTTTAAGCCCTTAAAGCAGGTGAAAATTCCCCTTCCCTTCCCCTTTGTGATCAGAAGCATGGCCCCTTTCCCCTCTCCCCAAGAACAGCGCAGGGAGCCTGTACTTCCCCCCCACCATGCCCCATCCTCCACCAGCAGCAGGTGCAGGGATGAGGGAAGCTCCCTACCCTTCCAATCTGCCACCGTCCTCATCCCCAGCTCCTGCATAGTAGACAGCAATGGCTCTGGTGCTTTCCCAACCCCTGGGACAAGTAGTGAAAAGTGGCAGCGGCAGACAGCAGAGGAGAGGGGGCATGCCTTGGAGCACAAAGAGGAACTGAGAAGAATTTTCACCTGCTTTAGGTACTTTAAAAAGTCTCCAGAGGCTCCCATGGTATGGTCCAATCCAAAAGGGGAATGCAGCCACACCACTGCACCCACTTTATATCTTTATATCTCCTTTATATCCAAGGAGATCAGACAGCCAAGTATATACTGACTGAATGCCCCCTCTATGGTCCACCAGAGGGAGCAAAGAGTTTGAAAGATTGCAGTAATATTGATGGATCTACTTTTAAATTGTTGGAGGAGTCAACTTTCTAAAGTCATACTCAAGAAGAAGAAGATATCTGATCCTGGCTACAGCCTACTTTGTGAGCATCTGTAGGCTGTAGCCTACAAAAGCTTGTGCTTTTCTGAATGAGTCATGTTTTTAATGTGGTACTCTGCCCTGCTTTCTGTCTGACTTCAAACTAATATGGCTAACTACTGGTAGCTCTCTCTAGTCCCTCAAGAGAACAGGAGAGTTGTATAAGGAAAACAGAAAAGAAAAGACATTCTCTGAGCTGTCCAAAAAAGGCAGACCCAGCTATATTGCCATCAAAGGTGTTGCTAATCCTGTAAACAGTGACATAAACTTTATGCCATCATTCTATGAAGGTGTATTAGGAAAGAGGAAGGTTAATTGATTTTCCTCTATGATGTTGTAGGATGAACAGTTGTTCACATCTCATTCACAGAACTACTCCAAGATCACCACATTCATGCCCATTTTTAAGGTGCATTAAGGGCACGGGTCTACACACATGTGCCCTTAATGTGCCTTAAAAATGGGAATTTTAGGCTATTTGAGCCTAAATTTGATACCTGCAAAAGCAGGTATCAAATTTAGGTGCAAATACCTAAAGCGCCTTAATGTACGTGTAGATGCACTAGGGCACATTAATGTGGTGTATGTCAACTGACTTGGAACTAACTTTAGTCCCAAGTCGGTCTGCACACCGTGTTAATGCACCTTAGTGTATGAACGTATAGATGTGCACCTAAAACACCTTAATGTGTATTAGGCAAATGTGCATTAAGTTTAGGCTTGCATAAAAGCACATGTAGACACACCCACAGTGAAACTAGCAGCTATCAAAGCATTATATTACATTATCTGGACTCAGCATGTCTTCAGATTTTTAAGCTAAAAAAGAAATGCCCTGGCATCTTATTACATCTCAGAAAAACATTTTTGATTCTTTTCCAAGTATTGCTCATTTCCTAATTGGGGGGGGGGGGGGGGTGGAGCAAAGAAAATCGCAAACAATTTAAAATGTTTCTTTTTTTCATTTTTGTAGTCAAGTGGCCACAAAGTGGAGCTGTTAGTTCAGTTCTTTGTAAAAGCTCTGAGAAGTTCAGATATACCCAGCAATGTTACAGAAACCAATGCACAAATTTTAACTGACGATTGTTTATAACATTCATTCATAAGACCAGTGAACTGAAGGCCATGTCTTGGGTTTAACCTTGAAGCTAAACCAACCTAGGACCTTGCTAATCCTAAAATGTCCCCAGCTTCTTTGGAGGAAAATGGAGTCAATCAATCTTGAGGTGTTCTATTCACAAAACTGAGTTAGCAAGGGATTGGAAACCTTCCTATTCAGTTAAAAAAAAAGGCTAGTCACCCTGCAGCCAAAATTGAAACACTGATATGCTTACAGGCAGTTAATCTCTCATATTCTGTCCAGGCTCAGACAACATCACTTACTTGCATGTATTAAGGGCTTAACATAACAAGTATTTACTAATTAGTCTATGAGCAGCTTGAGTGGCATGATTTGTCTAATTGTTTTTAATCAGATGACTTGTGTAAAGTTATGTAGAGGGATAGGATCAAGCTAAAAGTAGCACATTATAGTACTGTTACTATCATAAGCGGAGTTATGTTCTGTGTGCAGGTCCCATTACACAATACCTTTGACACATTTAACCTCTTGGCTAGGGACAGAAGTTACACATATATTGGTTTAAGTGATAAGAAACCAGTTCAAATATGTAACACAATAAAAGTTCAGTGCGCTTAACTTTCAAAATGACTGAAATTAGCTTAAGATAAAGCTGTTTGGATGTAGAATCAGACTGAACTGATTAAAGTCAAACTGGCTTAATGGAACTTGTGGCCCAGAACCCTTCCTGGTTCAAGTTAACTCACAGCCCCCCAGCATCCCAGGATACTTTGGAGCCCTGGGCTGTGCCGTCTGCTGCAGTGGAGCAGGGTTAGCTCCACCCCTATACTCCCTAGCTGGAGCGCTATCACTGCTTTAGCTGGCTGAGAAGGGGCTAGGGAAAAAAATCAGGTCCAGACCCAGCTGGGGTCTGCCTGGTGGGGGAGGAAGTAGCCCCTCATAGACTTTTTGCTGTTCCCTGCTTGAACAGAGAGTGGGGAGGCATGGTCAGGCCCCAGGCAAGGGCTGGCATGTTGAGGCAAAAGGGGGTGCCGGGCTAAACCCCCTCCCTGGCCCACGCATGACCCCAGCCAGGGTCTGCTTGGTGAGAGTGAAGCAGCACCTGCCGGACTTTTCTCCACTCAAGCGGAGCAGGCGGGCATGGCAAGGCCTCAGTTTGGGGCTGTCATGCTAAGGCAGAGGGGGGGAGTGGGGTTTAAACCCCCCACCTGCTTGAGCAGAAAGGGGAGAAAAGCTTGGCAATGGCTGCTTCACCCCACCTCTTGCCCAAGGCAGACCCTGACTGGGTAAGTATGGGCCAGGGAGGGGGCTTAAACCCCCCTCCCTCCCCCTCAACCTCAACATGCCAGCCCAGGCCAAGACCTAGTCATGGCTCTCCCCACCCCTCTTTTCACTCAAGCGGAAAGCATGAAAAAGCCTGGCAGGGGCTGCCCTGCCCTGCCCCCCAGGCAAACCTGGACTGGGGTCGGTAAGGGCCAGGGTGGCAGTTTAACCCCCATTCCCCCCATCATACTCTGTGGACCAGCTGCAGCCTGGCCATGCGCCTCTCTCCATTTGAGCAGGGAGGGAGGAAAAAGCTGTGGAGGGCTTCTCTCCCACCTTCCCTCCCTTCCCTTTGGCAGTGGCCGGAAGGCTAGGAGGCATGCTCTAGCACCCCCCAGCTATTGGCCTGAGCCACTGCAGGCATGTGGCTGCATTTTGGGAATCAAAAGTGAATGTCTATTCACTTGCTTCTTGGTTCAATCTGCGCAGCTTAGACTAACCTGCAAAAATTTAATCGATTCAGTCCTGGGCTTTTTGACTGTCTATACCAGGGGTGGGCAATTATTTTGGGTGGAGGGCTGCTTACCCAGTTTTGGCAGGCTATCAAGGGCCACATGGGTAGCCCCACCCTTTGAGAAGTGACCCACCCCTTGACAGGTGCCCCGTACCTTGACAGGTGCCCCACCCCTTGGTCACCATCTTGGGACCAGTGTCCCAGGGCCAGAACTGGTGGTGCCCAGAGCGGGGCACAGGCTGGCAGGGGTCTGTGGAGTGGGGTTGAGCTACCCCAGCAGGGAGAGGGGGGAGCTGGCCCAGCTCCATAAAGCCCCTGCTGGCTGGAACCCTGTGCTCCCACCACCCTGATCTGGGCCCCACCGGCACTGGCCCCAGGACACTGGTGTGGAACCCATGCTCCCACTGGCTCCCTGCCCACTCACACCCAGTCCCCCCCAGCCCTGTGGTACAGGCAGGGGGCAGCACACAGCCCTGACCCCCTGCTCACCAGCAGGGAAGAAGCTGGTGCTGAGCACGGGGAAAAGTGGCCCCTTGCCTGCCCCATGGCCAGTACTCCCTGCTGCAGCCACTCGCAGCCCACATGGGGCTGTCTGGAGCAGGCACAGGCAGCCTCATGCGAGCTGAAGGTGGCTGCAGTGTGGGGCGCTGGTCATGGGGCGGGCGAGGGGCCACTTTTCCCCACGCTCAGCACCAGCTTGTAACCTGCCCCACGGGGGGCTGGGGAGGAGAAAGCAGCCCCTTGCCTGCCCCGTGCTCGGCGCCCTGCATGCAGCTGCTTGCAGCCGGCCTTGGGCTGCCTGTGCCTGCATCAGGGAGCACCTGATGCAACAGCTGCAGCATGGGGCACTGGGCGTGGGGCAGAGACAGTCTGCTTCCCCCCCCACACTCCTTCTCTGCCCGGGGTCCCCCCCACTTACCTAAGCTTCCTGCACTGGAGCAGCCACATGCTCCCAGCCCAGAAACCCCAGCTGGAGCTTCCAGCTGGGTGGTGGGGCCAGGTAGGCCCTGCTGTTGTTGGAGCCTGCCAGGCTTCCCCTTGGTCCTACTGCCCTTGGTTCCTGCATTTTTGACAGGAACCAAGGGCAGAGAAATATTAATTTTCTACATTTTTTTAGGGGCCCCCTGGGCCAGACAGAATGGCCTTGTGGGCTTTATTTTGCCCACCCCTGGTCTATACTTAGCTCTTGATATTACAGCAATGCATAAAAAGTACCACAAGGACAGATGTATATGAAACTTTCTAGGTTACAAATTAAAAATCCTTAAATTGAACTCAAATAAATTATTAATAATCCTTTGTTATTACCAGGGATCCATGCAAAATGGAGAAAAATGCATTTTTCCTTTGGCAGAGAAAAACATGGATTTTTCATTTTAACCGAGAAACATGTAGATTTTCCACTTTTGCAAGGAGCTCTCTGCAGGCTGCAGAGTTCCATCTTGCAAGGGGTTGGGGGAGAGGGAGAAGGCTGGTCAGGCAGGGGGCGCCATGTGCACACACACACATGCATATAGCCACCAGGCAGCCTGGACAACAGCTCCGGTAGTTAAGTCTGATGTGGGGGAGGGAGGGAGGGTTGGAGGGAGTGAGTGAGTTGGGCAGGACTGAGCCTGGGGCTGATGCCCAGCCTGGGTAGTGTATGGGGCTTGGGGCCTGGAGCCATGTGCAGCTGCAGGGTCCTGGTGGGGAGTGGGACAGGGCCATGGGTGCCTTGCCTGGGGGGAGGGGGGAGGCTGGCTCCCTGCCACTGCATGCACTCCCAGGAGGAGCAGGGGGGACATGTGCCTCTCCTGATCTGTGTGTGAGATGGGATTGGGGGCAGGAGCAGGCTGCCTGCTGTAGGCTTGCTTGTGCTCCCTGCCCTGCTGCCCTCCCTCTGGGACCTTCACAACCCATCAGGCAGAACTCAGTGTAGCAGGGCAGAGCAGGGGTGAGCAGGGAAGCTCCTTGATGCTGCAAGCCCTGCGCTGCCCTAGCAAAGTGACCCTTGCCCACCCACCAGCAGTGGGGGCAGTGGTGTGGAGTTGTGCCCCTTGCTGCTGCTGGGCAGGTAGGGAGTGTATTACCATGGTGGCCTGGAGCTTACAGCAGCAGCACTGAGCTTCCCTGCCAGGCCCCATTCTGCCCTGCTGCACTGGGTCCCACTTGCTGGGCTGTGGAGGCCTCAGGGGGAGGGCAGCAGGATGGGAAACCCCAAGTCCACAGCAGGCAGCCCACATCTGCCTCTACCTCCCCCATGAGCTCCGCTTTGACAATGCCACCTGTAGGGGAGGGGGAGCTGGGCTCTGCGCTCAACTCCAGCAGCCACTGCCTCCCACAGGCAGCAGCTGGGGATCAGGCACTGCTGCAAGCAAGCTGTGAACCCAGGTCCCTGGCCCTGTAGCCCTGGCAGCCATTGATTTGGATCACTGTCCCTGATTCGATTCAACCAAATCCAAATATGAAGATTTGATGCTGATTCGGTGAATCAGCAATTCAGGCACAGCTTTAAAAGTTTTTTTCTACATACCTTGAAGTAGTAGGCGTGGCTCATGATTGCTGTAGTGCTGGGGCACATGGAGTGTCCCACAGGAGCATGGGGGGCTCTAAAGCATGCTTGGCAGTGAACCTGGAAGTGGACCAGAAGTATTTTCGGTCCACTTCCAGGTCTGCTGGGGAGAACGCTGCCCTCCCCTTCCATGTCCCTCTGGCTCACTGATCAGCCATGGGGGGACCCCGGGTGCCTCCCCCAGACCCAGGAGGCACCAGTCACTGAGCAGGGGAGGCGCATTGGGGCCTCCTCTGCACGCTCCCCAGTGGACGCAGAAGTGGACCAGAAATGCTTCTGGTCCACTTCTGGGTCTGCTGCCGAGCGCACTGGGGAGCCCCCCGTGCTTCTGTGGGACACTGCATCTGCCCCAGCACCACTGCGTTCAGAGCCCCTGCTACCTAGAGGTATGTAGAAAAAAACATTTAAAGCTGTATCTACATCCGAATCTCCATGTAGCAAGAAACCTTTTTCTGCCTGGCCCCCCATCCAATGTGAAGCCCCTCCATATGGCAAAAGCCCCTTTTGCAGTATTTGCCTCCTTTTGAGGATGCTTTCTCTTTTCTACCTTTTCTTCCTTCCCCCCTCTTCTTCTTTTATTATATTATTATTATTTTTATAGAATATAAGGTGTACTTGTAATAAAAATATAGTTTGTAGATGCTTTTATGGGTATAAAATAGTATTCTGCTTCAGTATGTCCCGTTCCCCCCCCCACCTTGTATTTGGTCTATTTGTTGTATAAGCCTTTTATGTTTTATATTCTATGCTTTTTACCTTTGTAACAAATGTACTTTAAGTTTAAAAGTAAGTTGTACCATGTAACAATGTTAGCAAAGGTGGGAATTGAACCACGGCTTCTCTGTATTGAGCGGATCCCTGAATGAATCATGACTGATTGCTCAACATAGTAGCTAGCCAGGATAACAAGTTAGCAAGCAACAATTAAAACCTATGAAACCACAGACTAATGAGAGGAAAGGATCAATACAGAGCCAGGAACTCCCTGAAACTTCCCTGTTAAAGGTACAGAAGCCCTGGTTTGAACTAATCAATGCCAAAGACCGACTCTTGGGACTGAATACCCCCCCCCCCCAATCAATTGCTCCCAGAGCCCTATTCATCATGGCAGTGAATTAATCAAACTTCATCAATGGACTCCCGAGACTGCAGGTACCTGCAGATGTGATTCTTGGGGCTGGCAGCTGTCATCCAGCAACCACCAAGGGGGACATCCTACGAGGTCAACAACCCCTGGATTGGGCAAGCCTGAAAATTGGGGAGTCACCAAAGTCTGCCAGAGAGGGATAAAAGGCAGTGAAGAATGATCCCCAAGGGTGCCCTCTTTGACTTGACCAGCACTCTGCCTGCCCAGCCAGAAGGACCAGTTGGCAACCCCCTTCTGAAGCAACTTCACACTGAAAGAAGCCGCGATTGACCATCGATGGTGGACTTCAGTGCTTGGGGATAGGTATATCTTGACACCAGTGCTTCGTGTTCATAGCTAGCTATTGTGAGTGTGTGTGTGTGCATGCATGAATGTGTGCGTGTTTGAGGGGATCAGCCCCAAGGTTTATGAACTGACCTTTGCATCCATCTAATAAACTTTAATTCTATGATAATCTTGTGAGTTGGTCCTTTGTAGCCAACAGCCAAATCTGTCCAAATCTCTCCAAATCAATTCAGAGGGTTCAGAAATGATTAGGAGAGATTAAAGGGTCCTCTGATTCAATTCAGATATTTGGCCACCGAATCGGGCTGAATCTCCGCTGAATTGAATCAGGGACCGAAGCTTCGCACAGCCCTAATAGGGAGTGAGGGGCACCACCAGGGGTGGGATGCTGTGGGTGCAAAGTGAGGGGCACCGGCAGGGTTCACAGATTCACATAAGTTTAGGGCTGGAAGGGACCTCATGAAATCATTGGGTCCAGCAGCTTGGGAGTGAGGGGCCTGGACCTGCATCCTGGTGAGCAAAGAAGGAAGCTCTGATTTTCCATGATAAAAAAATTCAAAATCAAATACCATAATTTATAGGTACTTAAAATTTATTTTATTATAGTGATTAAGGCACTGGCAGGCTTCCAAATTGCTCTAAAATTGTAAATATATCAATAAAACATTGTGTTTAACTGATACCTAAATATATAGTGGCATTTCATTTTAATTGAGGATTCGGGGGTTTTTTTGATCAGAGAATCTGCAATTTTTAAACAGAGCAAACCAGGATTCCTAGTTATCACTGATGTAATATCACCTTAAAATTGTTTATGGCTACTCAAGTATGGGTGTACAATAGAACAGGCAAGACACTGACATGCTAAGTAAACCTACCTTTTTACCATGAAGTTAATACAATGCTATAGTCTATTTCCAGCAAGATAAATACATAGTTTAAGGTCCTTGTTGCTTTTGAGAGCTGTTCATACTTTTGTGATGTGGGCATGGGTGATGTGGAATGTGAGACATTGTCTAATTCATCACAAAGTTACAGAAAGTATATTGTTATCCAAATACTGTGTAAAGTTCCCCTTACAGTTCTTTTAAACATGAACTGAAAGGATCTCTCCACCTGTTTCCACATTATCTGGTGGTAACTGGCATTGGGGATAGTTCATACACCAAGTTCAGAGTGAAATCTAGTTCCTATCATCTCTGAAATTCATGCAGAACACTCCATGTGTTTTAATTAGAACGCAAGTAGAATACAGAAGGGAGGGCCAGCAGGGAAGGTAATTCCAACTGTAGTTTTAATGCTTTCAGAAAAATTCAATATTATATTTTTCCCACTACTAATGAGATTGCTTCCAATTTATGTGCTGCAAAAACTGCTATCTGCTTTTAATTGGGGACAGCATTAAAGAATCAGCATATACAACAAATTGCTCACTAAAATGAATGTAGAATTTTGAAGCAAACATTAATATGGTTGTTTTATTATTCAGAGATTTGAAATTAATTTCTGCTCTGAGACTTTTTGGCTTCAGATATTATCTCTCTGTTTAAATTAGATTATATGCAGCAATTCCTTAGTCTTACATAGTATTTTATAGATTCCAAGGTTTGCCTAGTAATCACGTCAGAAAATTTGAGCTCGATTTATTAAAGCCATTCTTTTTTACAAGTATTTTACAATTTTGTCACCTAGTACTCACAAAAGGGTCAGGGTGCATAATAAATCCTCAGTTCAAGCATCAGACTAATCAAAGACTAATATGAGAATGAAACACAGTAATAATTAATCAGACTGAAAACAATCCAAATAACTCCATGTACAATGTGTGCGGCAAAATGCTGAGTATGTGACAAGTAAATTTTCCTAAATAAATACTCTTGGCTGGAATTTACACTATTCAAAGCTCCTCTTCCAGAAAATGCAATCACCTCTGCATTTGAGCACCTAGTAGCAGGCTTTCTTGCAAAATGTTGCTCCATGGGGAGGAGAGCCGGCCATCTCCTCAAAGCACATTATGTTGGGTAGCAGTAGCACTTGAAAGTGATCTTGTACACTGTAACTTTGTTTCAGTGTGAATTCAGCACAATTTTTTTCAGGGAAAACACTGATCTTACAGAAAGCTGGTTAAACTGCTAGCCCTGTATATTTTCTATACTGCTGTCTTTGGGATTTTTTCTTTTGTTTTGTTTTTTGTTCTTACTCCAATGCTATTCAGTAGCTTCGTAAGTGATTTGGAAGGAATTAAAATGCGTTATAAAGCCTGAAAATGACAAAAATAGTGGAGAGTGAAATAATAAATGGGTCAGTTAATAGAGATTAATGTGGATCCCTCATAAGGTGGACTCATTTGAACATCCTGTTTCCTTTACAGCCAATTGCAGGGTCATATATCTAAGAACAAGGTCACATACAGAATGAAGGATTGCCTCCTAGGAAACAGTGACTCTGAACTTAAGGGTCATGGTGGATGACCAAGTGCACATGTCCTCTGAGGATATATAAGCAGGACAAGGAGCTGAATTAAAGGAGTAGCGTTTGTCTTTACATAGCACAAAGGAGACCATTAGTGGTCTACTGAGACAGACCACCTCTCTCTGCCCCTGGAATACTGAGTCCAGTCCTTGAAGTCACACTTTAGAACAGTGGTTGAAAAATTGGAAAGGGTTTATTAAAATTGCTGCAAGAATTATTTGAGGTATAGAAAACCTGCCTCAAAATGAATGAGTTTGCTAAGTTCCCTACCTAGTTTCTAAAATAAAACATTAGGAGGTTTCTAGATCATGGTCTACAAGGACCTATGAGAGGAGAATATTTGCAACTGCAGAAGCTGCTTTAATCTAATAGACAAAAGTCTCACAAAATCTGAAACCTGAAACTGGACAAACTCATGCTAGATACAGGGCAAGACAATTTAACAATAAGAGTAATTAAGCACTAGAACAACTCATGCAGGATGGGGTGAATTGATCATTGCTGGAATTTTAAATCAACACCAGGTGTCTAAGAAATAAGCTGCAGCTCAATTACAAGATACAAGATTTATGAATCTGGGAATTTCCTGGTGAAAGAGAAATTATTTCTATAAATAGATAGTTAAAAGTAGCTGAAGTACTAACAAAGGATGCCTGATTAAATAATAACCTACGCTATAACCTGAGTAATAACTTTTGAGTCTACTATGTTGGAAGCCAGACAATAAAGGCTTAATTATAATGATGACTGTAACTTTTCAAGAGATAATTCTATTACAGTAATTGCTGTTACTATAGTTGGAAACATTATTAGAGCCTGGACACATGAACAAGTTACAGAGTTAACAGAAGGGATGACTTGGGCTGTAAACAGGTGTCTTATTTAAGACGGTCCTGTTGTCCTGGGATAGTAAGTGAAACTTGCCCTTGAAAAAAACAGAACTAAGTTACCAGGGTTTAGTTTTGACTTACAATGAGACAAGTAACAACAGTTGCTTCAATTCAAAGAGTAAGGCTTCTTCTTTTAATGGACATGATGTGGTCATCTGCCCACACTTCAGAGCTGTGTCTACAGCTGCTACCAATATAATGGCAAGATAAACATAATTTGGCATGATGAAACAAATGTAATCCTAACATGATAATGTGTACAGTCAAAATTTAAAATGTTCACAGTGCAAAGCATCAGAATTTGGAGACTGTCAAAATCTGCCCTTGTAGAGATTCAAGGCTGAGACCATATTAAATGGTAGAATTTAATAAGGATTTAAACAGTTGTAAGAGCCTAGGTGCATATTATATAGCACTAAGCCTCTGCTATGTATTTTGCATGTTATCTCATATATTTTATAGACACATGCACACAGGTGCACATGAACCAATAAGGATTTGGGGCTTTTTGATTACTCCTTCAGAACTCTGATTTAGTGGCTGCAGAGTTATATAGAAATGCATCTGCCACCTTATTAAAGGGATTCAATATAGTTTGGAGATAAAATATAGTAAAATTACCTCAGACAGGGCATTTAACAACAAATGAGTGACTGGAGGATTAAGGTGCAAGTATGCTCCCCTGTGGAATAGCCAACAGGGGTTCTATGCTATTTTCATCTTCCACATGCATTGAATATTTGTTTTATTCCAATTTTACTTAGCCTGTGAATTAGACTGTTAAGTTCATCAGCTTTTGTTTCTAGATCTGAGGCCAAAAAATCAGCATGTCTAATGAAAATATTTAATATAAAGCTTGGCCTTTCTAGCAATGTTTATTAGAATAATTATTAAATTGATGCACTTTATTTGAAACTTGGGAATCAAGGTGTCAGACTCCCTTTCCTTCTGCTTTTAATATGAGCATAGTAGCGGTATGACAAAGTTGTCACAACCAAATTAAATAGTGCCCATGTCACAAACAAATAAAACCATTCAAAACAGTTTTTTTCTATACTAGGTTAACTAAGAGTTAATTAACAAAAAAAAATAAGTTTTTTTGCTGCGCATATCAAAAAAAAAATGTATTGCTGCGCCACTAACAAAAATAAAACTTAGCCTTCTGTGCTATACATAAATCATTATAATTGGTCAAAAAACCCAAAAAATAACCCTATGATAACACCCTAACAAAGACCGCTAAATAATTGGCGATTCTAATTAAATTTATGACGTGACAAAAAACAACTGGCTATTACACAAATAAAACCCGTCTTCACTTCCATAAAGAACAAAAAACCTCCACACACACACCTAAAAAACCTCTAAACAGATGCGTAAAAATAACTGACAAATTAATCACTTGTCAGTTTCCCCCGTCTCGACCCAATTCTCAGACATAAATCAACGACCTGCCGGCCCGACCTTTCTCTCCATTTCTCTACCCGACCGACAAACTCTTATACAGACTGACATACGACCTACAAACCTTAAGCTATAACTAACCAAATATCTCTGACTTCCGCTATTCACCACCTTAACGACATAAATAAATAATCTTGCTTTACAACTGATAAGCGTCCGCCTAATTAATTCCACTCCAAGCGTCACAAATACCCGCCTAACGGCCTTCTAAGGCCCCGGACCCTTATCTGCCCGGGAGGGAGTCAGGGAGAGCTGCTGGCTGGCTGCCCAGGGTCCTGACATGGCGTCACGAACAGGATCAAAAAAAAATGTGATAAAATAAAAATTAATTAAAAACTGCCCCTAATATAGTGGGGGGCGCCACACAAATAACGCAGATAAATTATAAGCCCACATCGCTTATCACCAAGCGAGCGGAGTGGAGACAGGGTGCGTCAACAGCTACTTCTCGCTAAAAAAAAAAAAAGTTAAAAAAAAAAAGGCTCCAAATAAAACAACAACAAAAAAATTAACGTGCCGCTCTGCGCAGTGTCACTCCTGCTACATAAAAATACAAACTTAAAAACCCAGCTAGCTACAGTCAACAAAGCTGCTACAAAAATGACAGTGTGCCAAAACCCTCCGTTACCACCAAAAAATAACACCAAAAAAAATATAAGCTGCCCAAAAGACCTAAAAAAACCAAACAAAGCCACAAAAAAAACAGACAAAACTCCACCCAGCTACCCCGCCCAGGAGATGACGTCACTCCCAACAGCCCCACCTCTGTACCACAGGGAGGGGGCAACAAACAAAAATCCGATCCTCCCACCAGACATAATAACAACTACAACTACCGCTCACCCTATAACAATAACCAAACAAATAACCAACCCAGAGGGTGCAACTACCACCACCACCCTTGACGTCATCAAAACATGCATGGAGATTTATGGAGAAGAGGATACCATCAACCTTCGCCTTCTCCTCAACCTGCTCATTACTCAGCCAACAAAAAATCTTGTAAATCAACTTCCACTACTACAAGCCCTTATAAAGTCAACAACCACAAACTCAGCCGTGGCCATAAACTATCTTACTACATATCCAGTCAAACATCAAAGGCCAAAACATTCCCAATTCAACTCACAAAAAAAAAATCAAGACTACCACCCCAAAAGACACCAAAAAAACCCCCCATGTTTAAGTTCCTCCTAAACCACTTTGCGCTTACCAAACAACGGCTACACGTCCTAAAAAATACAAAACAACAACAACTAACACATATACTAGACTACCGACCTCGACCTATCCCGCCAACTGGTCCAAACCCCAAAGACACCCACGCCTAACAACACATTCCAAATAACACCACAGCCTGCCCCAACAAACAACTACTCAAAAGAGACATCGATAAACTATTCCAACCACTGCAACATTATACTCATAGATATACAAAAACAATTTTATTGCTTTTAGTTTTCTTTGTTTGTTTGTCTATTCGTTTATTTTATCCCCTTACAGACCCAGCGGTGACAAAGCGACAATCTATGACTGCCCGATCACAAAAATCACCAAACACCCACCTACAACACACCCAGGTCGACGCCACAATGACCGCCTGCTCATATATCACAAACAGGGTCGTCGCTCTATTCCTGCTGTTACCAACAGGTTCCTCGACAAACAAAGCTAACTTCAAAACCTCCAACTCGGTCCTAAACCTTCTGTCAATTTAGGCCAAAAACATAACTAACGGCTCATTTTATGGTTTTTCTTTTCCTGTTAATAATTTTATACATACTTGTTTTATTTTGTTTTAAAACCTATTCGAGACTTTACACAATAAAGCCAAGTCATAATGTTTTAAATAAAAAGCTCTAAATTATTAAAAAAAAACAACATTAATAGTCTAAAAGTTTAAGAGATATCACAAAAAGGTTAAAAATAAACAAAAAAATATTAAAGATAAATAAAAAACAAAAAGTGTTTAATATCAAATCGTTAAAAAAAACACCAAATAATAATACATAACAAGATTAATATGTTTCACAAAAAAATAAAAAAAGGCCGCTAATAATGACACAAGAAATCGGTGTTTTCAAAACTACAATTTAACTCAAATATAATAAGCCACAATTATAAAAACCCTCCATATAGGGGGCATTAATCTAATACCTCACTCTCAATTACCTTAAAAAATCAAATTAAAAAAAATGATATAAAATCAAAGATTACAGTTTACTGCGTTTAAATTAATTCAAGTGTCGGCATCTTTAATTATCTTATATTTACCATAAATCATAATAACCATTATTATATTTACGTGTTTTAATTATTAAATTTTACAATATCTCAAAACAAAATTAACCACGCTTTTTACTTTTATATACACCTGCTTACCAAACACTAACAATAATAAACAAAATAGTCTATACGTAAACATAATATAACTTGCTGTGCCATAAACAAAGAGACATGTCACAACCAAATTAAATAGTGCCCATGTCACAAACAAATAAAACCATTCAAAACAGTTTTTTTCTACACTAGGTTAACTAAGAGTTAACTAACAAAAAAAATAAGTTTTTTTGCTGCGCATGTCAAAAAAAAAATGTATTGCTGCGCCACTAACAAAAATAAAACTTAGCCTTCTGTGCTATACATAAATCATTATAATTAATCAAAAAAACCAAAAAATAACCCTTTAATAACACCCTAACAAAGACCGCTAAATAATTAGCGATCCTAATTAAATTTATGATGTGACAAAAAACAATTGGCTATTACACAAATAAAACCCGTCTTCACGTCCGTAAAAAACAAAAAACCTCCACACACACACCTAAAAAACCTCTAAACATATACATAAAAATAACTGACAAATTAATCACTTGTCAGTTTCCCCTCTCTCGACCCAATTCTCAGACATAAATCAACGACCTACCGGCCTGACCTTTCTCTCCATTTCTCTACCCGACCGACAAACTCTTATACAGACCGACATACGACCTACAAACCTTAAGCTATAACTAACCAAATATCTCTGACCTCTGCTATTCACCATCTTAACGACATAAATAAATAATCTTGCTTTACAACTAATAAGCGTCCGCCTAATTAATTCCACTCCAAGCGTCACAAATACCCGCCTAACGGCCTTCTAAGGCCCCGGACCCTTATCTGCCCAGATAAGAGTAAAAAAAAACTGCTGGCCAGCTGCCCAGGGTCCCGACAAAAGTAACCTACCCAGAACTGTAATTCAACTTTCTGCAATACATTTCCAGTGTGCAGTTCAAGTTGGCTTCTGTGCCTACATTTCACATCGTAAGTATAGGCATATGTTTCCAGCAAGATTCAGTCTGCAAAGTTCATTTCCCTGAGCTAGACCATGCTGCTAATAAAATCAATGGGAGGATAAATGTAAGTTGTACTAAGCCATAATTTGCATGGCTCTGTAACAATAGCTTCCAAAGCTAAATGATGCTTTAAAATAGCCATATAAAAAGAATAAGATACCATGAGTTGATATGAACAACTTAATTACTTAACATATGGATGCAAAATTACTAAAATAAGTCAATAATGATTATTATTGAAGTGCTTTCCAGTGACCCCAACCTTGCATGTGATTCTACTACTGTACAAAATGAAGATGTGTGTATTTTTTAAAGTGTAGTCATGGGATTTTTTTTTCAGTTCAAAGACTAAATTGTAAGGACAGCCTCAGAGCAGGGACTTTCCTGGGGCTTAATCATCATCTGGATACAGAGAGACTCAAAGATATGTCAGGTCATCAACCTCTCCAAGCAGGTCACTATTTGTTTGGAAATACCCTGAAAATTTGTCATCACTTTTTCACACCATCATTGTTAAGAGTGCAGAGCAACATGTATTCAATAGGAGAATGCAGTTATACAGTTTTAGAGGAACAAGGCTTTCTAGAATAACCCCTCTCCCCCGCAAAAAACCAAAACAACAACTGGGATACTTAGGAGAGGCATTAGAAGAGTATTTTATTTTGCATACATTGCAGCATTGAAATTGTCAACCATTACTTATGAGCATGGATGAATGGATAACTATAAATGATAACACTTAAATAAACTGTAACAGCAACAGGAACTGAACAAATGAATCTTATAGAGGAACAAAGTCTTTTTGCAAAAATCATGTCTGTCCTATCAGCCAGGTTCTATTCTATTCCCTGCCCACAAACCTCTGCAGCCCGGCGGGTATGACCCAGTGCAGCAGAAAGCTCAAAGCCTCTCCGCGCAGCCCCTCTTCCCAGCTGCTCCAGGTTGTGCCTGCCGGATTGGAGAGGCACCTGGGGAAGGGAAGCAGGGCAGATCCAGGAGCAGTGAGCAGCCAAGCCTTCCCTTCCAACCTGCTTCCCTTTCCCTGGTGCATCTCCCACCTGCCCCGCACTGCCCTGGCAATGCACCCCTTGCACATGCCGCTGCTTGCAGAGCGAAGCTCACAGCCTCTCCATGCAGCAGTTACCGTATTGTGTGATTATTGCTTGAATCTGTCATGGTTTGTGGGGGCAGTAGAGTGAGGCTGGTATGTATCCCTATTAATTACATGTAATAATGGATTCACTTTATGTGAATTTGCTTTATGCAAGGTTTTTTTGGAATGCAACCCTTGCATGAAGAGAGTGTATTTAAAATATATAACTGAAAATTCACATTGAAACGTAAGTTCCATTCACTGTGTTTAAATCAAATTTCACTGAAAAGGCATGACTGTAATAATAATTGACTTCCAAATTTTACTGTTATCAAAACTCTCTTGAATTGTTCTATTTGCTTTCCCTTTAGCCTTTAAAATTTGTCACAAAGCCTCTGCTTTTATTTATAAATTAAAAGCATGGTTATCTGACCATCAGATTGTTTAATAATAATTAAACAATGTATAAAATTACTTTCCCATTGCTTTATATTAATGCAATAAAGGTTAGGAAATGAAAAAAGAACCAAGAGCATTTTATGTATAACACAACTCATGTTGAGAATACCTCTCTCAGGGCCCTGCTATACATTCAAATTAAAGCTGGATAGAAACCAGTTATATAGTTGTTATATATTTTGAACATGCAACTTTATAGCTGGCTTGCTCTTTTTATAGATGGATAGTCATTTTTATTGTGTGGTAATTATTTTGCATGTGTGGCTGGTTTAAATTTATTGTGTGATTATGCAGTTAATTGTGTGATAATTACTTTGCATGTGTGGCTGGTCTAAACTGATTGCATAATTAGCCAGTTAATTGTGTAATATATGTAACATGTAGCAAGGGCCTTATACAAACACAAATAGATAGAGTGTTCACCTGCACCATGTATAAATTGAGATGTATACATATATGCATATATACAATTGTGATATTTCCTTTTTTCAGTTGTTTCATTTAGTATTTTTAACTTTTCTTACCTTAGCTTTGAATTCCATTTCCTTATGCTCACAAAGAAGCTCTTTATTTTCTGTTAATGATGAGCCAAGGTTTTGCTTATGTAAATAATCTCGGAGATCTTTCTTGTACAATGATGTTACCTAAATTAAAACAAAAATGAGATTTTCAGTCACTAACTAAAGCATATAAAGGGTATCAATTAGGGTTGTGCAAAGCTTCAGGTGGTGATTCGATTTGGAGGAGATTCGGGATTCGGCCCAATTCGGTGGCTGAATCCAAATCGAATCAGGGGACCAATTAAAAGGTCTGAATCGATTCGAAGCTCTCCGAATCTTCAGAAAAGATTTGGAGAGCTTCGATGTTTCAGGCAGTCCCGGCGGCTGCAGCTGGACTCAGAACTCGTAAGTAGGGGTGGGAGTGGGGGACCATGGCGGGGACCACTGCCAGTCCCCATCCCCTCCCTGCTCCCCCATTCCCCTGACTCCGCCTACTCCCCCAGCACACTCCCCCCCCCCATAGCTGCACCTCCTGCCCCAGCTCCTGGTAGTTAAAAAAAAAAGTCCCACTCACCAGGTGCTGCCAGGCAGAGGGGTGATCCCCACTGGCCCATGCCACATGAGGGGCTCTGCCATGAGTCCTCTGACCCCTCCTGATGCCCAGCCCCTCCATGGCTGCCTCGCCTGCCCCAACTCTGGCTCTTTAAGAAAAAAAACCTGAGAAAACCCTGGGACTCACCACTCCTGCAGCGTTCTCGGGGCTTTGGCAGGCTTGTGCAGAGCCCCCCAAATGGCATGGGTCAGCAGGGATCACCCCCCATCTGGCAGGAATGGTGAATCCAGGGGTTTTTCTTGGGGTTTTTTTTCTTAAAGGGCCGGAGACGCGGTGGGCAGGGCAGCCATGGGGGGGGCTGGGACAGTGGGCAGAGGCTGGGGGGCTCATGCAGAGCCCCCCAAACAGTGTGGGGCAGTGGGGGGAAGCAGGGATTGCCCCCCCCCGCCTGGCAGCACCCGGTGAGCTGGGGCTTTTTTTTCCAAGTGCTGGGAGCTGGGGAGGGAGGAGCAGCCATTGCCAGGCTGGGACAGCAGGCAGGGGATGGGCCTCACCTGCCTGATTTGGAGATTTGGGACAGTGATTTGAATCACTGAATTGAATCACTGTCCCACGAATCTGCCGAATCCGAATCCGAAGTGAATACTAGCCGCTTCACACAGGCCTAGTACCAATGCCATCTACCAAGTAAGCCCTGATTTTGCATATAGGGTCAACTCCTATTTCAGCTTTATGCAATTAAGCAGCACTTACATCCCTGCAAGAGTACCATTTTTGGCACTGAGTTAGAATTTAGAATTTATTTCCATGTGTGGCAGACTAGGTCCATGCATAATTACCTGAAGTAGAATGGTGACAGAGAAGCACCTGTCTGAATTTTAACTCAGTTAGTAGGGCACTCATATAGGGTATGGAAAACCCTGGTTCTGGGCCACCCCTCACCCAAAGGGGCTTGAACCTCCATCTCTCACTTGTGGTTTTTCTTCAACCAAGGTTTTGGTGATTATGTGGAATTATGTGCATTTCTGTGCAATTCCCTTCCACCTGACAGTCTACTTGGCCACTACCACAGGGCAAGTGGAGCTATGCTGGTGAAAGCAGTATTTAAACTGCCTGAGTGTCAAATGTTGCACTTATGCAGTAAAGGCCCTGCTACAGATTCAAATTAAAACTGGATAGAAACAAGCTATAGAGTTGTTACCCATTTTCAAACACTAACGTTATAGCTGGTTGCCTCTTTTTATAGCTGGATAGACATTTTTATTGTGTGATCATTACTTTACATGTGTGGCTGGTCTAAATTTATTGGATGATTAACCAGTTAATTGTGTTATATATGTAATATGTAACAGGGCCCTTACATACATGCCACTTCAATATGAAAAGGCAAAATAGAATTCTTCTTGGCCCATAGTACTGTGTTTTCATGTTCTTATTCGAAGTCATGTGCCTAGATAAAAAAAGATCATGGGCCAAATGTGTGTGTATTGCAATGTACATAATACAAGCAAAGGGGCTTGTTATATATGAAGTATGTTTAATTAATCAATATAGGAGGTGCAATTCCAGAAAAGGAAAATCAAATAACTCATGGAAGAAGCTGTGTAAGTAATGGTAAAGAAATGATATATTTTTCCTAGAAACACATTAATTTAAAAAATATTCTTCCATGTACAGTCAGAGACAATAAATCCAAGAACATTTACAATTGCACATAAGTTTAAACTAGATGGACCATATGATCTAATAGGTATTTTCCAACTCTAGCTTCAGTAATTCAACAAAGCTATTAAATTGCATTCTGGAGAATAATCTTTTGTTGTCTAAGAAACAATTACAGCTTACAATTATACAATAAGTATATACAGCAAACAAACACAGTAGTTAATTTACCTTATAAATTGCACTTGCAGCTACTTCTACTTGCATCTATTTCACTTGATTCACAGTAGGTACCTTATATATTCCTTGTAAACAACACATGGCAAAGATCCCTGAATGAAGCTTTGTATTTTAAAATAGTGCTGTGAATGAATTATTAGTATCTAAGAGACCTGCTTCAATCTTTTCCAAGTTTTGAAAAAATTACCTACATCCTCTAACCTTATACATCCCATTTAAAAGTACTTTGTAATATATGTAGACCACAGATTAAGACATACATCTCTCAAAATTTTATGAGATCTGCTTATAGGGATACTTTGAGGGTTTATTTAAAATGTATTTTGAACCTTCTGAAAACAAAAGAACCCTTATAATTGAAAATGCTTTAAAAAAAATCTAAAATAACACATAGGGAAAATTATCTGTGGAATTCAACAGAGCCAGGAAAGTAAACAGATTCTTAATGTAATTAAATTTTAGTTTGATGTCTGCATCTCAATACTATTTTGTAAAGTGCCTCCAATTTATTCCTTTTCTTTCCCCAACCCCTGCCCCCCACTTTTTTATTTTTTTTTTTACACAAGAGACCAGATTCTTTTTAATACTATACTGTGCTAGGTACATAAAAGCATACGGGGATTTATATGTGCACAGCTTAAAAATGCAATTCATAACTGGATTCTTTTTGAACTATTGAATACAATCAGGGCAATGTGAAATGATATCTATTGTCACAGAAATCTTTCAAGTTTAGGAATGCAGATTACATTGTCATTTCTTGGGGAAGGTGAGCTCACATTAGGCAGACCTTAGCTACCTTTCACTTAATGCAGGTTTGTGGTGAAGGCTGCCTAAGTCACAAAGTTCATAATCACACTTTCACAAGTTCATGTCCATTCCTAGCAAAAAGTGTGATATTAGTTATTATTTTATCTCCCATCAATAGGGTTAGAGCAGTACAATCTCCCACTTTTATGGGGGAAAGTCCTTTAAGGCAGAAGATAGGTTGCCTAGAATGAGTGAATGAGTTGAATCTCAGTGGGTATGTCTATACATGCAAAAGATCTGAGAGCAATAACTACACAAGAGTAAATGCTCCTGGGCATGCATCTAAAGATACAGGGAAGCGGGAGCAGATTTGCTGCTCCTAGCAAAAAATCTGCTCCTGATTCCTGTGGCCCTGCAATGGGCCCCTGCCGCCCCCAGGGGGCACTGGAAGCTTTGGCTGCTTCTGCCTGTGGCCAGCAGGCATCTTTAGTAGGCAGCCCCAAACACTGCTCCCTGGCCAGTCACCTTTCTGGCTGGGAGCAGCATGCAGAGTACAGGGACAGCATGTGGCGGCTCTCTCACCACAGCATCTGCCTCACCACACCATGGCTACTTCAGTTGCTGCCACTGGCAGTGATGGCTGGTGCTCCAGGCTGCTGCTGCCTATGTTGCTGGCCCACCATGGCAACCACCATCTGGCCCAGGGCCACCTGGGCTCTGCAGGCTCCCCCACATGCAATGGCCACCTGGTGAGTCACAATGCATAGTCTTAGGCCCTCTGCCACCATGCTGATGCTGCCAGGACCCCAGCAGGGATGGTGATGACATGCTCCTGTAAGCCACTGCCAGATCCATCCACACCCTCCTGGAGTCCCACTGCCTCTGGGGCCACCTGGCCAGTCAGGACTGGTGGCTGCACATTGTCCAGACCACCTGGGATGATGAACAGTGGCTGGAGGCATTTCAGATGACCCGGGCCACCTTCCAGGACCTCCTGGAGCAGCTCTGACTGCAACAAGAGTGACAGGACACTGCCATACAGCAGCCCCTCCCTGCAGAAACCTGGCTGGCCATTACCCTGCTCAAGCTGGCCATGCTCACCGGCCTCTGCTACATTGGCCACCTATTCAGCATGGGCAAGACTACCACCAGTGAAGCTATCCTGGAGGTGTGCAGTGCCCTCCAGGATGTGCTGGGGCATACTGTGTTCCACGTGTATGACCCCCTGGTGGTGGTGGTGGTGGGGTTCCATGCCCTGGGATTCCCTCAGTGCATTGGGACCCTGGACAGGACCCAAATGCCCATCACCTGCCTGCTCCATGGCAACTGCCCCTACTTCAGCCAGGGGAGAAAGTGGGGAGTGGGGGAGCTTCCATCTGTCATGCTCCAAGCCATCATCAACCACTGCGGTGCCTTCATGAATGTGAGTGCCGGCTGGGCAAGCAATTTCCACAATGCCCACATGTTTCAGAACTCCATCCTGCCAGCCCTGATGCAGAGCAGGAACTTCATTCCAGGGGTACTGGTCCTTCAGCTGGGTGCAATGTGGTCCCTCCCCTCCTCACTGGGGACCTCACCTACCCACTCCTTCCCTGGCTCATGCAGCCCTAGACTGGCTAACTGGACCCCGTCAGGCCCACTTCAACAAGCACGTGGGCCAGACCTGTGCCCTCATGGAGTATACCTTCGGTCAGATGAAGAGATACTGGTGCACCCTCACACCCACCTCAAGTTCACTGAGGACAACTTACCCCGGGTCATTGTTGCAGCCTATGTGCTGCATAACATCTGCGAGGTCTGGGGTGAACTGTTTTGTGAAGCCTGGGTGGAGGAGATGCAGTGGGAAGAGGATGCCTGGCAATGGGAGCACCAGCTGTGGTGGCAGCCATAGCGGTGGGCTTGCCCTGCCAAGGCCCTGGGCAAGTTGCACACCCACCCACCAGTGGGGGCCAAGGCACTGGGTATGAGAGGCTCTGCTCAACCACCTCTTCCTGCACTCCCTGCCTGGACAGCCACTCATGGATCCCTGCCCCACCACACCCCCGACCAGCACCATGCTCATTGTGGACAGTTCTCATACAAGTAATTTATTCTCCTCACAGAAACAGACCCCCTTCTTCCCCCACAACAGAGGCCATCCCCATGTCCCTTTATCCCTACAGCACCTCTATACCACCCCACCCCACCCACCACCAATAAAATACCCTCTTCCCCATGCAAACTATTTATATTGTTGTGGTTGTGCGTTCCCTCCTGGGGTGGGGGGCCATGGGGTGGGGGCAGAGCCCAGGGACAGACACACAGCATCTGGCCTTTGGCCATGCACCTGTTGGAGAGTACACTGAGGAGAACCCAATGGGCAGGGGGCTCAGCCAGAGTCAATGGCAGCCACTGCTTTCTCAGCACACCCATCTCCCCTTTCAGCAGCCAGTGGCCAGAGACAAAAGGGCCCATGCATAGTGCTGGCCCTGCTGCGGGCAGCTCCTGCTCCTTGCCCATGTGGAACTGGGGCAAGTGGTGGGGCTGGGCCCAGGTAGGGGGGAGGCTGGGTGGTGGGGGACCCAGGGTGGGAGCCGGGGCAGAAGCTCCTGGCTGGTGGAGGTGGTGCTGGACCTCCACCCAGGTCCACGGGGAAGCCTACTGCTGGGCAGCCGGTGGCTGCCAGGGGGCATGTGCAGCTGCGGTTGGAGGCAGGGCAATGGGTGTCATGAAGGCAACTGCCAGAGACAGGATGGTGTCCAGCACCCAGCAGTCCTCCTCTATTGCCTCCATTGCCATGGCCACAAGCACAGCCTGCTGCTCCAGAGCCTTTATGTGGTGCTTCTCCAGGACCAGGACCCTCACCCTGAACTCTCAGTCTGCCTGTTCCCCTTCCTCCTCCTGGGCTGCATCCTCTGCCTGATAAGCATCCTGCTGGGCGATGTCCTCCCCCCGCCAGGCCTACTGCTGGGCAACATCATCCATCTGTCATGCCTATGAGTCTGCCAACTACTCCTTGTACACCATGACCTGTCAGTTCAGCAGGAGGGTCCAGTCCTGGGTCTCTCTCTGGTAGAGCTGGTGCATTTGCAGGGTACCAGCTGAGACTGGTGGGGAACTTGAGTTGCCATCCACCTGCCAACTGCTGCCTCTCCCACACATTCAGTTGCAGGACCTGCAGAGCCATGAGAAAGAAGCTGTTTATGAGAGTTTGCAACATTTCTAAGATAAGATGCTCTGTACCAGGGGGCCATGAACTGTCTGGTCTCTGATCAGAGAGTGTGCATGTATGGGTGCCCACAGATCATGGTATATCAGCCAGGTAGGCCTGGGCCTAGGCGGGTGCTGACTAAGCCCCCCTTGCTGCTTATTCCTCATGGGCCAGCGGGCTGTTGGGTGCTGTCTGCAGGCAGCCTGCCTCCCCATTCCCAGGCTAGGACAGGCCTGGCCCCACCTACTGCTACAGCTCCAGAGCCACTCTCCCTCCTTCTTCTCCTGCAGGCCAGACTGTCTCTTGTGCTGCCACCAAGCCCATGGCACCTGCGCTCAGGGGCTGTGGGGCTCCAGGATGACTGGGATGCAGAGCGGCCAGCACCCTCCCCCTCCCCACAGGGGCCTCTCTAGGGAGGCGCCTTGGGGCCTGCCCCCACATGCTGGTGCTGTACCTTGAGTGTACCCCTGCTGTGTCTCAGGTACAGCACAAGAAGCATGGACCAGGAGGTGTCTGTCTCAATATGACCTGCTGCTGCAGATGGCCATGGTGCCCTGGGTGCCCCTGCACACCTGGCTTGGGACCCTGAGCATTGATGGTGCAGTGGGCAAGCCCATGCTGCCCTGCAACTACTTCTGCTGCCTAGAAGGCTACCTGTGGCTGCATTACATGTTCTTGCACCCTACAGCCAAGGAGAACATTGCTGATGGCATCAACACATCCCTCAGCATGTGAGAGGCCCATCCTGCCTAGCTGTGGGGACACAGGATTCTTCAAGTTTTGCACTGTCTCCTGCCTCCCTGCATGCTGTGGGCAGGGAACCCAGGGGCCAGGGAAGCATGCCTGGGCCAGGCAGGGAGTGGGGGACCCTCCTCCTAGTGTAGGGCTTACCAAGTGAGCAGGGCTGCCATGCCCAGAAGCTCAGGTCGGTCCCTGATGACAGTGATGGTGTGCAGCTTCCGGAGGTGTCCTGTGTCAGAGGGATGCGGCATCCAGCTGCCTCGGCAGAGGCACCCTTTGGGGAGGAGTTGGAACTGCTGGTGGCCAGTGATGCCATGGCCAGTCTGGCCTTGTGGGCAGGTGCCATGGAGCTGGCAGGGAAGGTGCTGGCCCAGGGTCCCAGAGCTGCTGGATGACACTGGGGATGAGGAGCTTGGCAGGATGTGCTGCTGGCAGCCTGAGGGGCCCTCCACTGGTGACATGTCACCATGGGTTCCAGACTGTAGCAGAGGGTCAGGCAGGCTGCCTGTGCTTGAGTACACAGCATGGCTATGGCCAGGATCCTGGGGCATTAGAATGTCATCCAGTTGCCGCATAAAGGGCATGGATTTGCAGGAAGTCCCCAACTGATGTTTGTGGTTGGTGATGGTGACCTGCTGTGCCCATGAGGCCTTGATCTTTATGAGGCACTGGCGTGCTAACTAGTCATGCCTACGTGTTTGCAAACAGCCTGAGATCTCCTCATAAATGTAGGCATTGGAGTCCCTGCCCCACACGAACTGCCTGAACATCTCAGCCTTGCCCCACAGCGTGATCAGGTTTGTAGTCTCCTGGGACTAGCTGGGGCCCTAGGCGGTGGTGTGTGGCATCAGGAAGGATGCCAGTGTGGATCACGTGACAGCTCACTAGGCCTCTGTGCAGCTGTCCCAGTGCTGCTGGGCCTGGGCAGCTGCCTGCAGCACCCATCACTGGGGCACAGCATAGGACTGGCAGCTGTGTGGTTAGGTGGTGCCAGACAGCAGCTGCAGGGTCCAGATAGGCTGCTGTGGGTCATCTGCAGCCAGGTGGAGCTGGCCCCAATGGCCAGAACCTGGTTGCAGCTGTGCCTGGGTGCTGCCAGGCCTGGCAGGTACCTGAAGCAACCTGCATGTCTGGATGGCACAGCCCTGGTAGTTGTGCAGCACTGCAGTGCCAGGGAGTGGCACTGGGGTGTGGGCAGGCTGCTGCAGGTGCCCTGTGGATTGTGCTGGGGGAAGCAGTGGCCAGCTGTGGCCACAGGTTCCCTGCATGTGCCCCAGAGCCCCAGCATGGCCACACGCTTTTAAGGCCTGGGGCTGGGGCTGGCATATAGTCAGCCCAGCCCTGGGGCAGGAGAGGCTTCTAGCTCTGGACCCTGGAGCAGAGCTGTTACTATTCATGAGCAAATCTGCTACTCCTAAAGCAGCTCCAGAGCAATCTATTTTTGCAGTGCTACAGACTTTGCAGCATTACAGAAATGATGTGTGTCAGCAGTCTAAGAAACATTAGGTTATTGACTAATATGCTTGGTATACATTACCAATTAAATTTGAAGTCAAAAGCATTTTGGCCAGTACACCAGAATCATGGTGTATTATATAACATGATAAACAAGTCTGTCTTCTTTGATTTGTTAACTTGGAATTTTAATCAGCTGTTTCAGCTAACCCCCTTCACTGTCCAATCAAAAACTTGTCTCCCTTGTTTAGTGGTGCTTTTAACCTAGGATAGCTGGCTTGGCTGCAGTTGGTAGGCTAAAACTCAGTGTTCATAAGGGAAGGATCTCTGAGAGGTACAGCTTTGCATTAAATGCATTAATTCAGAATTTGTGCTCAGTATGTTTCTGAGAATTCAGCATACTACTTGGGAGGTTTGCCATTTTTATTAGATTTGAAAGAAGGGGCAGAACTAGCAGAGAAAGGAAGTTTCTGAAAATCTAAGAAAAAAATGACTAATTCTATATCCACCATAAATTAAATCTAGCTGCTTGGCACAACTTACGCTGAGTGCTGGGAAGACTGCGGTGCTACCGCTGGCCCCAGCCTGCAGCTGTAGCCTGCTGAAACTCAGCACGCAGATCTGGGGGGCCGTGCCCCCCCAGGAAGAGCTGGGGGAATGATCAGAGAGCTGGGGAATTGAACTGGGAGCTGGGGAACTGAACTGGGCCTGGGGAATCGAACCAGGGGTTGGGGAATTGAACTTGGGGCTAGGGAATCCATGCTGCATGACTTGGCTCTGCAGGGAGCAGAGCTCCATGCTGGGGTCTCCTTGCCGCTGCTGCCCACCCCACATAGCCCCATGTCTAATTTTAATTTATCAGTAAAAATAAGGTTCTGAAGATATATATATCACCATGCTGGGGAGTCTTAAGACTAAGCTGGTTAACAGTGGGTGCATCTACATGAGACATTTATTGCACAGAGGACTAACTAGCTCTGCAGGAAATGTCTCACATCTACATGTGTCCCCCTATTAGGTCGGAGTAAATTTCCTTGTGTTAGCAGACCTGCTGATTCTGTGGTTGTCACTTCCTGGGCTTGCACTGGTGATTGTCTGCCTGTCCCACGGTGATCTTAGTTTAAAGTCCTGTTGAGCAGGTCAGCCATTCTGGCCAAGAAAAGCTTCTTACCCAAAAGAGTTAAATGGAGACTGTCCCTTCCCAACAAACTGCTGCCTCTCTCTCTAAGGTGTGGACTGTGATCGAAGAAGCTGAAGCCTTTGTGATGACACCAACGCCGCAGTCTTCTGTTGACTTCTTCAATACATCTCTCCCTCCTGTGCTCATGACCCATAACCAGGAGAACTGAGGAGAAAACTACCTGCACTCCCAACCCTCTGAGCCCAGCCCCTAGAGCCCTGTAGTCACTCATGACCCAGTTGGGATATCTCCAAGTGGTGTCATTTGTGCCCACATGGATGAGGAGCATGAGGTAGTGGTCAGAGGGCCAGATAAGTTTAGAGATCCTCTCAGCTACATCCTGGATACGGGCCCCTAGGAGGCAGCAGACCTGTTGGGACCAGCTCTCAACTAAGGGGTCAGGGCAGCAGATTGCTCCCTCTGTCCCCCTTATGATGGAGTCCTCCATAACGAACACTCTGCATTTCTTCTTAGGGGTGGTTGCTGGTTGTCTTCCTTCCTCAAGTGCTGGAGCTGGTGGCTCTGCTGACTCTACTGGTTCTGCTGATGCTGCAAGGAGTTTGTATCTCTTGTGAAGTTCCAGGTGGGGCGGTGACCCTGTTGCAGCGTGCCTTCATCCAAGTGACTCCTGGCTGGGCTTCGTGGAAGCTCCTCTTGTCCACCCTCATCCTGCCAGTCATCCTTGCTCTTTCCTCTACATTTTTCTGGTGAAGAGCCTGGCAGTAGGCATCAATCTCCTCTTCGCCATCCCTGATGGTATGCAGCCTCTGCACTGCAGCCTGGAGCTCCCTTATCTGGCATCCCAGAGACTCTATTGTGGTGCACACCCCACAATGGGAGGTGTCTTTGCTCCTGTTCTCTGGTGCCTGCATATATGCTAGGCAGCCCTTACAGCTGGGAACCAGGGCCTCCATCTGGATGGAAGCCTAAACCGTGGCCTCTGTCTGGGTAGAGGCCTCAGTGGTACCTGAGGGAGAAGCTCCAGCTGCAGGGGGAATCCTTGGTGTGCGACACGTCCCCACCATTGCACTGGTAGTAGTCCGGGCTACTGCTGTGTCAACGCTTCTCTTCAGGCTCACCACCTAGAGTCTCATGCACCTCCTGCTCAAACTCCCACGCTAACTCATGTGCCAGGCCCAGAGCACGCCTGTTTCTGCACTCTGTTCACATGGCTTCCTGGGGGGCTGGGCTAAGTAGGAGCTGGAAGGGGAGGGCATGACCCTTCTTGGCTCCACTCAGCTGCCTCCCACTACTGCTCCTGCCCACCCACTGTGGTCCCTGTTTACCTCCTGGCTCTGCACTGGGTGGTTGGGGTCTGCTGGAGGGTCCACCGGGGCTCTTCTGCTCTCGGGGGCACAATGGGCTTCCACCCACGCGTCTCCGCTGAGAGCCGGTCCCAACTTAAATTTTATCATAATTTAAGTTTTATAATCAAGCATCCCGCATGGACTTATGCTGCTGTAACAAAAATATAATAATTCTTGGGAAAAACTAGGATGGAGGAGTTATGGTATTGCTTTGAGCTAGTCTCACTATCTTTTTGGATACAGGTCTTGTATTCAAAGGAGATAGTGTTCCACAGATCTATGTATGGTATCAGTAGCAAGTGAGACTAAACCACAAGTATCAGAATCAATACATTCCCAGATCTTACAGTTAAAAATCCTGGCCTCAACTAAGTCAATCACCAAATTCCTATTAAACTCAATTGGGCCAAAATTTCACCCCAGGTAACTAGCACAGGATCATAGAGTAGAAATGACTGAGCAGTTTTTAATAATTTAACAATGATCAGACCCAAAGAGGGTTGCCTTTGGAGGGAAATGAAATACTTGTTAATCTTTATGAAAAAAACATTTTTTCAGAAAGTGATGAAAAAATTGGAGTCAAAGACTCATAAATAATTCTATGCAAAAGTTTAGGTGCTCTAATAATTTTCTGAATTAAGTGAAAGTGTCTGGGTTTGTCTCCAAATGATTCAAGTTGTAAACATGTTCCTTTTTCACTCTCACTGACAGCAGTAGCAGGGCCCCTGGGGAGCGAGCTTTCAGAAAATCAGAAAGAACACAGAAGAAGCAAAAGTAGATTGTGTTTAGATAGTTCTTCCATAAACCATGGCAGTTCTGGTGCATTAGCCACCGCTGGAGGTACCCTGCTAGACTTGTGCATACTGCACATCAGGGTTTGTAGAGCTTCCTGCTGTGTTAGATATTAAAAATGGCAAAGTCAATGTCCCTGTTTGAAATCTTCTTTCAGACAGCAATGGTCAAGCTTCTTACCCTCCCCTTCTCCCCTTCTGTTGCACTCACAGTCTTGTATGCTGGCATTCTTTCAAGAGTGTGAAACTATCAGCCATCTCACTGTGTGAAGATTAGCAGAAAAAAAATGGGTTGCATTCATGTGGGTAAAGATGTGATAACAGAGACTTTAAATTATCCAGCTATAAACACTTATTCTTATTTCAGTTAAATTGCTGCTAATGAAAACTAGAGGAAAGGGATGAGAAAGCTGAGAGTTATCTCTTCTGAAAATGAATAGCATTTTATATTTTTCCTTCTAAACAAAATCATGTCCTCTCTGTACTCCTTCATGGACTGGTGATCTGTGTGCTTCACTACCCCATAAGTCTTATTTAGCTCTTATTTGTGCCCTTGACACTACCTTTTACCCAAGGACCCTGAATAGCTTAAGTTTAATTTATTTGTTTCTCACATATAAGCATGATTGGAGCAACTGAGAAAAATTACATTCATAAATCTTCTTGCCAAGATAATTAATTATGCACAAATTAGCCCAATCTGCCTCTGATGTTCATTAATGAAGGAGATTATCAGTGAAATAAAAGGCGCTGTTGTTTCTGAAAAGGAAGGTCAGGTATTCTTTAAATGTAAAGCAAAGTACCTTTTTACATATTGGAAATACTGATAAAGAAAAATGTGTTATGATGATGCTTATCACAGACCATCACATTCCAATTAGAGGTAGAAGGAAGATGTTGTATTTTTGGTTGTTTAGAGCTATGGAACACATTATGATCTTTGCAGTTGCTTGACGTTGATTTAAAGAAAAAAAAGATTAGCCAGATTTCTCTTTTTTATGTTTAACCTTAAAAAAACAGAGGCAGCATTAAGGGTAAAAATCCACTCTCAGATCTGCACAGCAGAACTTGGCTCTCATATTGTGCTCTCTCTACATCCTCTGAACTCCCATTAATGTCAATGGGAGCAAAATACACTGTCCTGCTTTTGTGTTACATTTAAGCTACGCATATAAATGTAGCGTACAAATGGAGTATGCAAGCTTCGTTTGACATTAATGAGAATTCAGCACACAGAGAGAGAGTAGAATTCAGGTCCACCAAGAAGCTTTGAGAATAAACTTTTGCCACATGTCCTTAAAACGTATATGCATAAAGTCTCAAAAAAGAAAAAAATCTACCAGTTAATAATGATCAAATGATCAGCAAGGTTGCCAGTAATCTCAGTTGTAATGGCAGGTTTTATGATGTCAACATCTATTAGAAAATGGATATGAACACTGAGGCTAGGGTCAGAAGTTACACATAAACCAGTATAAGTGATCAGAAACTGGTTAAAATCTGTAACACAACAAAAGTTCAGTGCATATAAATCACTTTCAAAATGGCTGAAACTGGTTTAAGAGAAACCTGGATGGATGTACTATTAGACTTAACTGATTTAGGTTAAATCAGTTTATTGAACTTCTGTCCCAGATCACAGAAGCCACTAAACAGCAACTGGCTAGCACAGATTTTCCATGATTCCTTAAAGATTCCAGATTCATTTCAGCCAGGCAGACTGAATACAATATATTAATCAAAAAATGAAAGATAATTATCCATTTTTGAGCAGGAATTATATAGTAAATTTCCCCAATTTATGAAATTCTGCCTTGTTAATGGAGATCCTGAATCCTTGTTTTGGAGATTCTGAAGCCTTCTTTTAAAGTAAATTCAGTAGTCAGCATTTTTTTTTCTCCCTAACCTAATGTAGGATGCTCAGTATTTCCTGGAAATAATTCTGTCTGAAACCCCTCTCCCATGTGCAAATTACTAAAATAATTTGGATTTATCAAGATGAGGGCATAGGTGAAGAAAAAGCGTAGGTGAAGATGAAGGCATATGTGAAGAATATTTCACAAGTGACTCACAATTCTTCCAACTTTAAAGGAAGGATTTGGAAAAAAACAGATTTTCTAGGAAAATAAGATCCATTTAGTTAAACTGATTTGGAAACTTCAGATGTAGCCACTGAGAAATTATCATAGGATATTAAGAATTGAAACAACAATACTTTTCAAGGAATACTTTTTCTCTGGACATTGTCTTGGTGACATAAGCAACATCACTCCCCACCCCCGCAACCAGCAATCAAAGTAGTATCAGTGGCTAAGTACAGGCGTTCTAAAGGCCTGAGGCAGAAGCACACTAAGTACAGTGCTTTATTGAAAGCACTTTAGATTAGGTCATGATAGAACCGAATGTGCATGCTGTCTGGTGGCGGGGGGCTTGGAGCCTGAACGCACAGGCTGCAACCGGCAGCCTGGGGTTGCTCTTGCATGCCCAACAGGAGGCTGTGGGAGCAGCCGGTTCCCCGTGAGTGGCCAGTGGGGCCCCTCTCCCCAGCTGCCCTCCCCCCACCAGCTGACTTCTATCAGTGCTGGCAGCCGGTTGGGACGGGGAGGGGGATGAGAAGGAAGGGAAACAGAGCCTCTTTGCCCTGTGGATCCAGCCCAGGCCAAGGACCCAGCCCAGGAAGGAGCTGCATGGCAGAGAGGCTCCATTTCCCCAGGCTTCTGGCTGCAGCTGCAGAAATGGAGCCTTTCTCTCACATGGACCGAGCCTATGCCTGCAAGGTTGCAGGGTGGGAAGGATCCGTGTAGCAAAGAGGCTCCCTTTCCCCTGCTGTAGCCAGGAGGCTGTGGAAACGGATCCTCTCTGCTGTGCAGAACTAGCCCATGCAGCTGCTGGCAGAGAGACCCTGGAAGTCTCCCTGGCCAGGTGGGACTGGGATCAGAAGCTGTCATTGACTTGGGTCAGTGACAGCCGAGAGGGTTGGAGTGAGACCCTTCTCCCACAACCTCTCTGGCTAGGCTGAAGTGCACTGTGGTGCCAAAGCAGCTGTAGGGACAGAAACCTCCTTCCCCCCACCCCAGCCTGGCCAGTCAGGACTGGGATCAGAGACTAAAACAGACTCAGGTCAGTGCCACCCAAGAGGAGCTCTGCCCTAGGCTAGAGTACAGCCCTGTGCAATGCCTCCTGGGATGGTGACACTTGCACTCTAAGTTAACCCTCAATGGGATCAGGCACAGACGTTCTGTAAAGGACTCCAACAGAAAGCACTTTAATCTAAGACCCCTTACATTAGGAGTTAACTTAGAGCATGATCTGCCATTTTTAAAGCACTCTGAGAGCCATGAACATCTGTTCAGTTATAACTTTAGAGCACTTCCTGCTTGCCCAAAAGTGAGATAGGTGTAATGCCTGTACCTAACCAATATCATTAAACATCTAAGGGTGTTAGATAATATTTCATGATTTGTCTAGTAATAACTGTGGCTTTACATCTTACAGTTTCTTGTTTTACCTGGTTTAAGCTTAATGGAGGGGAGGTTGTTCTAAACCACTATTCTGTAGCCAGATGATAAAATCATGACACTTCCATAGGAACACAGCATACTGTATGCTGATCCATCTAGTCATTAAACTGATAAATCTAATCTTGCCTCTGGCCATTAGTAGTATATGAAGTTTCAGAATAAAGTTTGAATCCCCCTCTATACCTTGCCAATTATACAGTACTTTATTTGGATAATTAGATGACAGCGTTTATGATAGATAAGGTACCCAATTGTAAAACTTATACATGGGGCTGGAACTTACAGAACTTTCCATTTATTTTGCCAAACATTACCATTCAGAGTACAATTTTCAGTGTTCTGAGAATGAAGTTAGGGAAATATATATATATTGTTCTGCTGTTATAATTGTTACATTAAGAAGAAGGATTGTCTTGGTATTTGAGATGAGCACTTTGAATAAAGCACAAAGGGCTGTTTGTGGCCCTTGTGAAAACTCACCCAAATTTAGTGGAATTACAAGCTTTTTGTGAGCATGTGTAAACAGAATTTTTCATAGAGATCTGTTGCAGTCTGGCAAGTAAATACTCTAAAGATTTCACCCTCCTTGAAATGAAATGTTTTTCTACAGAGGACTTTCCTTACAAATGTCCCTCCTGGCTTTAAGAAGTTGCTGGGGCACCAAGCAAGGGAAATGAAAACAGAGGCACTTAATTCTCCCTACTGGAAAGTGGAACCAACCAGCATGGAGGAGAGGTAAGAGGAGAAAGAAAAATGCCTGATTTGAATATAAAGGAGTGCAAAGGGTCAAGGGGAGGGAGCAGATAAGAACAAGAGGGGAGTGGGAACTGAGTACAGAGAGGAGGATCTTGGGCATGCATAGGCAAAGGGGTAAAGAAAGCAGGACACATGCAGAAGAGTTGGTAAGTAACAGAGAAGGATGGGAACAGAACAAGGGAGGATGAGGAGGATATGACAAGAGGGAAGCAGGAGAACACTGGTGTTATGGAGACAAACAGATCATTAACCAGTAAAGAGTGCTCCCCTGTCAGATCCTGGAACTAAATTAATGAGTTCCAGGTTTCTGTATTTCTCTGCTGTCAGCAATACCCACTGGAAAATATGCATCAGTCTTTTCTATTAACTGATCCAACTAGAGGAGAACAGTCTACTAGTTGTTACCAATTACTTTACTAGCTCAAATATTTAGAAATCTGTCCTGAAAATCCAAAAGGCCAAACCCTGCTTCCAAGCTGTGTGAAGGGTCAGAATGTTACCTACAAGATAGAATTTCTGTTTCTGTTTCCCTCTTTTTTAACTTAGAATATCACATTTAAAAATGCCCTACATTAAGATGACACTGAAGCTGCAGCCAAGCACTCAAACGTTAAGAAAACCCAGAAAGAAGGTGTGAAATATCTGCTTTAAAATATATTTAAATCCCCTTTCCTGTAACTTTCTACACCATGTAAAGCAGTCTTCTGATTTTACTGGAGCTGGCCTAAATGCTGTGCTTCATACCTGGTTTTCTTGCTGATGCCACTGACAAATCTGAAGAACCTGCTTCAGCCCTTGGAGTTGATGCTTAAGATATTTGTCCAGTTGCCTTCTTCTGTCTTGTAACAGTTCAAGGAGACTGTCAATTTTCAAGCAGCTGCTGTGAGCTCCCTGAATCAACTCAGGATTTATATTTGGCCCATCAGATTTGAACTCATCTATGAATCCAGTCAGTTCATGGCTTTTGTTTAAGAGGGCCAGAGACTTTTCCAAGAGCTCTGTAAGAATAGGATTTCAGATAAAAAATGTGAATGTTTAAATATCCTGATGAAAATATAAAGCATTCTTTTAGCACTTGTAAATATAGTCATACACACAGGCACCCCTTCCCTCCATATGAATGGATTATAAGGTTATGACTTGCAGACAATACATTTTATCAGGCTTCTTCTACCAAAACTGCCTTCCCAGGGATCGTGGAGGCACCTTTTTCTGCAAGATTTAAAATCTAGGCTGAATAAACACTAGCAAATATGTTGGAAGGAACAAAGAACACTGAGGGATGTATTTTCTGACATCCCTAAACCAATGATGGTGGATACCAGGGAAGGTATGACAGGGGATAGATCATTTTAAATATACTCTGTTCATATATGCTCCCTCTAAAGCAGGGCTGTCCAACTTATGAGTAGCTGGCTCGCAGCATATGGGCTGCATGCTGCCCGGGCCATACACCACCAGTGGGCATCCAAGTGCAGCTCCACACTGTGCTGTGCTACATGGGAGCCCCTGTACTGTGAAGGGGCCTCACGTCCCCCAACCCCTGAAGCTATGGGCTTCTCTGGGCACCTAGGAGTGGGGGCTTGAAGTGGATCTGGAGGAGGAAAGGGGAGCTTGGAGATCCCAGCAACAGGAAAGTGATGGGGTATTGGTGTCTAGACCAGGAGCCAGGGCCATGACTTAACCCTACACAGGCCACATGCAGCCTTGCAAACTGCTGGTTTTCATAGATTCATAGATGTTAGGGTCGGAAGGGACCTCAATAGATCATTGAGTTGGACCCCCTGCATAGGCAGGAAAGAGTGCTGGGTTTAGATGACCCCAGCTAGATGCCTATCTAACCTCCTCTTGAAGACCCCCAGGGTAGGGGAGAGCACCACCTCCCTTGGGAGCCTGTTCCATTCCAGCTGGTTGGACAGCTCTGTTCTAAAGCATTTACTACTGCCATGGTCAGAGACAGGATACTGGACTAGATGGACCATTGATCTGACTCTGCTTATGTTCTTAAAGTCTACAGGGATAAATACAGATAGTCCAAAGGCCTGGGGCTGAATCGATTCAATCTTCACAGGTTAGTCTAAGTTGCGTAGACTGAACTGATAAGCAAGTGAATAAACATTCACTTTTGATTCCAGAAATGCAGCCACATGTCTTCAGTGGCCCAGGCCAGAAGCCCAGGGATGCAAGAGCATGCCTCCCTGCTCAGATGGAGCAAACGGGTTGGGCCAAGGTTATCCTGGCCACCCTGTGCAAAGCATCCTGGGATGCTGGAGAACTGTGCGTTAACTTGAATCTGGAGGGATCTGGGACAGAAGTTCAATAAATCTGTTTAACCTAAATCAGTTAAGTTTGATACTACATCCATTCAGGTTTATCTCAAAACAGTTTCAGCCACTTTGAAAGTGGTTTATATGCACTGAACTTCTGTTGTGTTGCAGATTTGAACCAGTTTCTGATCAGTTATTCCAGTTCATGCATAACTTCTGTCCCTAGTCCATGTCACAAACTCAACAGCAATACTGTTTTCTCTAGTTTGTGTTCCTTTCATTTGATTAAGAGGTTTGTGCAGATCACTGCAGAAAAAAAAGTGGGAAATAGCCCACATTGCTTTCTACATTGACCAGTAGCTGTAATTCTGGTCCTCTGTGCAAAATGCAAGCAACAGGCAGTAACTATACAGATGCTTGGGAGGGAATATGTTTTCCCCCTGGTTGGGAGCTCCTATAGCCCATAGGCCTGTTTTCAGTGGACGTGCAAGGGTGAAGTCCAGTGGATCAACACACTTCTGTAACCCACCATTGGCATCTCTGCTATTTTCCTATTCCATCAAGAAGTCCTCGAGGAGAGGGCTGAGTTTGTACATCTTTGAAAGATGGATGTCTCCAGAAGGGTTTTGGAGGAGATAGGTGTTTGATGCACTAAGGAAAAGTTTCAAATATGGAAATATGCAGATATGCAGATAAGCACTGGAAATGTACATGTAAGGGTCTTGTGTAGAGAAGATGCTGTGACTTGGGAGAGTGAAAGGAGGCAGAATAGAGAAAAGGTCAGGTGCTAGATGGGCAAGACTTGACAGTTAAAGACAAGTAGCTTAATTTGACATGCATCAGTGGGAGCAGCAGAGATATTTTGAAAGTTCCTGATTGAAGTCAGAAGGACAAGTAAGGTACCATATAGATGATGCTGGTGTCAGTATTCAGAAGGACTAGGTGATAGCCCACCAGCCCAGAGACAAGGTAGGGGAAAGAAACAGTCAGACATTTCCAGTGTGAATCAAATTTAGACGTATACCACTCTCAGTGCGCAGAAATGATCCAGAGAATGAGCAGGAAAGCTGGCTGGCAACTGGAATTCCTATTCCACAGGAGCTTCTAACATTAAGAAAATAATAACATTAAAAAAATAGCTCTGAAATTGAACGAAAGGCTTAATTTTGAAGTTTCCTGAAAAACAGAAAAAGCCAAAACAATTGTATTTAGATATTTAGATGTATTTGAAATATCTCCTAGGTTTCCAGTTGCTCAGAGTGTTAGAGAAAGTAAACCTGGAAATCTGGGGGGCCTCCACTTGTTGGGTTCTCTCAGAACAGGGATTTTGTCAGCCCGTGGTGGTTGTCTGGGAAGGCTGCCAGGGAACCAGGAGCATGGCCTCCGAGGAACTGCAGGGCTTTCAAACTTGCAGCTCCCCATCAGCTTACCAGGAGAGCTGGTAGGCAACCCAGCAGGTTTTGACACCAGCCTAACAGGCACAGTTCAATGAAACCTGTCTGTCTCCCATTGCATCATCATTGAAATTGTCTTTTGCCACAGGACTTAGCTTAACATGAGAGCCCCTGCTGTACCTCCTCAGCAATCAAGTTCTCTGCCTGCCTTAAACCTAATTGCTGGAGAAACAGACAGGCAGTGGGAAGGAAAAGAGCTGGGGAACTCAGCACCTCTGCTTCCCTATCACAGCCTCGATGCACAGAGGAGAAGAAAGGTGGAACATGCCAGCTGGACCTCTTAGCTGGCTGGACAAGGTTGAGTGTCCCTATCAGCAGTCAGTCTGGAGAAGAGATGGGGAAGCTAAGAGCAAGGAGGAAGATGAGCAGCCAAGAGGGGCCTTACCCTCCCCCACTGCCTTCCAGGAAAAATCATATCAAACTTAATTTTCTGCCAGCTACAGGAAGCTGCTAAGCCAAAAAACTCAGTTTTGATTTTTTTTCTTCACGTTTCTTTTTACTCATTGTGCTGATTAGGGACAAAGATGTTTTAAAGGTGAGGATTTTTTCTGCAGGAAGAATTTTCATTTTGAAGCCAGTTTTGCTTAACACAGCCTAGTTGCCCTGATATTTTGTGAAGGTAGGATTTTTTCTGCAGCAGCTTCATTGCTGAGTAAGTCAGCTGTGCCTTTCTAACAGAGAACAATACAAACATTGCTTTTATTAAATATATGACCATCCATTTTCCAACTCTTAGCACTTAAAGAAAGATAAAAACAAAGAAGAAGGGGAACAATTGCTACCATTCCCTTCCACCCAGACAAGGTCCATCCTATCAAGCCAGTCTTCCCTCTGGCAAACTATTTTATTTGATTGTTATAGTCCTGGACCCTCTTTTCAACAGTGACAATCACTCAATGCCAGGCATTCTGAGCTAAAATTGTGATATGATGAGCAATTCAGTCCCATGAAGACTGAATTGGGACAGCCATACTCATATTAAAGTTACCTGAACTCAATTCCCAGTTCAGTCTCTTGAGAAGAGATGCATCTTTATCAAAATGCCAGCATTATAACCAACCAGATTTTTGAAACACTGAAAAAAAGATTCAAGTTACTACTGTGCTGCTGAACAAAAAAATGCAGTTTATAATCTCTGCCAGTGGTTAGATTTCCTTTAACCTTTGGTTAAAATTACACCATTTATATTCTTAAGAAAGAATTAGAGCTCTATGTGGAACTACAGATTTTTGAACAATGCATTTTTTGGTTGCTGCGTTGATTGTTAGTGGTGGGGGGGGGCTTCTGCCCCCTCACTTTTAAAAAGGTCAGTAACGGCAAAAATGCTAATTCATAAAAATATCTGAATTTCAACATTAATGATGAATGGATCAATTTCTTGTAACATGGAAGAACTTGTCCAGCTTCTAAGGGCAAACACTGCAGAACAAATGGGAGTTTCACGAGGCACTGTCAGGGTAGAGTACAATTCTAGGATTTTGTTTCCATGTTGCCAATCGACCCTTGTCAGGTGGTAATGGAAGCTTCTGGCAAACAGAGACAAAACAGCTCAGCAGGAATATTATATACAGCACAGCCCTAAGAAGCCATAAGAAAAATGCAGAGAAACCAGAATCAGCAGCTGGATGATGTGGTTGTCCAGAGGCCAGCAGGAGCTCATTTCCAGGCCCCATTCCTCTTGAGTCATTTTCAAAATCTCAGCTCTCAGGCCTGAAGCTGCAAAGGTGGCTCAGGTCTGCAGCCAACACACTCCCAAGAAACTGTAGGACAACACCAGAAGATTGGCATAAAGCTGGCTGGAAATGTGTTAGTGGAACATTTTCTATCAGAAAATGCCAATTTATTAAGAGCAAATCATTTCATGGAGGTGTAAGGATTTCAATTAATTTTTCAACAGGACAGAACCAGGGCTTTGGCACTTGCCTGCCAGGCAGATTTCTGTTAGAAACATTGTTGATTTCCTGGTAAAGTATCTTGGAAAGGAGACACGAGAGACTTCCAATAAGTCCTAGAGGGTCTAGGCTTCTGCATCTGCACAGGGGAGCCTAGAAACTTGAGACCTTTATTTCAAACCTGGGCTTTCACAACATCCTGGCTCCTGATGGCATAACTGGAAGCCTAGAAACCATGACTAACCCATTGTCATCAGACCTTGGGATCCCAAGCAAAATTTAATTCTGAAATTTTCAACACAATTTCAAAATGTCTTTTGGAATTTCTGGTTTATGGAAAATTTCAATTGTCAATTTCAATTGGAAATTTTTATTTGAAATTAAGTGATCTTTTCCCCCACCAGTCATATTTTCCCAACAAAGGGTAATGCTGATTCTTGTCCAACTCTATGTTGACACTATTCTTCTGAAAGAGCCAAATCATGGGACACCAGACTGTAGCAAACTGCTCCCTACATTTACTTCCAAGAAAAACAGAAGACTGAAGAAGACTGAGGGGATTGTTAGTGCAAGAAGTAAATGGAAAATAGGGAAGCAGCAAAAGGGAGAAGAGAGGAGGAGGAGCTGGAGATAGCTGGTGCAGCATTATTTTTAACAGGACCTATTATTAATAGGATCAGTACTTAGCATCTATGATGTAACACTGCACCGAGAATTTCTCTTTGCCTGATCCTTCTAACTAAAGAAATACCCATAACAGAAATTATCATCTTAAAGCCATTTTCTTTGTTTTTTAATTTGAAAAAGCCGAAAATACCTTTCAAAATTTAGCATTTCAAACTCCTAATTGCTGGAACATGCACTACTTACCAGAAAAGGAGTCTTTTTCTCACCTTTTGCATGGTGCTCATGCTGCTGAAGGAGCTCTTTCAAAGATTCAACATCCTCAAACTCCTGGGAATTCTGGAGGAACTCCTCAACTTGGTCAATTTTAATAGCAAACTGTATTAGGAAAACCAAGAGAAAGAAGCACAATGCAGTGGGTCATGATATACTACATGTCATCATATTTCCAACCTATGGCTTTTGGAAGAAATTCTCTAAAGAAGACTTAAACATTTCTTGTGCCAATCTCTCATATCTTCACAGTACAAACTTATCTGATGCCACACTATGCCCTCTGTTTCACTACAGTTCTGATTTCATTAAAGGAACCCTGTCCTGGTTAACTGTCTGACACAGTGTGTAATCATTGTCTGTTCTTTTATGAGTTAGCTTTTAGTTTTTCTGTATCTGGAAATTGTTCAAGTTTTTTTTAAAGTAGAACCTGTGAATTTTAAAGATTTGTGTAAAAACTCTTTAATAATATATGGGATAAGGCCCTTTCTTCCCTATAAGATTTCATCTGAAGCTCCCCTTCAAGATCTTTCTTGTCATATTAAATTCTGAAATGCAAGGAGTCTTTCGGAAAATCTTTTGAGGCAGATACAATTTTCAGTGCACTATTTTGAAGATAATGGCAAGTAGTAAATTTCAATGAATGAATGTGATGGTATGCATATTAATGAACAAGTTATAGTATGGTAGTAGTACCATGATGGTTAAGGTTGAGACTACTTACTAGTTAAACAGCTGATTTTTCTAGGTACTCTAAAATCCATAGGCTTACTCAGATTGTCTTGAAAATTGTGATGTTGAGGATTCAGAACAGAGTTGGTGGTCTTAGTATGAAGTTGTTTCAGTAAGGGGTTCTTGAGAATCATATGACAACATTTTGTCTTTTTTAAAACTCCTTTTTGCACATATGGGTAGGCAGGGCTGCATGGCCCTAGGCAGGAGGGCATAGGATGGAGCAGCCAGGATGGAGCTGCAGGGCTGGGAGAGAGGAGAGGCAGCAGATGGGGGTCTGCGCTGGGATGGGAAGAGTGGGGCCAGAGGAGGTAAAGCTGGGGGTGGGAAAGGCAGCATGGTGTGGTTGGTGGTGTTGAGATATGGCAGGAAAAAAGTAGGTGTCAGGACAGCACAGGGACATTAGAAAGGGAGCAGGAGTACCTGGAAGGCCAAACCAGGCACCCTGCCCTGTTGCTCACAGAAGCCTGTACCCTCTCCCTGGTGGCAAACCCCTTCCTTTAAGAGCCAGGAAGCAATCTGCTAGTCTGCCTAGCAGAAAGCATTCTGACAAGCTCTATTGTGCTGTCAGGGAATGCCTCAGCCTTTATCTACTCTATTAAAAGCAGGAATAGGAACAGCTAGGAATACCTCCTTAGGCACTGGGCTGAGCTGCCTTTTCACACAAAACTAAATCATGCCCCACTGCCTTTGAGACAGTTCTTCCTGACTAGAGATAGGTCCTCTCCCAGCACATGTGTAATGCCCTGAGGTGAATGTGACTACTCAGGTGCTAAAATTCATGCACACACACTTGTTTTTTAGAAGATCTGGATAATTTTTTTTCTGTGTCCTGCATGTTTCTGCCAAGTCTGGCAAAATAGGGTCCTGGTGCTAATGAGTTTTACCGTAATATCTCTATAGAATAATTTGCCATGTGTACAGTCTCATTACTGGGAAGTCATCTTAAATTCAAGGTCATTTTGGATTTGGGTAAGTATGGTTTCATAAATGAACTTAAATGATGAGTTTGCACCTCAAACTGATTTAATCAATCAGGATTGATCTCAACTACAGGAAGCCATGCTAAAAAATTATTTGGGGTACAAGTTTGCACAGCAACATGGTTTTGAACCAAACTGATGAGCCAATTAAAATGCTAGTGCATGCCTTCAGTCTGTATTTCATGGTTGTCAGATGTTTAAGTACAGATGCTTTTGCCATTTTAGAAAGACACTAAGCACTGCTAGCCAAACTAAATTGTGAGATTTTGGACAGTGACTTAATGATGTAGCTTATGATTAATCAACTGAACAAATCTATGCATCACCTACTGCTGATGTCACATTCTTTCTTGTGTAAGAGAAACATTCAGTAAAAATTAATAAAGCCATTATTATATCCCCAGATTCAAACACTCTTGAACTTTGTGTCAGGACTCAAATCAGGATTCCAATTTTGTGGTTGGCTTTCATCTTTACAGGTGTGACCCCAGACCTGATCACATTAAACTTTTAGTTGTTAAAAGAACAGTCCCAATTTTGCAGCTTAGCCTTCTCTCTAGCAATGATGCTGCTAAATTAAGGCAGAACAGATCATTAAAGTTCTCATTTGAACTTGTGTAATCAAAGGTGTTGAAAACTGTGATGAAATTAAGGCATACAAAAAAGAAGCTCTCTGCTTTCTCTGTCTCATCACATGTTCTGCTCTTTTTTATTTATCCTATGAAACAAATCCATTATGCTTCAACATCTGAGATTTGAGTTGATTTTTATTAAAGAATATCCTTGAGATAGTGTGTGCTTTATGATAATAAAAATAAGATTATACATAATCACATATTGGTATTTAAAGAAAAACATTTCAAAAAGAAGTTTCTAGAACTCCTATTTAAATCAATTGTATTTCCTATCTGCTTCAAGATATAATAGACATGATTCTTGGCCCCACTCCAGATGCTTGTATTGTTCCAGTGACACAGAGAGATTGAAAGACAACTAAAAAAATCCCTTGAAAATTTTTTTTGCACTGGGGAATCCCCTCTGGTGGTGACAACTCACTTGAGTGTCCCCAGAATGAGAGAGAGACAGGACACCTTTGCATCTGACTGATCCCTGGATTTTGGAATGACTTTTGGGAATTGCTGGAAGCTAACCTTTTGCAGCAATTCTGTGGCTTTTCTAATTCCAACATATGGGGCAGGGGGGAGGGGAATGGAATTTAGAGTCCCAATCTGCAGGATAATGGAGGTAATGGAACAGGGGAATGTAGGGAGAGGGTCAAGATGGAGTATTTATTGCTAGGCCCCTTTCTTTCAGGACTTGAACTTTGGCTTTATCCCCTTTTGTATGCTTGCACCATACGTTTGTATTTGTGAGCGCACAATGCCTGGACAGGAAAATGACTACTGAGGAAGTGAAAAGCAGAGTGGAGACAACTATACAACACATTTGAGTGCACAGCTTTGAACTTCTGGATTTAAGAACTTAACTTGTCCATAATGATTTCACATAATGAGAAGCACAGAGAAGCTATAGAAAAACTTCTGTCACGTCAGCACAGTATCTATTCCAAGCATTTGGTCCAGACTAATTTTTCATTATTGTTGCTATTCACTTGCCAAGTACAGCATTATTTAGAGACATCACTTCACTATAGCTATTCAACTTAAATGATCTTTTGTTTAGCTTTATCTTGAAGTAGCCAGGGACCAGAAAAAAGGTGTATTTGGGGATTAGTAGCTGGCCGTTTATGAGTGTGATTAAGAACTACAACAAAATAGAACAATAGAATAAAAAGCTGGATGATTTGAGATTTGCAGCTAGTAAAGTGAGCAAAACGTTGGATTGCATCCATAGATGCTTCTCAAGTAAATCCTGGGACGTCATTCTCCCTTGTACTCAGCTTTAGTGAGGCTGCAGCTGGAGTATTGCGTCCAGTTTTGGGCTCCACGATTCAAAAAGGATGTGGAGAAGGTTGAGAGATTCCAGAGAAGAGCCACGCGCATGATCAGAGATCAGAAAAACAGACCTTACGATAACAGGCTGAGAGCTATGGGGCTCCTTAGCCTGGAAAAGCGCAGGCTCAGGGGTGATCTGATGGCCACCTATAAGTTTATCAGGGGTATTCACCAGGATCTGGGGGAATGATTGTTCACCAGAGCGCCCCAAGGGATGACACGGTCGAACGGTTATAAACTCCAGCAAGACTATTTCAGGCTGGACATAAGGAAGAATTTCTTTACTGTCCAAGTCCCCAAGGTCTGGAATAGCCTGCCATCGGAGGTGGTTCAAGCACCCATATTGAACGCCTTCAAGAGAAATTTGGATGCTTATCTTGCTGGGATCCTATGACCCCAGCTTACTTCCTGTCCCTTGGGCAGGGGGCTGGACTCAATCTTCTGAGGTCCCTTCCAGCCCTAATGTCTATGAAATCTATGAAATTTGTTTCTAATTTAATAGCTTTGATCTTAAATACAAACCTCCAGAGCATTTTCAAAAAACACTGCAGTAATTTTCAGAAGTTTCCTTCGCTTCTCCAGCACAATGACGAGGGCATCCCAGGCATCCCCAAGAGTCTCTGCCATAGCATCATACACCTGGCTTTGCTCTTTGTTCTCCTCTGCTGTCTTGTCTGCTTCACGTAAAAGATCCCATACTTGGTCTTCCAAAGACTGAACAAGGAAAAAAAAATATAAAGAAATCTATCACTTCTGAGCAGAATTCAATGCAGCATGATTTTGGCCTAAAGATATTAGAGGTAGACCTTATGAATTTCGCACAACTTTTCTATTAATGCTATACTTTCAAAATCAAGTACTGTAGTAATAACAACAGGCAAATGGCCATGCCATTAATGAAACTTACCTCTTTGAATTTGCTTCTGTACTCAAATATAGAATCTCACACATGAGGCATTAGTGAAAAACAATGTTCAGGGTATCTATTGCTCACCTTTAAAATGTAAGTTCAAATATGTTTTCAGTTACTTGGATATTAATCTTTTTGGAACCTGGTGCATGCTTATATATTTTAAATTTTCATTTATTAGGTCATCATAATGCCATTGCTTCCTTTGCTGTGTTGAGAGGAAAGTACATAATTAATAAAAAAAACCAGAAGGTATGTTATTCAACATAAATGGAATTTATTGCCAACTTCTATAGAATCAAGGGGTGATTACATTCAATACACACACATATTTTGTAGAGAAGCTCATTGAACATGTGCAACATTTTCCAGTTCTACTTGCCACATTGTTTAGGATGAACCACAGAACTACATTGTTCAGGTGATCACAAGAATGGGTCCAGTGTGTGTTTTCCTTTAGTGTTTTTGCCAGGAAAAAGAGAACATATGGCAATTTGCATCTCATGTTAAAAACTGCAGAGTGTCTAAAGAATTGATTAATGTTTGTACTATGCATGTTTTTTCATCTTGGGTCTTTATCATGAAAATGGATTAATAAAGTGCCAAATTTCTGCTGTTATTACAGGTGTTACCACAAGAATGTATAATGAGAAAGGAAATCTATATTAGGCAAATTAATATCTATGATAACTCATCCTCATGACACAGACTCTAATAAGAATAGAAGATAGGAAAACTTGAAATCCTCATGACAGAGACCAAACTGAGAATAGGAAATAATAGAAAACTAATTCATTACTGTGCTAAGCACAGGACCATAATCTCCAGGTTCTCCCTAGATACCACCCACATACTCTTTGTGAAGATGAGAACCAGGCATTCATTTATTCTCCCTACAAGCAGTACTTTGGGAAACACTGTATACACAGTATAACTCTTATTCCTTAATAAAAAATTAAAATAAAGAATTTTAGTCTATTTTAGTATAAGGTAAGATAAAGAAAAGGTCAGTAATTTTTACTTGGGATCTAAAAAATGAACTATTCATAATCTGATATTGCAAGAAAATAATTAATCGGCATAGGAACAAATCCAAAAAACATTCTTTGAAACCAATATTGAAATATTTAGTTACTAGTTTATGTTCTTTTCTCAAATATGTGCTAGTTTCAGTGATAAATCCATTTTAAAGTACATAATGATTGTATAAAAAGTATTTTCTTCCAATTTCATCTATTGAATAGTAGAAAAGGACTGGGAGCATTCTAGTCCTAGGGCAGTCCTATGTTATACCTAGACCATACTAAGGGCACTTAAAATGCAAGCATCCACACATGAAAGTTCATTAACTCATACTAAGTGTCCTCTGAGCATCATAAAGTTACGCCACAGTAGGTGAGAGTTAACTCTGGCCCATGCTGCCTAGGTTATGTTAGGATAACTTCAGTCTGCTCCGCAGAGATAAAATGAGCAAAATGCAGTCCTCCAGCATCCCAGAATGCACTGGTCTCCCTCCCCCAACTCCCTCCCTCTGAGCCGGGATACAGCTCAGATGCCCTGGCTCCTACTTGGCAGCCCTCTAGTGGCAAGCCAGAGCTGTGCAGGCAAGAAACAGTATTAATACTTCGTGTGCAACTTCCCACAGCACATTCTAAATTTAACACCACTTAATATTGCACAAATTTAGTATAATCTAAATGTAATGTGTAACTTCACCTTGGCTCTGACACTGGCTTTTTCAACACCATTTAGCCAATAACCATCCTGTTTGTCCTATTTTCTGCATATAATAATAATAAAATCCAGAAACTCTTACTCTTTATTTAAGCAGAAATCCCATTGATATCCAGTTATAATTTTGTCAGGAACATCAATGCTAAACTGCTACTCTGGTATAACTCACTTGATACCATATGTATTTCTCCTTCATTAGTTTGGTGTGAAATCTGATTCAGGCCAGGCATAACAATTATAAAAGGCCTTAAGGAGTCAACATCTTATTTTAATATCTAACATCTTTATTGTAATATTACATAGTCACTTACCTCACTGAAGTTTGGGGGGAACAATAATTAGTTAACGTTTGTAAAAAATGTGTAATGCAGTATGCATAAGCGCTATTATTTGTAGTACTAATAAAGGGGAATAATGGTTTTTACACTACAGACATTATAGGGCTATATGATTAAATAAAATTTAAAAACCAGCTTAATCAAAACAATGTTAATGGTCTGGCTTGATGAGCCATTACTAAGCTCGTGCGAGTTTTAAGAGAAAATTCATCTTACAAGGCAATCACCAGAGTAATCTCTCAAAACTGCTTTCTTTGTTTTTCTTTTACTGGCTTGCACCATTTCCTACATTATTTTCATAGTGACACAGCTATATAAATAATGTTGTCTATGAAGTTTGAACCTGCTAAAGCACACATACACAGAAACATTCTAATGCTTCAGTGCTGTATTCAACTTAAAATATAAACTGTCTTCCCTGTGTGAACCCCAGAATGTCACTTGTGCTCAGAAGTTTCAGGTCAATGGATAAAGAAGGTTTACATGGTCCTTAAAATCAAAAGGAACAAGAATTTCTTCATATCAGGCAGTCAGAACTGCCTAGGCTAGGGTTGAGGGCATGTCCACACAGTTTCCCTCCCAATCCCAGGCCCACTGCTGACAAAAGATGCCCCACCTATGAACTCTCACTTTGGTGCACGAGACCTCAGTAATTAGTCAGAGTATATGGGTCAGAAGAGTCCTGAGAGCATGTCCTGGGGCTGCACTCAACCTTTCTGTTTCAGGACAGTCTAAGACTCATTTTAAGTCTGCTCTGAGCTACGTGGGGGCCACTCCTGATCTACCTACTTAGCCAAATTGCTTGTCTCTGATGAGTGGGAATTAGTGGTCAGAGTTTTTGTCAGCAGTGGTCCTGTGGTCTGGAGGGAACTCTAACATCTAGCTGCTGTATTAGTGCCAGTGGAGCAGGCTTGTTGCTGGTGCTGGGGAATAGACTCCCCAGGGAAGGCCACCATTCTGGTACCAACACTGAGATAATGCCTGTGACTGATGCTCTGCTCATTTTCCCTCACCAGTTATACCAGTGTAGTAGGGATAATTGAAAATGTTCTCTCATTGAAAAATGTTTACAATGGGAAACTGGCTTTTCAACAAAATGGAAAATTTTGGTTGAAAAACTGAGCCCCTAAAGCCAAAAAAACTAATTTTGAAATTCTGCAGTGGCAATCTTCAGTTTTGCTAAGATACTTCCTACTCTTATTCTCCTCTATTGGCTGGGCTCCTTGACCAGACTGTATAGTTGGGAGAGATGTTAGGTAAGCTTTCAGGTAGAAAGTGGTATGCTTAGATTGTTTAAAATTTCTCCTAACTATACAGTTGTTCCATGTAAAATATCACCAAAATAATCCTTGCCTATGGCACATCATGGAAAATGTAGTCATGCCAGAATACCCTGAAACCTTAAGGACAGTGAGTAATGTATACTACTACTCTCCTGATGCACCAGTGCAATAGACCTACATCAAAATTTTTGGTGCTCAGTTGAAAGTTTTCTCTTGAAAAAATTCAGATGATATTTTTTTCCAAAAAGATTTCCATGGTGAAAATGACCATTGTCCTACCAGCCTGAGCATCCGCCCTTTTCTATCTCCCTGACAACAGACACAAATTGTTTTTGAGATTCACACAATTTAAAATTTCTTCACTGTCAAGTAGGGAAGAACTGAACCAGGTGCCAGGTGATACCCTGAGTAATCCACATATCATAAGTGGTCTTGATTGTGATCCTGAGAAAGTTGGTTCCAAACTGTGGTAAGGTAAGATATAATTCCTTTGGAATAAGTAAATAACCTCTGTAGGACTACATACATTTATCTGTGTTTATAAAGAGAAGGACCATGGCAAGCTACTTCAAACTGCAGGGCAGCTGTAATTCAGCCTGTTAAGTTACCTATGGGGCCCTTGGTTAGGTTAATTTCAGGTACCGTGAATCTTCATAGGAACAGAAGATTAAGCGTACCAAGGGCAAACTCACATTATTAATACAGTCACACTCCCAGTTTGTTATGTAATGCTGGAATATTGGCTGTTAAATTCATTTTGCATTATTTCATTCTAATGCTGCTAATTATGCTAATACATTTTATTCTAAATTTTGCATACTGAATACTAATGAATATATTTTTTCATGGAAGCTATTTGCCAATAGGTAAATGGTGCACTTAATTATTATGTGCTCTCTCTTTAGAGAGAATAGTTCATATATTCAATAAGTATATTTTAGTTTGCCAATTTGTTTCTAATGCCAGCTGTTCCTGTTATCATTCATTACATTTCACAGAGTTGAAGCAGAATGCAGCATTTATGTTCCTTCAAAACAACTCCAGATATTGATACTCAAGAACTATCTTAAAACCACAACAAGCTTTTTCAGAAGATGGATTTAAAGGGCTATCCCAGTAAAAATGTAATATAAAAAGAAGGCTTTTGTTATCCTGAATACGTACTCAGAGACAAATTGACTATTATCTCAGATTAGTACAAATGGTGGTAGCATGAGTATGGCGCTAAATTGCATCAATATGTAAATACTAGCAAATTGCCCATCAAGAATGATGAATGAATTTCAAATAACAAAAACAAACACATAGATTTTACTTTTTATATTTATTAAATAAATTAAATATTTATAAAAGTTAAATAAAATAGGCTGAAGATTTGAAGATACCAATCCCTTCCTGCACTTGCTCTTGTCCAGTGGGCTGGAGGTGCACCCGCCCATGCTGCTGCCTAGACTCCACCTGCATGCCTCTTTCCTGGGCAAGGGCAGCCAGGCTCCATGCCCTGCAACAGCTGCCCATCCGCCAGCACTTTCTCCGCACCACCCTCCGGTGCCTCCTCCCCTGCTTGGGACTTGGGATGCCACTGCTGCTTGCCCACTGCCTTGCACCTCTGCCCAACTCCTGTTTATCCTCAGCTGGCCCCTCCCTCTGCCCTCCTCACCATGCCGGGCTCCTGGTGCCCTCCTGGGAGGAGTTCAGTAGAAACAGCCCTGGTTCCTGACTTTTTTTCCAATTCTGAAAGTTGGAATCATCCTACATGGTCACTAAACAAATGTTAAGGTTTAGCAAAGAAAATTCTCTCAAGACACAAATGTCGTCTCCCTTAGTTTTCAAGCTATTCACATTTAAAGGGTGTTACAGACAGACAGACAGACTAAGCCCTTTACATATATAGATTTGCTAACCGTACGTGGTAGTATAACATTAAATGCCCAAAGACTTCTGCCTATAGATACACAGATAAAATATTGCCTTCCTCTTTTAGCTAACTCAGTCTGTTCAAGGCAAAAACACTTTAGGCTAGAGTTTAACTCTCAAACTATTTTATGCTTGAAAAAAAATGTGTCCAAGGAATTCATGAGCCAAGAAATAAAACATGAATAAAAAAACGATAATATTGAAGAATAAATAGGCTTATAGGTTTTATTTATTTTTGATAGTTTCCATTACTGCTAAATGAAAAAGTATGAAGAGAGCAAGGGAGGAAAAAACCAGCCAGGACAAGGTCCACTTGAAGGTCTGATTGGTGTTCGTCATTCCCTTCTTATCATTTTAAACCCATCCACCAGAAAGTAGATGATCAATCCTAAAAATGGATTGTCCATGTTGTAGTAATTTGGTTGCTCATGACACCACCTGTCAGTTTTAACAAGTCAAATCTTGTTTCTAATATCACCTTCCATGTGCCCTTATACAATGAGAAAAGATGTATAATAATTTATGAGGACTTCAACTTTTATTTTTAGTAAATTATTTTTCCTTCACAATGAAAATGACTTCATTAGACAGTGACAGAGTCACTGCATTCCAGGTCTTTAAGCAATAGGCAAATCAAGCTCAGTACCCTAATACTTAGTTGATACTAAGGCTGAGATTCTCACCCCTCACAACAGGGAGTTGTATCCAACCCAGGAATATTTATTTCAGTACAAGAATTTATGCAGAAAACTATAAAGCTGTTTCACGTGGGCATCACAGTCTCACCTGAAATACTGTTCCAAAAACTATTCAAAAGGTAGCATGTTTCTCTACTATTTTGGTAAAAATGGTTTCTTTTCACAAAATTATATTTAACTCTGCTTTTAAATGCACATTATGTTTTGGCACATAGAAGCTACATCTCTGTAACAAAATACCATTTAGCATACTGAGATATTTACCTAATGCTTTTTTTAGCATAGAATTATCTCATTTGTGCAGAATTACAGATAATATGAGGTCACACTTCTACAGCTAAGGGTGGCTGTATGGTAACAAGGGATATATTGTAGTGTAAGAGATGAAGAGAGAAAAGAATACATTACACCAGCAGTGGGTAATTGCCTGGGCCTGTGGGCCACAAAAGGAGTTTTGGTGATCCTGGCCCTGGCCCTGGACACAGCTTCCTGCCTGCCCCATACCGTCCTTCTGGCTGCATATCCTGCCCATGTGGGTCCCGACCGGTTTCCATTGAGACCTCAGGATCATGAAGCAGTGACAACATGGGGCTATGGCCTGAGGCTGAAGCTATGATCAGTTCCCCATATGCCTCTGCCCACAGAACTGGTGCCTGTTGCAGGGGCATGTGGGCAGCGGATCACAAGTCTGTCCCAGCCCTGGTCGCACACTGTCACTGCCTCATGATCCCCGCCTGTGATCCAGTCCTTGCCCACTCATCCTGCTCCCGAACACAGCTCCCCACCCTCCTACACCCCCATCCCATCTGGCTCGTTGCATGACCTGCCCACACGGGTCCCAAACCTAGCCATGAGTGCAGGTCAGACTTGCTGGGTTGCCTGGGCTGAGGGGCCAGGTTCATTGGCAGCGGCTGCTGGGAGGAACTGCTGCCAGCAGAGCTGCTGGGAAGTGAATTGGATCAGTGTACCACCTCAGCCCTGCTGCATGCGCTGGGGTGGCCGGAGCAGCCACACACATCATGGCCCAGGCTGCCCCCTGTCTGGACTGGTTGGGACTGAGGGATCCCACTGCAGGCCAGACAAAATCCTTTGGTGGGCCAGATCAGGGTATTTTGCCTACCTCCGCATTAAACCTTAAGGTATTTGCAATATTTCTAAATTCTAGATGATTTAGAGCTCTAAGAAGTTGCATGAATTGTATGGATCTGATATCCAAAATATGATATTACTGTTTTGTTCAATGTATAGACCACTGAACTCCTCGGATCATATCCCCTCTCAGGCTAGTTTATGTAGCAGTCAGAGGAGAAAAGTTTGTTCTGAAATGGACTGATCAGTTCTAAGGAAGGTCATCCAGATTTGCTCCACGATCAGTTTTGGATACATTGGCCACATCTACATGAGAAACTGACTGTGCAATTGTTACTGCACAGTCATTTAGTACTTGCATACACAAGTACTAAATGACTGTGCAGTAACCAGAGCTACTGTGCAGTATCATCACCGAATGGCTTTTTTGTGGTGCTGACTGCACAGTAGCTTGTTACTACTGCACAGTAGTGTCACATCACACTTTGTGCCATGTGACACCACTGAACAGTAGTAACGAGCTACTGTGCAGTCAGTGTCCCATGTAGATGTGGCCACTCAGTACATAAGTCAGACACTGTGAAGCTCCTTCCTTCCTTCCTTTCTTCCTTCCTTCCTAAAAAAAAAAGCTCATTCCATGTAAGGCAGTCACGTTTTCAACTACTTCTGATACCATGCCATGTTTGGGTTCAGTTCACTGAAGCAGGAGTCACCTTTAAAAAGAGGCTTCTTTATTCCTGCTAACAGCACACACACACACAAAGAGCCATCTGACTCTCCTCTTAGTTCTGTCTCTAACTCCACCTCTTTTAAAGATATATAATCACACACGTAGTAGAGAGTAAAACAAAGTTGAGGGACACCGGGCTTATAAAAGCTAATCCAGGTAATGAGATAAGAATCTGTAGTCTTGACTTGGTCCATACTTAACACAACCCAGTGTTATGTGGATGTTTTTGTGTTCCACAATATCCTGTTCAAGTTTATTTTTTAAGTTTTGTTGTCCAAGAACAGCTACTCTGATGGAATGTCCAGGGAGAGTAAAGTGTTCTGCCACAGATTTGTCTGTCTTTCTGGTATCAATATTAGATCATTTTAAAACATAAGTTATCTTTAAAAACTTATGGCGATCTGGGGAGATCCCAGATGATTGGAAAAGGGCAAATAGTGTCTATCTTTAAGAAAGGAAAGGAGGAGGATCCAGATAGTTATAGACCAGTCAACCTTACCTCAGCCCCTGGAAAAATCATGGAGCAGATCCTCAAGGAATTCATTTCTAAGCACTTGGAGGAAAAGAAAGTGATTAGGAATAGTCAGCGTGGATTCACCAAAGGCATATCATGCCTGACCAACCTGATTGCCTTCTATGATGATATGAATGGCTCTGTGGATGTGAGGAAAGCAGTGGACATGATATACCATAACTTTAGCAACACTTTTGATATGGTTTCCCACAGCATTCTTGTAAGCAAGTTAAGGAAGTATGGGTTGGATAAATGGACTATAAGTTGGGTAAGAAGCTGGCTGGATCATTGGGCTCAACAGATAATGATCAATGGCTAGAGGTCTTGCTGGCAGCCAGAATCAAATGAGGTACTCCAGGGGTCAGTCCCGGGACAAGTTTTATTCAATATCTTCATAATGATCTGGACAATGGGATGGATTGCACCCTCAGCAAGTTTGTGGATGACACCAACCTGGGACAGGGGGTGAGGAGGAGGGGGGAGTAGTAGATACCACTGGATGGTACGGTTAGGGTTCAGAATGACATAGACAAATTGGAATATTGGGCCAAAAGAGACCTCATGAGGTTCAACAAGGACAAGTGCAAAGACCTGCACTTAGGATGGAAGAATCCTATGCACCGCTACAGGCTTGGGACCAAGTGGCTAAGCAGCAGCTCTGCAGAAAAGGACCTGGGGGTTACAGTGGACAAGATGGACATGAGAAAACAGTGTGCCTTTGTTGCCAAGAAGGTTAATAGCATATTGGACTGCATTAGTAGGAGTATTGCCTGCAGATCGAGGGAAGTAATTATTCCCATCTATTCTGTACTGGTGAGGCCACATCTGGAGTACTGTGTCCAGTTTTAGACCCCCCACTACAGAAAGGTTGTGAACAAGTTGGAGAGAGACTAGCAGAGAGCAACAAAAATGGTGAGGGGGCTGGGGCACATGACTTCTGAAAAGAGGCTGAGGGAACTGGGCTTATTTAGTCTGCAGAAGAGAATAGTGAGTGGGGATTTGATATCAAACTTTAACTACCAGAAGGGTGGTTACTAAGAGGATGGTTCTCAGTAGTGGCAGATGACAGAACAAGCAGCAATGGTCTCAAGTTGCAGCAAGGGAATTATAGGTTGGCTATTAGGAAAAACCTTCTCACTAGGAGGGTGGTGAAGCACTGGAATGGGTTACCTAGAAAGGTGGTGGAATCTCCATCCTTGCAGGTTTTTAAGGCCTGGCTTGACAAAGCCCTGGCTGGAACGATTTATTTGGGAATGGTCCTGCTTTGGTTGGGAGGTTGGACTAGATGACCTCCTAGGCCCCCTTCCAACCCTAATTTTCTATGATTTTCTATGATTCTATGATCAGTGTTCATTCACTCTTACATGTAGGGATTGCCCCAGCTGTCCAGTGTGGACAGCAGAGGGGCATTATAAGCAGATGATGGCATATCTGACACTGGTAGCAGTGCAAGTAAACGAATCTTGGATGTCATACTCATAATTTATGTTATTTGGTCCAGTGATGATGTGGTTTGTGTTGACAAGGGGGGCACAGCTGGCATTGGGGCCTGGAACAAGGTCTGGTACTTTGGTGAGAAGAGGAGTTAGGTAGTCTTGCAGCCCTAAGAACCAGGGGGTATCTGGTTCTCCTCTGAAACAGAGAGAGAGCAAACAGCAGGATCAATGTTGCCTTGAAGTGTGTTTAGGTTTTCTCCAAATGAGAACCTATTTATTCCCTCCAACTGGGGACCTATTCATTTCCCCCAACCAGGAACCTATTCATTTCCTCTAATTGAGGACCTAGTTTATTCTTTAATAAATCAGCTATATTGAACATTATAAAGTACTAACTCCAAACATGCAAATAGATATAATCTTAGCAGTTTCAATAATCTTAGCAAGATAAAATCTTAGAAAGCAAGTAATTGTATAATACTAGTTCTAACTTGGGAGCTGGCCAGACTTCCAGAGTGGGCAAGATTCCTTGAAGGCAAAGGAGAGGTCTTCATTCCTCAGGCATTGTTGGGGTGAGGGGAAAGGAAGAGGAGGAGGGGACAGGAAGGAAAAGGGGAGGAGAAAGCGCGAGAGAGAGGAAGGGAAAAGTGGGGTAATATTTATAGTCCCTTAATCGCATAGCTCCCAATTAGGTCAACTTGGGGTTTGTCTTCACTTTATTGTTCTTTTTCTCTTCTTCTTGGTACCAGATATTTGTTCCAGATATGGGTGGAATGCACCATAACAATTCCTTTTATCCATAACAAGTGTTTTTATCATCAGACTCTTGCAGAAAAACACACTGCATCAGACCCTTTTCTCTATAGAGAGCAGGTCATACAATTGCATTATTCCATTAATGTACTCTTAGCCTACTTATGACAAGGGTGCTCTAGGCCTGGCAGGCCTAAGGGACCATTTCAGTCTTGTCAAGCATCAAAAAGCTGGACTGTCTCCACAGGGTGTTGCTAGAGAGATGTTGCTTAAGTCCAGGGGGCCACTATCTCAACCACACAGTTGGTCCAGTAAAAGATATCACCCACAAAATCCTTTCCTTTCATGTATTTCATGAACCATCATGGCTGCAACACCACTCTACCACTACCATGATCAATATACTTATTGGGTGCATCCAGATGAGTGCGCATGTGCCTTTTGCCACATCTCAAACCCCTTTGAGACAGGGCAAGAGACATGTGTGGGAACAAAAAAATGTTCCCCATGCTGCAAGTTTGCAGTGCGGGGAAAAAATTAGACCCCTGGATATCCCTGAGACCTCCGGGCCGCGCCTTGAGGCAACCGGAGGCTGGGTCCTCCACGGAGACGCTCTGCCTGCCAGGCCGCGTGTTCAGCACCAGAGCTCCAGTGCTTGTAAGGGGTCGGGGGGGGGCTGAAGGAGGGGGGAGGGGACCATGGGGGTGTACCCCCACCAGCCCTGCCCTCTCCCCCAGCCCCCCGATCCCTGCCCTTCCCAACCCCACCCCCCGCCAGCCCCCCGACCCCCCAATTACTTCTCTGCCCAACCCCACCCCCTGCCAGCCCTTCTGACCCCCCCGATCACTTTTCTTCCTGGCCCCTCCCCCCATCAGCACTCCCCACCCCCCAATCACTTCCCTGGCTGGCCCCTTGCCCAGCCTTCCCCCCCCTCAATCCCCCCAATAACTTCTGTGGCCCCCAAATCACTTTTCTGCCCATCCCCTCCCTCTGCCAGCCCTCCCGTCCCCCCGATCATTTCCCTGGCTGGCCCCTGCCCCCGATCACTTCCCTGCCCAGCCCTACCCCCTGCCAGCTCCCCAGACCCCCCCAAACCCTGCCTTGCCTGGCCCCATCCCCTCCCAGTTCCCCAACTCCCACCCCCCGATCCCTGCCCCAGCATCCTCATAGTTTAAAAAAACCAAAAAAACCAAACCCTGGCACTTCCTGGCAGCTCCAACTGCTGTCTGGCTGCCTGGGGCCCCGCCTGCACAGTGTGGGGCAGAGGAACAGCCCCAGTGGCCCCAACCCAGGCCCTCCTGCTCCCTGCTGCCCTGTGCTGCCCAGGGGCACCCTGCCAGGAGGCCCTGGAGCCCCCCACCCATGCTTCTAAGGTAAGTAGAAGCTTTTTTCCCCCTTTTTTTTTCCTGTTTTTTCTGTTGGTTTTTTTTTTAAAGTGATGTTGCCTGGAGTTGTGAGGGTAGCCATAGGGGCCTGGGGGTGCAAGTGGGGGGTGAGGCTGGGTGAGGCAGCCACTGGCAGGGCTGCAGCAGCTGGTGGGGGATGGGACCAGGTGGGGCAGCAATCGGGAGGCTGGAGTGGGGCAGGTGGGCCTTGCAGGGGGGCTGGTAGTCCCTGCAGGGGCCATTTGGCCCCTGTTGTGGGGCCATACCCCTTGTGTGGGGACCGAATCCTGTGCTGGGGGCCAAACCCCCTGTTGTGGGGATGTAGCCCTTGTGTGGGGACTGAATCCCCTGTTGGGGAGCTGAACCCCCTGTTGGGACCGAATCCCGTGCTGGGGGCCAAAACCCCTGTTGGGGGGATGTAGCCCTTGTGTGGGGACTGAACCCCCTGTTGGTGGGATGTAACCCTTGTGTGGGGACCGAACTCCCTGTTGGGGGGCCAAACTGTTGTTGGGGGGCTGTAGCCCTTGTGTGGGGACTGTACCCCCTATTGGGGGCCTGTAACCCCTGTGTGGGGGCTATAGCCCCTGTGGGAGGGCAGCAAAATATATATTCATGAATTCATGAAACATGTATTTAGAGTTCACTTCAGTATTATGATGAGACATGCTTTAACACTGTAGATATATAAATAAAATACTGTCCAACTGATCGCTGTCTCTGTCTCACTCTCTCTCTTTATAGTGGTCTTTTGTTTTACTTGTGGAGGAACATGGACTTTGGGATTTTTTTTTATCAGGGATTTTTTCAGTTTTCCAATAGGGAACACTAGAATTCCTGCTAGGACCTTCCCTGCTCAGAGCTGGCACCTTGGACCCAGCTGGCTGTGGCTGACATCCTGGCCAGATGGGGCCAGGAGTACATGCTTTGACAGTTCAAAGCAGGCCACCACACCCAGAACATCTTTCAGGTGATAGCTGCCCAGATGGCCATGCAGGGGGCACACGTGGCAGTAGTGCCACACAGAGGCCAACCCTGCAGCCACAGTCCACTGGCAGCTGGCTCAGAAGGGCAGATGCCTCTACTGGCTGTGCAGTCCCCATCCGGGTCTGGCATGTGCACAGCAGGTCACAGCCAGGCAGCAGGCCCGACTGCCAGACCCCTGCAGTGGGTAGAGGGTGCAGGGAACTCTTTGGGCTGCTTCAGCAGTCCAGCTGGCACAAAAGGTAGTGTTCCCAGGTACCAATTGGCTGGGCCCCAAAAGCTCCTGAGAGCTAGTAGCCCTGAGCCACTTGCCAGGGCAGCTTTTTATACTGCTGGCCCGAGCTCTAGCTCCCCGTGCCTGCAGATCCAGGAGGAGCCAGGCAGGGTTATTTTGCCTGAAGTGGCACAATTTGCTTCACAGCAAAGTGCATGTTCAAGCACGTGCACTGAGGCAAAAAGCCCCGGCTCAAATTTGCACCACTTCTATTTTTAGCTGCTGCAAGCACACATGCTTGCATGTGTGGACACGCCCATTATGACTTAATTATGCTGTAATTAAATTAGTAGGATTTTTTTTTTTGTTACTGAATTCAATGTGAATAGGATAAGTAATACTTTGTACTAAAGTAGTACAATAAGCAGTTTTCCAGATTAGGTAAAAAGGCCTCACTCTAGCTGACAACAGTTCTATGCTAATTTTCACAATTTAGGAGCTGTTTTTCACATAACACTACTAACAGAAATGAAGACAAGTTCTTTTCTGCTCCCAAAGTGGAGGGAGCTGCTTTGATCGAACCTTTCTACAGCATGTTTAAGATATATTTCAAACATAACAAAGCACCACTTCAGTAAAAAGGTAATGTCTAGTGTGTTTTTTAAATGTACACGTGGATTGTTTCAGAATTCTATTATAGTACAACAAATAGTAACCTTATCTTTGGTATATCACAACAGCCTATTTGAGTTACCTGAGTGTAGCTCAAGCTACTATTTCATAAAGGCAATTCTCGCACATTTGGGTATGTGTCAGAGTCGCACACATTAGAGCAGTATTTCACAGTTTCATCTAAATATTTGAAGAGTTTTTCCTACAATAAAAAATGCTTAATAAGTTATACTTGATCCATATTGAACAATAAAAATAGACTTATCAGTTTTACTTTAATTGTGTTGTACTTTCAGTTTATGGGTGTGCTGTCACTTTGTGTGTGTAACACTCATGATATGTACAGACATTTACTCTCCCAGGATAAACTCTCCAGGGAGAAAAAGCCTGAACATCTGTATGTTTATACTTTCTCCTGGGACAGCACTAACTCTCCTGGGAGAAACTGAGTGTCTGTAAGTGGCCTCAGTGTGTAACTTTACTCTGGGTCTAACTTGCAGTATTTTCAGAGGGCCCAGACTAAAGGATTAAGCAGAACAAGCTACTTTTAGAAATAGTTACTGTAGGATAATGTTGAGTCAATGTACAGGAGGCATGAAGTACTGCTGCTTTGCAGTATCTATTCTGTGGATTACTATATATTTTAAGTATGCAGTATGTACAGGCACTTTCCTAATGCACATGAGGATGGTCTCTATACTGTGAAGCTCATTAAGTAATATTTTATAGCATGCTAAGTCTCTAAGACTTGCAGTCCAGAATCTTTTATGAGCACTAAGTTCACTGAAATAATATTAAAGAATTAAAAGAAAGTGAGAGATGGAAAGAACAGCCCTTCTGAGTTCTTGTGATCATGCACAGAAATCTTCATTTTGGCACGTTGCTACTTGTCAGATGAAAATTAATGGTTTCAGTTTCAGTTCCCATTTGTGAGATGTTTAATAAAGCTGTATCTCTGCCTCCCTAGTATTTACTCTCCAGAATTTTGGATGAAATTAATGCTTAATATTGCATGCAAATCCCCCCTGCTGTGTGACAGGACTACAGCAAACATCCAGTCAAACAGCTTCTCAGTATAGAGGATACTCTTTCTCAGCTTAACTCCTCTGTCTGAACTGTATGCCTGATTTCTAGGTAGGGTAAATGCCCTGTAATATTTAACCATTTTTTTTATCTGCCTCAAATAACGCTGTTTAAGGCAATGATGTACTGTGCCCACGTTGTAAGCAACTGTGTTTAAAAACTGTATGCGACTTCATATATCCTCCTATAGAACATCTACCAGTAATCTATCCACCCCACCAGGAAAATTTTGATTTCTAGCTGCCTAACAAATACAAGCTGCTGCACCTGCATGTCGGATAAGTGCAGCTCCATGTCAACCACTTGCAGTGCACAACAGGCAGAGACCATTTGCTTGACTAATGGTGGTTAGGAAGCGAGACAGAGAAAAAGTACATATTCCATAGCATACTTATTACGCCTGTTTTCTTCCTACAGATTCTTAATTTTTTTCTATGTCTGTTGCCAGATTCACTGAAGGTAGTGCACAGAAGTGTAAAATTCTCTTTATCCCTTGTACCCAACAAAGGGAATTCAACCCCTAAGATAGAAGACCTTTCTATCATCCTCCCTCAGGTATTTTAATGGTAGTAGTGAGAGAAGCTTTAAAGCTTTGGCTACGCTGTACAGGAAACCTGCTGGTAGAGCCTGCTAAGGAAATATTATGAATCAGAACATCCCTCGTTTGCCACTTTTTTGCCATTGCAGCCCTCTCTCAGACTTCCTGCATTGGGGACCTGTGTCTGAGGTTATTCTGAAGTACCTCATCCCAAGTGCTTTTTACACCTCCATGCTAACTTGGAGAGGTGTTACACATACAACTTAACATTTACTAAGTGCAGTTAAAAGACGAACAAATTAGCTTCATAGTATGTGCTAAGTGCCATCATGGCATTGCAAAACTGCTCCCTTTCAGGCAAAGACTATGTTGGGATCATTTCAAATAATACATTTCCTGACAAGTACAAACTTTAATGTGTCACAACATATCAGTGATTTGCAACCCTTGCAAGTGAATGAGTGAATCCACCTTCAATCACTCTGCATTGCAGATAAGTCAAATTGTAGGTTTGACACAGTTATTTGGGGGCAGGATGGTGGCAGGGTGGGGGGTGGATTCAGTATTTGAAACTGAGAATGACTGGAAAACATTAAAATATTTTTACATACTTGCATGCTCCTCTACAAAAAAACCCAGGGTCTCTGTCAGTTGCCAAGCCGGTCCTGTATGCCAGCACTTACCCATCAGCTTCTGTATTACAGGACTAATTAATCCTTAAATTAATCATTAAAAGAGGCAATTAGTGGCTTTACCATTGTGTGCAAGTCAAGAAACAATGTAGCTGGAGGTAAGGTTGCTCATCATTTAAAACCAAATATTGAGGTGTTTTCAAGTATCTTTTTTAAAGCTATATTGCAATAACAATCAGTTTGAGAACACTTGTGAATAGCAGAAAGAATACTGTTTGTGGGAGGGGTGGGAATTGGAGACCAGTTGTTAAATGCTAGCAGTACATTTGACAAATAAATTCTCTTTCCTTAATAGCTATTCCAATATTACTAGTTAAAGAGGGTCTGGTGAGGTGAGTGCTAACAGAAGGGAATGTTATACATTTCCTTTTCATTGAGGCATATAATGATCCCCTGCACGGCAATTTTCTGAAAGTGGTAGCATTCATTACTTATCCAGCATGAGGTTTTCCCCTATCATTTGAATTGGGAATTAAAGGAATACTTGATATTGATGGTTCTGTAATAACATCTTGCATTGTTTAATTACTAGTTGAAAGAGCTGGCATGATTTAAAAATGACAAGTAAAAATGACAAAGCAAAGTATTTCCAAAATGTCTGTATCTGTGGTGAGCCCAAACTAATACTTTGTTTGACATTAAAAAGTCAGTATTTGCCAAATCCAGATGACTGCTCCAGTTACAGCTTATTCTAAGTGCTTTATTGGAAAATACTTGGGGCTTTTGAGACACCAGTATGTGAAAACTGTGGGCAACTGGAGTTTGAAAAACTCTTGACTGCTGCCTTTTGCATTGTTAAATAAAACAATATGTATATTCATCTCAGTGTTGTGCCCACTCCGCATGCCAAGCTCAAGGTCCAAATGCTATATGGTCAACTTTGGGTGTGCTTCACATCTGAATTTTCTTTTTTCTTTTTCCCTTTTAAAATAATTTTCCTACATGTCTCAGTAATTTAAATGACATAACTGATAAACAAGAGGCAACTTCATGGCAAATTTGCTATTAATTAGTTAGCAATGATGGCACATTTTTTTTTCCCATTTTCCAGGATGAATAAAAATGTTTTCATATTCTTTTAGATAATTCCAGTATTGTGTTCAGAGGTCAAATCCAACCAAATTGTGTGTACAAGAGTTTCAAAGCGAAAATAAATCAAACTACAATACAGTTTAATTGTCCAGATAGAGGAAAGTGTCAAAAAGAAGAATATAAATAGTGAAAAATTAAGGAAGAATTTTCTAAGAAGACATGTTTGATAATTCCAGGGATTATTACAAATTTACATAAAGATGTTTTGAAATACATAACATTTAGCTTGACCAGAGGTATTATGGTTCCTGGGCCACATGTTGCCCCTCAGAGTAATATCAATGGCAAATACTCTTTTCTACATGTCACATATTCAACAAACTATTTTAAATTTATTTTAGGGATGTGGGTAGTTTATTTTATAAAAAGAAGACTGGTTCTATCCTTTTATATCATTCCATCAGTAACATCAGGTCTCCTTTGGACTACAGACCTCACAGGAGTAGAGATAAACTTATACAAGCAATTTTGATTATTTTGGAAGTCATATCTTAATAATAAGGCTAGTATCTTGTGATTCATTAGAGCTAGGAAAAAAAGCTTGCAGAAAAGGGCCTAGATTTTGTATTATATAGTGGTAGGGTATAAAGCCAACAGCTTTTATCCTGATGATTCACAGTATATCAGACCTTAAAATTATAACTTTTCAAGGAGATGATCTCAGCTCTGGACTTCAGACTAATGGGACAAATCATTAAAGAACACTTTTGAGAGGAAATGAAAATATTTGTACAATGTAATTAATTTTTTAGAGTTACCTGCAAACTATATAAAGATATGCAGATATGATATACAAATAAATTATTATAGATAGAATTATATAGAAATACATTTCACTGAGGTATTTTTGTTGATGTCAGCTTTTTAAAAAAATTGTCTTTACAAAATCTAAATTAAGGGCTTAATTTCATCTGAAAGCATCCATTTGGAATGTTTTCTTTTTGATGCCCATATTATAGTATTAACACTACACAAAAAATTGATGACTCGAAGTAACAACATTAGAAGAGAGAGAGACTCTGGCAGTTACACCAGCAGGAGTGGCAGGAGGAGCAGCAACTGGGTGAAAGCCCAAGTGCTGGGTGTTAACCCTTCTTGAGTCACATTCAGCCTGCAGGCTGCCACTTGGACTGCTCTGACCTAAAGAACTCACCCTGAATTCTCTCTCTGCATCCACCACAGAGTTTCTGAATGATGCAGCTCAACTCAGATGAACCCAATCCAGGTGACCACTGTAGTTCCTCATTTAGGTGCTTAATTTGAGGCACCTCACGTCTGAGCTGAGTTGCTGAGCACTCAGAACTGCAAATGAGATGAATAGGGTTTCTGTTTTTAGCACAGAAACTGCAATAAACTGTTAAATTTGAAAAAAATCAGGTCTTGGGCATGTCAAATTGGCCAATTAGTTGAAAGTGCTAACTTTTTCATGGTTTTTCATGTGGAATTATTGGGATATGATATATTACAACATCTCCCAGAGATATAAAGAAAATAGGTTAATTAATATAGGTAAAGCACTAATAGCATATGATGATAACAAAATAGAAGAAGTCAAGGAGCAAATTAACAGTCCTGAGCATTGGGTCAGATGTTATTTAGTAAGTAATGGAAAGGCCACACATTAAATAATGAGGATAAAAAGACATCCTGAATAGTCACAGATTCTGCAATCACTGTCTGTCTGAGAACTGAAAGAAGAATGGCTCTTGAAGAAAAAAATAGATTGTGATTGTGTCATGAAAGACAATCAAAATACATGTGCACTGAGGTGGTAGGAGCAGAATTACAGTTTGAGAGGCAACATCTATTATTTCCTAAGTTTCAACACCTTATCTTTAGAATCTTGACATTCTTTTACTAAGGGATGCATTATGATATACACATGCACACACATTGATGTAGTGTGTTTATTTAGTGTTAAGGCAAGGTAGGGTGTAACCAACATGTCCAGGCACCTAGTTTAATACATGCTGTCCTCTAGGCATAACTAAAATTAAGTCAGTCAGATATAGCAGCCCTCTGTGGAGTTATAATTAGTAATGACATGGATTCTATCCTAGAATAAAATCAAGCAGAATTAAATATATGTTATGACAGCCGAATTCTACCAGTCTTATTCCTCAGTCCACTATGTCCTTCAGTTTTTTACTAAGGTGACATAACCTAGTCCATGTGACTGGCCCAAATATACACATTATACCAGAATTCTCAACCAGGGTGCCTTGAGGTATGAGGAGATAAGCAGATAAGTACAGACTTGGGCTTGTCCCTGCCTGGCTGATCCCCCATCACAACTTTCTGGCCCCTCTGCAAGAAGGGTAAGCACTGTTAATATAGGTAGGGGTTGTTTTTGAAATCGGGTGCCACTTGATTCACAAAAGTTATGGAGGGGTGCCTCAAGTCCAATGAGGTTGAAAATTGCTGTTACACATATGGAATGGAATAGGATTCTGTTTCCTTGGCCCCAGCTTCAGAGCATCAGAAGCTACAGTAGCGTCAGAATCACAGCTGTGTGAGCGCATCAAATACAAACAGGAGAATGATATGCCAGCTACTGATATGCATGCAGTTACTGATCATGATCTTGCCTCTGGCCTCTGCTTTCCCCAACACCCAACTCTAGCTGTGTGCAGTTTCTGAGAAAGACCACACAGAGCACAGCTTTGCAGAAGGCAGGAAGTTTGGATTCCACAATGCACATTTCTTTGCAACTCTCAACACAGTAGAGATGTACATAAAGAAGTTGGCTTTTCAGAAATTATGATTTGCACAGATAAATCAATGGGAGATAATGTCCCATTTAATTGTATAAAAGGTAACTGGGCAGGAAGCTCCATTTACTGGGTTTCTATGGCAACAACTACAAAGGCATTTGCTTAGGTCTGGGCACTTTTTTGCTGAAAAGTTTTTTTTGCCAAAAAAATAAGTTTGGGTGGAGCAAAACTATCCACAGATTTATTTTGTTTTCAACCAAAATAGTAGTTCTGGGGAAAAGTCCAATTGTTTTGTTTAAGTGTTGGCAAAGCACTCCAATTCTTCATTTCAAAGCAAAATAACTTTTTTTTCCACTTGTGACAATTGCTAAAATTTAATTCAAAGGCCTTTATAAAAGTGGAACACAAAGTCAAATGTTTTGGTTCAGGTCATTGAAATGTTATGCTCAGTCCAAACTTTGTTTGTTTTTTTATTGTAGTGAATGAAAATGTTTTTCAAAACTTTTATTGGTTTTCTTTGTTCAGTCAGCAAACCAAAATCATTTGTTATTTCCAGTTCTAAGTTTGCTATTACTGGGACCTGTAGACAGTACCACAAATAACTAAGTAGAAACTGTCAAAGTAGGGAGGACTAATACAGTTCCTCACACCCTGGGTTAGAAGAAGACATCTTTTTGGCTAAATTGGAAAGACCACAATTGATCACTAGGTTACCAATTTTGAGCTACTACTCTAATAATGTGCAGTCAGAGGCAGCTACTGAAAAAGGGGTCTTCAGTTAATAAATGTTGTGCTGTAAGGTCCAGAGCCAAAGTTCTGAAGCCCAGACAGTCAATTTGCTGCATCCTCATTGATTTGCTTCTTTAAGTTTCTAATATTCTATATATAACTTCCATCATTCTCCTTGCTGAATTCCTAAATAATGCAACAGGGATATCATAAACTACCTTGTTCCTCTGAAGTGTTATTCCCTATTTCCTCTTAGCCAGACACTCATTCCTATGACTCTTCTCTTCAATCTTATTTCTAATGTATAACGCAGAGTAATAGAAACAATAAAAGTTTTAGCTTGCATAAAGCAAACAGTATCGAGGTAAATTATTAATAACACTCATCAAGCCCTAAGAACAGACAGTGACCTCATACATAATACTTATCCTTTGATTTTACCTTCAGTTAGGAACATAGGACTGAAAGAAACCTTTTAGGTCACTGAACCCACACCCCTTTTATCACAGGCAATCATGTCATATAATCCCTTTTTAATTTTATCAAACTCCATCTTGAAACTTGTTGGGTTTCTTGTCCCCTCTACTTCTAATGAAAGGCTATTTGAAGATATTTGTTTCTGATGCTTGGAAATCTCCTTTGTTTTACAGCCTAAACTTATTCATAGCATCCCCATTTGTTCTTGTACCAACATTGCCCCTTGCACAGCTCTTCCCCTCCCTTTCAAAAGCAGATTATCTGATTTTATTTTTTCTTGCTCTCTTTTAACTAACAGGGCCAAAAAGCCTTCTACCATTTTTTTGCATGGTGTAATTCATCTTGTGTTTGAACTTTTTCATTTCATCTCATCACTTTCTGACTTCTAAGACAGGTTTCTTTGCTGATCAACCCCTTTTCTCATTGCATACTGACTTTGCTTGCTATCTTTTTTGAGGTGGCTATATATTCAATGCTCATATCCATTCCTACCAAGATTCTTCCCCTTTCCTGTAATGTAGAAAAATTCCATATGCTTTTTGTCCCTTTAACATAAGAAGTTACAAGTTTCTTCTTGAGCTTCTCCATTCAGCTGACTTTACTAACTGACTACCTTAAATTCTCCAAGTTGGTCCTTTTGAAAGCATAACCCATTTGTTATAGATCTCTTTGTTTGTCAATCCATCTTATTCAACTGTAGACATGACAAATAGTTCCACAAGGAAGAAGTGGATCCTTGTGATATTGGGTCACATCTCTTTTCCTTTGTCTCTCTCACATATCTGCCTCCATAGTGAGGCTAGTTTGTTCAAAATGATCAATACCTTGTCATACATCATGGTGCCACTGGGGGTTATTCAGTGTTCGAGTCTTCCAAGTATTGATATTAATATCATGTTTGTTCAAACTGGCCTTCAAGGTGTCCTTGAATCTTGTCTTTTGCCCATGTCTAATGGTGACCATTGGTGAGTTGGGAGTATAGGAGTTTAGGGAGCTAATTACCAGACATCCTTATGACATGTCCTGTCCAACAGAACTGGTTCTGTATAAACATTTCTTCAATGCTTGTGGTGTTTCCTTGAGCCAAAATGCTGGGATTTGTTTTTCCATCTTTCTAGCTGATATAGAGAATTTTCCAAAGATATTGCTGATGGTAACATTCCACGGCTTTCATTTGTTTCTGATCTGTCATCCAAGTTTCACACCCATACGACAGGGTAGGAACGTCAACAGACTAGTAGAAAAGAAGTTTGGTTTGGGTCCTGTTGTCACGATCATCAAAGACATGATTTTGGAGATGTACAAAGGCAGCACTTGCTTATATTATCTAATGTTGAATATCATTGTCTATGTTTACTTTTTGGAAGAGGTGACTACCCAGGTAGGGGAAATGCTTAACATTCTCCGAGGACTGTCTTCTGACTAATATATGGGGTACCAGTTGATTGGTTTGGAGTGTGTTGGTAAAGTATCTTGTGTTTTGTGAAGTTGATAGCGAGTCCAAACATTTCATACACTTCACAGAAGCAGTCAAGAGTGATCTAGAGCTCTTCAATTGAGTGGGCACATATGACACTGTAATCAGCATATTGAAGATCAGTAATGGAAGTGTTGGTTATCATGGATTTTGAACATAACTGGTTGATGTTAAAGGCTAGGGACAGACATTCAAAAAGCCTTAGCCTGAAATGACTCAATCTTTGCAGGTTAGTTTAACCTGCATAGATTGAGCTGATTTGCAAGTGAATAGACATTCACTTTTGATTTCGGAAGTGTAGTCACATGCCTACAGTGGTTCAGGCTAGAAGCAGAGAGGTGCTAGAGTGAACCCTCCCTTCTCTTTCACAACAGCCACAAGGCTAGAGGGAAGCTGACCTGGCAGGTGTAGCTAGGTCCCTGTCAAGCTGCTAAGTATGAGTGGGCAGGGGTGTAAACTTCCATCTTGACCTACAGGGACACCAGCCAGGGTCTGCCTGGATGGGGGTTGGAAGCAGCTTTTGCCAGGCTTGTTCCTGAGGGAGGGGTGTATGGCCAGACACTGGCCTGGGCAGTGCCTCAGGCAAAGGGGGCCAGGGAGGGGGATTAAACTCCCCTGTCTCTCCTCTTGGGCATGGGCATGGGGACCCTAGCTGGGGTCAGTCCAGCTTTCCCTCCTGCTTGTGTGGTGGGGGGCCTGGCCAGAGCCAGCTGGCATGGCCCCACCATCTACCTAGACTGGGGCTGGGACTCCAGGGCTGAGCTGGGCCAGCCCGCAGGCACTGTTGAGGGCAGGTATGGAGGGACTAGCCTGGGCTGGGTCATGGGGGTTGGGCCCTTCCCATCCACCTGCAGTTTGGGCTGGGGCCACAGGAGCTGTGCACCCAGATTGCTCCTGGTTCCCCATGCCCTGGATAGGCAGGGCTGTCATGGAGCTGAAGCTGGCTGGGAAGGGCCCGGCAGGGCCAACCCAGGCTTGGCCACGGGGACTGGGCCCTTCCCAGCCAGCTGTGGCTCTGTGACAGCCCAGCCTGGTGGCACAGGTAGCAGTTGGCCAGGCAGCAGCATAGAGGCAATGCTGCTGCAGCTGTGGGCAGGCACCTTGGCAGCCAGACTGGCCATGTGGGACATGTTAATCATGCCCATGACTGCTCAAGCTGGCACAGAAGCACCAGTGGGTGCAGAGCCCATCGGCCACCCACTGCAGGGGCTCGCATGCCCACAGCCACTGGCACACCCCCTTTCCATCACTGTACAGCACCCAGCCAGCTGCAGCCACAGCAGAAGCTGCATGCTGGCTGGGGCCAGCGGGGCTGTTCTGCCTCCCTTGCCTCCAGCTGCAGCTACCACCCCTGCCCCTGCCATGCTGCTCTGAGTAGGTGGGTAGGAAGCTTCAGTCTGTTGGCTTCTGCTCAATGCATGGAGCTCTGGCTCCAGTTCCCAGCTGCCTGCCATCCACTCCACCTGCCCAGTGCAATGGGTAGCCCCTGTGCACAGGCAGAGTGGGTGGAAAGCAGCCCAGAGCTGGAGTCAGATCTCCATGTGCTGGGCAGAAGCTGCCAGGCTGAAGCTTCCATCCATGGTGCAGTGTGGCAGGAGCTGCAGGTGGAAATGAAGGGAACAGAACAGCTTTGCCAGCCACAGCCAGTGCTCAGCTTCCAGTGGGATTGTTCCCGGTGTGGCTGCAGCTGGGTGCTTCTGCGCTTCCCTCACCTCCAGCAGCTCCTCCTCCTCCCACTCCTGCCCCTCCTGTACCTGGAAAGGGCCCAGCTCCCATGGTCCAGCCCAGGTGAGCCCTTTTGCACCCACCCTCAGCAGTGCCTGTGGACCGACCTGGCTCAGTCCCACAGCTGTAGCCCCAGCCCTGCAGCCCCAACCCCAGCCCCAAGCAGATGGTGGAGCCATGCCAGCTGGCTCTGGCCTTGCCCATGGCCCTGCGGCTAAAGTGGAGTGGGGTGGGATCCTGACAGGGGCTGCTCTGCCCAGGCCAGGCAGACTCCAGCGGGGGTCCCCAGTGGGAGAGGGGAGTGTTAACCCCAGCTGCCGTACCCCAGATGGAGGAGAGTGAACTCTTGAATGTATGGGTCCGTTGACCTATATAGGACTGACAAGCATGCACAATCAGCCTGTGTTGTATAAGTTGACTTTGGAGCAGGGGTAGGCAAAATGCGGCCTGTCAGGCCAGTCTATCCGGCCTGCGGGGCCCCTAAAAAATTTAGAAAATTAATATTGATCTGCCCCTGGCTGCCTGTCATGTGGCCCTTGATGGCTTGCCAAAACTCAGCAAGTGGCCCTCTGCCCAAAATAATTGCCCACCCCTGCTTTGGAGGGAACATGTTTCCAATGTAAAGGATGGCATGAAATACTTACCTGAGGTAACAACCCTCCAGATTGGTCAGTAATGTGATGGACAGATGAATCATGGTAGGGTCTGACTGATGATTGGTTCTGGCATATGATTGATAGGTGGCGTGAGGTGGACACTATTAAACTTTTCAGGACTGTCACTTGGAGAGCTACTGAGGAAGCAATTGAGTCTGTGTGCATCATGAGCGTGTGTGGTGGCTGGGTGCTTGCCTGGGAGAGTGACTGAGTTGGTGTCAGTGAGCGCTGTGTCCGATTGGGATTGAAAGCTTGTGAGAAACTGAGTCATTTGATAAGCATGTGGCATGAAACCTGCTCACATATATGATTAGTATGAGAATTGCTTGACTGGAGTGTGTAACTAAATTCCATCTATTTGCGGAGGTATACATTCATAGACAGAGCCATCCTCTACTCACCTGTATCACTCATCCCTTTGGAGGTAGTGAGTACTCACTGAGAGTGAGGAAAAGATAGAAATCTTCTAGGGAACAGACACTCTGTGACAGGCTGACAGGCCATCTTGCCTGTCAGCTTCAGAGTGATCTTGCCTGCACCTCTGATGACAGGCCTACATTGGTTCTTTCTTGTATCTATTATTGTATATAGTGTTCTCTTAACTCTCTGTTGATTGGTTCATTGTTATATTGTGGATTTATTATTGTTGGGTTTTTTTATATTTACCTTGATAATATATTCTTGTTAACCTTTGCCTTAGTGTTAGGTTTTCCTTGGTAGTGGTATACCTCTAGATGGGGCCAGGCTGCAGGCCAGTGTCCAGGGGAATTAACCCTTTGTTGTCCCAAATCATATAGACCCTTGGTGAGGCTGAAAGCCTAACAAACCTTTGTGCACATAATAGGTGTCCTCATCAGGAGCTTGGTCTTCAGGAGGGGTAATAAGCTCCCTCCCTGCCCCTTCATCTTAGCAAGTCATGTTGGCTGGTGCCTGGCCACACCCCCACCCTGCTCCAGCTAGAGCGCACAGGGGTAGGGCCAGCCCTGCTCTCTGTAGCAGAAAGCACAGGCCAGCCCAGGGCTGAGCAGCATACTGGGAAGCTGGGGGACTCTGATTTAACTTGAACCAGGAAGGGGTCTGGGACAGAAGTTCCATAAACAGGTTTGACCCAAATCAGTTAAGTCTGATACTACATCCACAACCAGGTTTATCTTAAACCAGTTTTGGCTATCTTGAAACTGGTTTATGTGCATGGAAATTCTGTTCTGTTTAAATCAGTTTCTGATCATTTAAACCAGTTTATGTGTAACTTCTGCCCCTAGCCAAAGAGATTCCTGCCAATGCATTACTGCAGGGGAGGGCAAATTCTGGCCCACGGTGTAGATCGGTCCTGTGGCAGAATCCATTTCCCAGCAACCTCTGCCCATGTTGCTGCAGCCAGTTTCCATGGAAACCCCAGGAGCGGCAGTGCCATGACAGCTTAGGACCAGGGCACACAGCTGGATCTGCTCTGGGGCTGGGATATTGCAACAGGCAGGGGCATGCAGGCAGTGGATCATGGCTCTGCTCTGGACCACACTGTCACTACTGCAATATTGCTGCAAATACTGTCCCAGACCAGCTCCCCACCCAGCTGTATGCCCTGCCAGCACTGCTGGGGCTGGTCTCCATGGAAAACCTGGCCCCATGCTGTCATGGTGCCACCACTCTTTAGGTCTCCATGGAAACTGGCTACAGTGATGCAGGCAAGGGCTGCTGGGAAATGAAGTCCAGCAGCTGGTCAGATCCAACATTTTGCCCACCCCGGCATTATTAAATGCTGACTCCAGATGGAAGTCTATCAGCAAAGGGATACACTGGACCAAATAACACAGATAATAACATCTGAGGTTCATTCCCCTGCAAATCTACCATATATGCCATCTCATGCTTCCAGTACCCTTCTGCTGTCTACACTAGCCAGATAGGGTGATCCTTACATGTAATGCTCTGACATCAGGTCCAGAAAAACACAAAGGCCTGTGGCAGAGCACTTCAACCTTCCTGGACTTTCCATTACTGACCTCAGGGTAGCTTGTTCTTAGGCTACAAATCTTTAAAAACTGACTTGAATGAGAAGTTGCAGAATAAGAAACCATCTACAGGTGGGATTATGTTAAAACAGATTTTAACAGGGCCTGCAGATTTTTATCCCATTAGCAAGTTTGGCTTTTGTGACCCCTTTGTTCCTATGGGTTTGTTGCTTATTCATCTCTCCCAGAACTCCCTCTGTTCCCATCCCCTTCTGCCATGTTCAGACTCCAGTGAGTGGAAACCTAAATATACTCAGACTTTGGTTGCATATATATGTGCAAAAGTGTGTCCACAATTTTAAAAAAGTGTAGTTCAATACTGTTCCTACTGAAAGTTACATTTGTTGGAAATGAGCATACCTTTTTGGCTGTGTCACATGAGAACTCTTGACATGGGGTCTGGCCTGAGTTACTATTTTAATGGTAGCTCTTGAGCCCATTTGGAAGGGGAGGGATAGGAAGGACAAAGAGCAGTAGTATTCACTCATCAGGCTCTGGAGCTGTATGAAAGTACAGGCTCTGGCCACACCCCCACATCAGTCAGCTGGTGAGCTCAGAGCTCGCTGATCATATGGAACCTGAGCAGGAGCCCACGTTTACCAGGCAATAGGCTCAGAACTCATTGCACAAGCATAGCACAGCCAAAGTCGGGGGAATGCATTCCCTTGCCCCAGTCCTGGATCTGCAACTGCCATCATCCTATTAGATTAGCAGTTGTACCAGACAGATCAGGAAACTGCAAAATGATTTCACTGCTAGAATGGAGATCAATTGTATGAAGTCCTTATATTATTCAAATGTAATAATTATGGAAGTATCGTCCTCTTCTCCTAACATTTCAATAACCTACATTCTTCACAAGCACATAAACCATTAATTCATCTTTTTCAAAAATAACCCCTTAAAATAGCCTAATAGTGCCATATTTCATAAAGGTTTTACAAGGTTTAAATGCTGTCTTTGAATCCTGCAGGAGAGATTTGTGATCTAACACATCTGGAGTAGTTACACCTACCTTCTTAAAGGAAGGGTTTTCAGATAATTCATCACTTATCAATGGCATTGAAACTATAACTTGCTGAAAAAGTTATTATTTTAAATCCAAACATATAAAAACATTATTATTTTGAATCTCAAATATTACATCACTGAGAAGGTTGTATATATAAAAATTGAAAGCTGTTTGTTGAACTAAGTATGGAAAGCTGTTGAAAGAAAATATAGAACATTGCTGCCACATTTTTTAAAACCATTTTAAAACCAAAAATGCAGCTGACCTTTACTTTTAATGGCAGACAGAGCATCTCTGTAATTAAATGTAAATAACACAGAACACAAAGATTAACAAATAATGTATCCCACCGCGAAACCCCTGAAAAATAAACATTATACTGAAAATATTATTTTTGGCATGAAACAAAAGACTTATGTAAAAGGTTTCAAGTGCAAAAGATAAACATACTGTTGCCTTTTGAAAAATGTATTTTTCTAATTTGCTCCTCTTGGAAATTAGCATTTAAATGACTAATTTGCAATTTATGCTCTGTGAATTGGAGTAAATAAAGTAATTAGGAGCAATCTGAAGGTACATGGCCAAATTATTAATGGTGAATCTTATTTTTTAAGCTGAGTTTGTAGAATAGAATGTTTGATATTTTGTAGAACCTCTGCTCCCATTCATGTAGACTTTAGAATGACAAAGAGCAGAGTTTTGTTGACAAAAATCAAGAATGCCAGTATTTGACTTGATGGCAGGGTGTAGAGTTGTTATAATCAAGAGTGGTAATGCAGCCAACTCTTTAAAACTATGCAAAAGCCCCAGTATTGTGAAATACAAACACAAAGGTGATATTCTCTCCAGACAGGATTCTGGATGGAAGTAGCAGAAATAATCACGACAATAGGGCTAGGGACAAACATTAAAAAAGTCTGAGCCTGAATTGATTCAATCTTTGCAGGTTAGTCTAACCTGGTTAGGCTAAATTAGTTTTGTAACCAGACAGACAACCCAGAAATGCAGGCACACACCTGCAGTAGCTCAGGCTAGAAGCCGGAGGTGCTAGAGCAGCCCTCCCTTCCCTTGCACAGAGATGAGCTATGGAGGGCGTGGCCAGGCCCGGGCATGATGCTGTGATTAGGGAGGCATTCCCCACTCCTGAACAGCCCAGTGGGGAATGTTTATCACCCTTCACTCACTATCACCCCATTAAGGAAACAGAGGGACATTACCAGCTGTCTGTTGATTCTGCCTTTGTCCCATGTGCCACAGCTTGGAGGTAGCCAGCATGTGGTCTCCTAGCTAATGCTGAGGTGTCTGTGAGGGTAGGGAGCTGGCTTAGCAGAGAGAGAGAGAGAGAGAGAGAGAGAGAGAAAGAGAGAGAGAGAGAGTGTGTGTGTGTGTGTGTGTGTGTGTGTGTGTGTGTTTGGGGTAGGGGAGGGGAGAGGAGAAGAGAGATGCCAGGCAGATGCCTGCAGAGATTGCCAGAGCTGCAGCCAGGGAGCAGAGGGGAGGGGCCAGCCCTGCTGCAGAGCAGAGAGCCCAGCCCAGAAAGCATGCTGGGGGAGCCTGGTTTATCTCAAACTAGCAAGGGGTCTGGGACAGACATTGCATAAACCAGCTTGAGTCAAATCAGTTAAGTCTGATACTACATTCAACCAGGTTTATCTCAAACCAGTTTCAGCCATTCTCAAACTGGTTTATGTGCCCTGAACATCTGTTCTGTTACAGGTTTAAACCAGTTTCTGATCACTTGAACCAGTTTATGTGCAATGTCTGTCCCTAGCCTAGCAGGTTGTAGCATTTCATTCAGCGTGATTTTGTCCCTTGGAAGCCGTCTGAATGTTTTCCCTGCATATTTTGAAATTAAAACTGAAAGCATAATATAAAAAAATTTACCCTAAGAAATAAATCCTTAGAGAAGCAGATCCTTCCAAAGCTGAGGCTGAACAAAGCATGGGGAGGAGAGTTCTGTGCAGTCACAGATGCACAGCAGATTGAATATTCAGCTAACCTGTCATTGCAGATTCTGCCACAACAACAAACCTATTAGTTTGTACTGTTTCCAGGTCAAATTTTCTTTGCCAAAAAGCAGAGGCTCCAAACCTGGAAATACCTATGCTTAACTTTGCTCATATGAAAAATTCTTCTGAATTTAATGGGACTACTCACATTCTCAAGGTACACACACACACACACACACACACACACACACAGAGTATTTGCCAAATCAGGGCCAAATCACTTGAAAATAGTCATCAATAAAAAATGTGTAAGGCTTTTAGCACTTTCAAGCACCAATTATGTCCAGCTAAAAGCACTGCAGGTCCATGCACTGCTGCATATATTCATAACTCAACTGACAAATATATTCTAACTTTCACAATCAATCAGACATCATTAAACAAACTTAAGTAACTGCACTATATTTGCACCTCTTAAATCATTGTTGTCACACAAATTGTATTTATCTTTCTATGTTGTTGTCAGACATTCTGACAAAGGAAGTAGTACAAATAGAGTAATTTAATCTATATGTAATCACAACATTACAGATACAAATAAAATATGCAAGGATTTTTTTTTTTACTAGATGATAAATGTATACATATTATTTCCTACTTACTTATCATCTTCTGCTTTGAATTTATTTTTTCAACTTGGACAGCAAATAATTCCCCTTCATAACCCATAAAATGTTTCAAATGGGGGTCTTTTTAAAGTATCTGTACCCAGGTTTTCAGTGGAACTAGTTTATACTAGCTGATTCAGGATGTTCTATCAAAGAAAAGCTGTTTGAGTAAATTCATCTAATACTTTAGAATATGCAGTGACAACTTTTAACATCTGATGATAATCTAAAAAAATGACTCTGATAGTTATAATAAAAAGGTGTTCATTAAAAAACACACACATTCTTACACAACACATCTGCTGACTGCTATTTAGTGGCAATAGGTTTACTCCTCTTAGAACTGCTGAACTAATAGTTCACTGGATTCCTGTTCAAGCATCATCAAAAGACAAAAGACCTGTAAACGGAATTCCATAGCACCAATGCCTGTGAAATCTCATTACATATGTAAGGGAGGAATGAATTTGGTCTACAAAATCTTAGTTATATCTAATAGGGCATGAACTGGAGTTAAAGAGGCGCTAAAATATCAAACACCTTGATGTTCAAATCCCACACTGATTTTGCAACACAGTAGGGCGCATCTATGTGGTGGAGTTGTGCCCCAGGGTGACTGTGAAGCCCTCTGGTGGCCATGTATCTCTTGCCCTGCTCAATTTCTATTTTAGCCCTCACTTATTTGCTCTCCTGCCATGTCTTGTTTTTACTAAAGGTTGCATCAGGGGATGCTGCCCATGGGCCTTAGAGTGAGCCTTAGTCCACTTGCAGTACCACTGGGTCTCTCCTGGGCCCCAACTGCTTTGATTCAACCATTAAGTTCAATTGACCCCCTTGGCTGGCCTTTGGCCCTGCAGGGCTCCTGTAGCTTGGAGGGCTACAGTGCATATCTGTACTTATCCTGGGCACCCACAGCCTTAAGGACTCTATGCATGGCTCCCTTTCCTCCCCTATACTACACCCAAAGCCTCATGGATGTTACTATGACAGCGTTCCCTCTGTTGAGGCTCCAGCCTCCTCAGCCTCTGCCCCTTTAATCTAGCTAGACCTTCTAGCCTGGGCCCCCTGTATTGGACCTGGCTCTGAGGCACTAGCACTCACTTGTCTTTTTCAATCACTGGGCACTTGGCCCCTGTCTGTGGGCCCCAGGCCCCTGTGGGGTTGTGCCACTCTGGTTCTGGGTCCCTGGCCCCAGTGTGGCTGCACTCCTCTGGTCCCTGTCTGCTCTATAGCCTTGCATTGCACTTTTCTCTGGGCTCAACAATAGCTCAGGCCTTAAACCTGCCCCTGGCAAGGCTCAAGGCTATCGTGTGCCTCTTGGGCACAAATGGGACCTTCGTGAACCTCCCCTTACATTACCAACTCAAACTGCCAATATAAACAGTAACATAAACCATAAGCCCCTGGGCTATAACAGAAACACAAACAACAGCAGAAGCAGCCCTCTTCCTCTTTAAGAGGGCAAGCTCTCATCATCTCCCAGTGCACCTTACCTATACACTAACCCCGCTCTAGTCCTGCATACCCTTCCCTGGGCACATGGACCCTCTGGTAGGCACCTCAAACCCTCTGGGGGTTAACTTAAAAGAAGGCCACTTGCCTGTAAACCCAGTCTTTCTCTTGTCTCTGTTACCAGGCCTGCAGAGTTGTCCAGCAACATCCAGGTCCTTTTAGGAGCCCTGCAGACAGGAGCTCCTCACTTCATAGTTGCTGGGGAGAGACTACCTGAGACCCATACAGGCTCTGGGCTTATATAGCTCCAGCCTGAGCCCTTTTCCAGTCAGGTGAATCCCTCATTAGCTCTCCCCTGACATTTGCAAGCAGCCTCTCAGGCTGCTTGTTCTCTTAAAGGGGGAGGTACATCCCAGTGTCCTGTGACAGCCTACACAGGATGCTATGTCGCCGTAGGGACAAGGTAGTCTCTACAGCAACATCAGGAGGCATGAACCATGACATCAATGCAACTGTGCAGTAGCAACAAGATGCTCATTGCTACTGCACAGTAGGGTCTGAAACAACCCGTGCGCTACTGGGATTGCACAGTAATGGCAGTTACTGTGCAGTCATTTAGTACTTGCTTTAGCAAAATACTAAAACAAAGTACTAAGTGACTGTGCAGTAACAACTGTGCAGTCAGGTGCACGTATAGATGTGCCCAGTTAGAAATAAACATACCCAGCATGGTCCCATCATAAATAATTTCTAAATAGCATGTAGAAGTCTAGGCCTTAGTTTTGTAAGAGACGCATGTTTATATTTAGAACCTGAGTATTGAATTAAATAAATCCCCAATCCAGGATTTAAGAGTTGTATGTCACAATCTGCACTAACTCACACAGGCACTTGATTACATCACTTTGGGGAACATTAAAAAGTCAGAGTCCATTCAGTTTTCTAGAATATAGGTGTTCTAAAAAAGCAAGTATAGAAGCCTGCCTGCCCAGTCTTCTGGGTTAAACCACATTTTCAAACAACATGAGCAGTATCCGATTAAAATCTTAATTCTAGCTAAGCAAAAACTTTGAACATAAAGCAAAAATAATTTATTAGTTTCAGTGTTGTGTCATATATTATAAGTGGGGCTGATCAAAAAGTGGAAGAATTCCACAAAGAACTTCTTTATTGTTTCTATATTCAGAACTATATCCTGAGTTTCAAAGAGAACAATTTTGGATAGGTTTAATTTTTCACAAAATATTATTATAAAGTTTATTTCCCTTTTTCCTTTTTTTGTGCCACAACAGAACTTTGGGGTTAAGATCCTTTATTTTTTATAAGTGTAAGGATCTAACATGGTGTTGCTAACTCATGCATTACTTCTGGGAGAAATTTTTCACTTATTTTCTCATTACTGTACTACCATTATGTACAAAATAAAATAAACAACCCCTCCACACCAAATGACTGCCACTTTCTGAGATGCAATTAAAATGTTGCCATGTAAGATTCTGTCTTAAATAGTTTGAACACGAGTATACAAAAGTTCTTAGCTTTGCCTTTATCTAATTCAGACTATTCATAGTGCATTCCAAACTCCCAAGTTGTATAAAGAACACAAATATATGTGAAGCTGTGCATGCATATTTCCATTGTGTCAACTAATTGAAATAAATGGGAAATAGACAATTAAACGGTCGCACAGTGTGTAAGCTCATTAGATAATAGCTAAAAGCCCCGTACTGTAGAAAATTCCAGAGTGTGTTATTCTACTAATACATTTGTCAATCGCTTTAATTAATAAAATTAAAGAACAGAAAGAAAGAAGAACTGCTGAAGAACTGTGTATACAGGATATGACAAAGACAAGTGCTATTTAACCACTATAATTCTGTGACTGACTGGACCTCTGCCCTGATAGTTTTACATTTCTCATCTTCTCTAGAAGATTTGGCATTAAATGTTTAGGTTTCTCAGACTTCACTGGTTCTTTGACTGTATTCCTGTTCATACAGTAAATGTATGAATCATAAACAATTTTAAGTGTCAAGATGATTATAATGAACATTTCAAAGACTGAGTATCAATATTTTGTAAAACCCTTTGATGGCAGTATCTGGTAGCTAAAACTAAACAATTACTTGTAAGTGTTAAATACCTAATATCAAGCAAAAAAGTTGATCTGATCAAATAAAAAGGATGGTTATTAAGAACCATGACAAAATTTTTGGTTATGTATAATTTGAGAAGGTTCAATTAATCAATGAAAATGATACTTATTGGAAATTTATCCCTTCTTCTTGTGGGTGGCCGAGCTTGGGATCCGGGAAGGAGTCGGCTGGGTTGTAGCCACAAACCCGGCACGTACAGATGGGTACTTGCGACCGCTGGAGTAGAATTAGGCACAAACGCGTACTGTTTCAAACAAAGATGGCTTTACTTACACTGTCACGATGTACAGCGTAGGAAGAAAGTTACAGACTTCAAACTTCTGTTCCAATCAAACCAAGGAGCTCTTATAAGATGAGATATCTTTAAACTCGAGCATGCAGGAAACGGGGGTACGTCGGGGTGTTGTCGACGGGGAGTCGTAGCGGGTGATCAGACCTCCAGGTTCCACTCCGAGACAAGCACGGAGTTCTCCAACCTGGGCGGAAACGACTCCAACCCTTTATATGGCTAGCGAGCCAATTGCCAGCTGCCACGTAGGAATAATTTGAACCCAGCCAATCAGAGTATGCACATTTGCATATGAACGGCGGGAACTTTTTCCACGCCGGGGCTCTTCACCATGCCGAGAATTCCCCTGTCTCACCGTGCCTTGTGCTAGAAAGTTCCACTGTACCGAGGCACTCAACTAATCAGTTCTGATACTTCTATGGATTGCATCCTATTCAACACCTATCTGCAAAGGAATTTTTATTTGTAAGTATTTACCAATACTTGAGGTGAAATATTTGCCCATGTCCAAAATGTAATAGACTTTTTTTTTATTCACTATTACTAATGGTATTTGATTGGTTACTTAGGTCATATGACTGTTTCTGCTTCCTGATTTGACAGAAAACTTTTAAACAAGAGAATATAATGGATACTGAATGACAAACAACATTTACTCCACCTGCAAATACTTTCAGATTTGGACAGACATCACATTTGAAGTATTTCAAATGCCTTTGACATGTTTCAAAGGAGGAGCTGGACAAAGGTACATGGCCTTTGAAAACCTCTGGAAATGGCCAAAGTGCTTCAAAGTGACCCTGTTGAAATGAGGTACTATTTAGAATTGTTTCAAAGTAAAGCTCTTCTTACCTATTGATGCTCTATAGCCGGGGTCAGCAACCCCTGGCACGCATGCTGAGCATGGCATGCAAGGCCATTTTGCTCAGCATGCCACCACCAGCCCAGGCTCTAAGCAGCTGCTGTCAGCCACAGAGCCCAGGCTGCTCCCAGCAGGCGGCTGGGAGGCTGCAAGCCCTCCTGCAAACAGACCAGGGTCCATGGGCTGGCTGAAGCTGGGAGGCTGCAAACAGCTGCTCTGGGTTTTGGCATGTCAGCACTCTGGCACCTTCCAAGGTAGACATTGTGTTTTTTTCAGCACTCCGGCCAAAAAATGTTGCCTACTCCTGCTCTATAGAGTGCAACAGGAAATCTCCAGATCATCCCACAATTCCCCTCTATTCCACCATGGAGGGAACAGCAGGAAGAGCGAGGCAAACTGTCAGTGAGTGCTGTCCCGTGTGCTCCACCTCTGCTTTCCCACACTGGCCCCTAGCAAAACCAAGAGGCCTCATGCTCCCCCTCATAAACTGGGAAGCCACATGCTGTAGTCAAGACACTAGAGACCCAACACTCCCAACTACACCAAAGCTGGGTGGCCAGAAACCCTATACCATGGTTGTGGCCAAAGCTGGGATCCTGCTCCCATTCTCTGCATACCTCCCAATTCTGGTGGCAAAGAGGGGTGGGAGTTCTCCAGTCTCCTAGGTCCAGGTGGGTCAGAGGGTGCTCCAGAAGAGCTGGGGTGGAGTAGACAGAAGAGTGCTCACTGATGCGGTCTCCACCACATGTAAAAAGGGTCTGTAAAGCTTTATAGACAGTCCACTACACCCCACCCCCAGTGGGCAGGTGGGAACACAGCCACAGGTTATCCTTGCTCTTTGCAGTGCCCCCAGCTGGACAGTGTGCCTCTGTATGCAGCTACAGTGATTCTGAAGTGTTTCAGCTCGGGGGTGTGACAAGGGGCTGCATGACCATCTGCGGCTGAAACACTACATTTTTTAAGCATGTTAACATGTAGCTGCACTCTGAAACACTTCAGTTGTTACATTTGTCTATACCCTTCCAAAAAAAAAAAAAAATCACAGAACTTCAGATACTCTTGGTTTATTCTATTTTACATAGTGTCCTTACCCTACCCACACACAAAGTCTCAAAGGAGATTTTGTAGCTTAAAGCTCATAAAAAAGGTAATTCAATTTTGTGCTGGGCAAGCCGCTAGAGACTGCATCTGGAGATTTTTTTTTCCTGACTTCTATTGCATTTGATTTAGCTTAATACATTGAGCTAAATGTCATTGCCAATGGAAAAGTCATCTTTATGTTCTTGTTTACATGTATTATAATAAATTTCTGGTAATGTGCATAAGATTTCTTACGGTTCCCATTATTCGGATTCAGTACAATATTTACTGTAATCTAAATATAATAGGATTTCTTGATGTTGAAAACTGCAGTTTATAATATTCAACTTGATTTTGGCTTGCTAGTGTTTGGGATTAACATGTTTCATATTTCTAGAGTTTAGAATTATTTCCCAGGTAGAACATAAGATCCTAATTACTTCTGAATATTTGAAAAACTGCATTAAATAATGCATTTCTTGCACATCCAAAGCTCCCACTGAATTCAGTGGAGATGAGACAGTTGCATAGGCCATGAAAAACAGGGCTGAATTCTTTATGTGTTTTTTTTAAACTTTACTACTCATGCTACTCAGATTTCACTGTATATAACATATTAAATTACAACGTATGTATACCTTATTATGTTACCTCACATATGCTTTAGACATAACCTTCACATTAGACGGGCAGCACATGATTGCTAATATTAAAAGGAGCAAATATCTTATCTAGTTTCATATTTCCTCTGGCTTATGGTCCAAGTTTCAATTTATAAAGTAAGCAGTAACATCACAAAATGTGAATGGTACTTTACAAGCCAATACCACAATCACCTTGTGCAACTCAAGAAATTCAAAACCTTAAATATATGACTATCACCCAAGACGGTGACTATTTACTTCAAGTTCCTTAAAAATGTCTTACATATCACCAACATATCAACACTTTAAAATTGTACAGATGTTCAAATAAAAATGTTCATTATCTCCTTGTTTCTGAAATGTCACTGAATAATACTCTGCTTTTAAAAACACGCTATTCCCTAACTGATCTCAGTTCTGTGATTCAGCTACCATCTTCCCACCTCAAACCAAATGTTTGCTTAACTTTATCATATCATTTCTATGATAGCATCCAGCAATGAACAACAAACAATAAAAAGTAGCTGGAATGTCTACTTCACATTTACAAAATACTTGCTTACTTTAGCAGTTGTTCCAAAAACAAACTTGTCATAGCCCATTAGAACAAATAAAATCCGTGAAAATCCTCTGTCTTGCTCTCAGTTACTGAAGCCCAAAGCAATTTTTTATTTGACTTGATGGTAATACATAACATTGGGGAGAATGGTAGGGAAGGTTGGGGACAGGACTAAGATTTGATTGCCAGAAAAAAACACAATGGCAAGTGAATGTATTTTATATTGTGTAACTATTATTTTGATTTATTACCTCAGCAAAGGTTGCACATATTTTCATTTTTGGCATTTGCTATCCTACAGATCACGAGAGGCCTAGATCGTGGTGCTCAACCTCTTGGCCTTGCAGACAAGGTGAGTAGCCTGGAGCCAGTCCACAGGCTGGATAGAGCCCAGAATGACAGGAAAAAACCCTGGGGCCTGGCACCACCCCTTCCTACCAGGATTGGGCCTTGAGGGCTCTGGCACTGCCTCCTTATATCCCTGCATGCTGAGATTGGCCCTTTGAGTGGTCTGACACCACCCTTTCCTGTTATGGTTGAGCCCCATTGGCCCTCGTACCACCCCCTCTCACCCCTACATGCTAGGTTTGGGCCCCAGTGCCACCCCTGAGCCCCAGGATTGGGCCTGCACCAGCCTCTCCCACCCCCAAGTGCCAGGATTGGGTGGTGTGGGCCCAGAACCATTCTCTCTCACTTTTCCACGCTGGCATTGGACCCTTGCACTGCACACTGTTCCTACCTGACCCTACATGCTGGGATTGGGTGTCTGATTTAGAACACAGGGCCTGGGGCTCCCTATGGATCCAAAAATTTGGCAGCAGAGAAGTGAAGCCACCACTCTCCTACCACCTAATTTCTGGACCCATAGGAAGCCTCATGGGCTAGCTGACATGGCACTGTAGGCCACATCTGGCCTGTGGCCCAGGGGCTGAGCACCCCCCCTCTTCCAGGTGTTTACACACTGACTACCATTTCTGAACTATAAGGAGGCCAGTTATATCTTTAGCCAGGTACAGACATTCAAAAAGCCCAAGGCAGAAGTGATCTAAGTAACACACTGTACTCTAAGCATCCTAGGTTAGACGGAGAGTGAGAAGAACATACATTTGCCTGGGGGGGGGCGGGGGGGGGATGAAAACTGCCAGCATTGGCCGAGACCAGCAGGTTGGGAGCACTCCTGCATGCCTCCCAGCAGTCTCCTCAGCTGCTGGACACTGCCAAGTTCAGCCAAGTGGCTGGGCTACCCCTAACTGGCTGCAGGGCATGGCTGAGCACCTCTTCTCCCCACCTCCCCTGGCAGTCAGCCACAGGCATGATAGCTGCTGGCACACAGTGGAGGCAATCCTGCTGGGCCATGACCGGCACCCTGGTCCTGCTCCCTGGGGCTAAACCAGTTCACAGAAGCATGGGAGTCCCTGGGTAGGTGTGAGGAAGCCCATCCAAGGACCCCCATGACTCTGCAAGCTGGCACAATTCCAGGTAGCAGGAGCACAGTGGGGCAGCTCTCCCAGCCACTCCCACCAGCAGTGTCAGCCATTGCACTGACAGCTCTGTGACAGCATGGGGGCAGGGATGGCCAGGGGCTTGGCCAGAATGAAGATCAGCTGCCAGCGCACCTCCTGTGAGGGGAGGGTATCAGGGGACCGCAAAGCAGGCTGGAATGCTGGAGGACAGTGACCTACGTTGTGTTGGGAAGGGTCTGGTAGAGAAGTTCGACAGACCAGTCTAAACTAAATCACTTAAGTCTAATGCCACATCAGTCCATATCTATCTTAGACTGGGTTCCACCATTTTAAACCAGTCTACATGTGCTGAACTTCTCTCTGGTTATGGGTGTAGACCAGTTTCTAATCACTTATACTGATAGAAGTATAACATCTGTATCTGGAATTTACTGGTCATGTCACACATCTTACCTTAAGTCTCACCAGGAGTTGTTCATGATCTTGTAGCAGTTTTTTGGTCTCATCTTGACTGCTGCCAATTTCTAATAGATTTGGTTCTGCCTCAGCCAGTTGAAGTTGCACCCATTTTCCAGACTATAATGAAAACATAAACAAACACCCATTGAACACCATCCAGAAAACATGAATCTTGTTTACTTTCTTCTCCAAAAAAAAAATGCCAATTAATATGTCCTGATCCTTCAATTTGACTAGCCCAGACAAACCCCTGCATACACATGGAGATCCCATGAAGTCACATGAGCCCAATGATCCACTCACATGAATCCAGTTGCAGGATTAGGGCCTCCAGGATATAAAATCCAGTGAGTACAAACTTTAGCAACGAGATGCCAAGAACATTTGATAAGCATGTTTCATCTGAAGCAATGCCAAGATCCCAAATTCTTGCCTTCCCTAATCACTATCCATGTTGTAACTGCAATCAATGAATAGAAAATTATACCTGGAACTAAAAAAGTTGTATCCCTGTATCATGCTGGGGACCATCAATGGTATGTATATTTTTAGCTGGACCTTGTATAGGTAACTGGCTGCATGTGTACTGCCAAATAATGTCCTAACTTTCTCACAGAAGAAACAAATTCAGGCAGACATAATCAAACTGTCCTCTTGACCAGAGTTCCATCAGAGCCAGGCCCTTCAGCACTGCATTTTCTAACACACCTTTGGGAAGGGGAGGTTGTTTTTCTTTTGGTTTCATTTTTCTTTAAAGCACCTAAAAGCTCTGATAATGCTGGGAGAGAAAATTACTAAAGGAACATGAAACTTTTATAATAATTGGCCTGATCCTTCAAATATACACTCAGGCAAGTATGGCTCCCTAGCCAAAAATAATTAGTATTTGTTATATTCATTTGCTCAAGGCACAGAATCATTACACCTAACACAACAGTGGTTCTAATTGAGGTATGAACTTCAATCACTAGATTAAAAGTCTACTGCATACTGAGTAAGGTCCTGTGGTGTTTTTGATGCAACTACCAGTGAAATTAAGGACTTAATCATAAATCCTGTCTACACAACACAGAAAACAGAAACAGGGCTGTGTCATCATACAGTATCATAAAGGCTGGAAAGGACCACAAGAGCTCATTTGTCCAACCGGGAACCAAACACCTGAAACCTTGTTATTAACACCATGTTATTAGTGCCATGCACTAACCAACCTGAAGAGAGCCTCTAAATCTGGGTGATGGGAAACCTTCAGAACAGGTTAGGAGATGCAACTCCATATCAACTACTCCAGCCTCAGGTCACCAAAGCACCTGTACCTTTACTATGTATGGGGCAATATGCCAGATGAATAGCATGGTAACAAACCCAATGACCTATGTTCACCCCCTCCAAATCCATATTACATAGCAAAGCCAAAGAGAACATGGGATCCAGGGTATGCAGGAGTACCACAGGATTCCCTATCTGGCAACAAAATCAGACCACAACTACAGAAAACCTACAGCTTGACTACTAAGGAGATGCAAGAATTTTCTCTTGACCAGAGAAACTCCTTTCGTCATTTTGAATGACAATCCAGAACCTCATTAATTTTAATACACATGTTGTCTCTGTCCTCAGTCTGAATTAGTTATCACATTCTAATACATTAGGCTAGATTTTTTTAAGGTGCCTGATGAAGTGAGGTGGCCAACTGCCATCAAAGTCCAAATACAGCTAGGTGCCTAACTGTTAGGCAGCATCCAGAACTGTAAACAAGCTGCCTCAGCTGAAACTAGCATCTCTAGCAATCCTTCAGATACACAAGACCCCTTGTCAAAAATGTGTGACAAATGGCCATGGATGATTTTTTTTTAAAGGATCAAGATGACATTTTAAGTGTTTTTTCTTCACCTAACACTGAACTAAACCACTGATAATAGAAATGATTTTTTGTGTACTTGTTACCGCTAAAATTGTACAACAAAAAATTAGTAAGTATTTTAGAGGAAAGACTGTAAATAGAGTTGAGATTCTAAAAAGTAGTATGCTTATGTTTCTTATTATTTAATTTCCTAGATGTACATGCCATTTTTTCAAAAGAGGGAGTCATGTTCTTTGCAGCAACAAATTTACATATTTTGGCTGAAACAATATAAAAAAGAAAAGTAATATACAGTAATCAATATTAACTTAAAAGAAGGCTTCTTAGATAGGTTTATTAGGTAACAGTGAATTAAATGTACTTGCCTTGTCATTTTTGCATGCTGTATAGCTTCTGTTCTGTGCAGAACATTGCAAAGATATCTTATTATGAGCTTGAAGCAGCACAAAACTGCAGAGCTAAGAGCATAAGTGTTAGCAAATGTTGTCTTACCTTAAGTATACCTATAACAATTCTGGAATTCCCAGCCTGAACAGCAACTGAACTGACTGTTGTGGTAGAAATCTGTTCACCAGAACTGGCTTCACTCGACATGGTGCTTCAGAACTGGATTTCATACATTAAAGCAGCCTCAACAAACTCATTTGAGTCCACTGGTCATTTAAAAAAGCAGCAAACAGGGTTACTTGGAATCATTCAGTGGAACAGCTCAGCTAACACTGATTACTCTGCCAAAAGGAAAGAGCAGGAGGTTAAAAATAGACAATCCCATTGAGTTTATCATTCCTGAGAGTGATTTGACACACCCCTAGTTTGGTAGCATTAAGTTGCCTGTTCTTTTTTGTCACTATCTGAAGTGTAAAGAGCTGCCTCAGTGAATATCACCTGACTCTGGATAAGAAAATGGAAAGAAACTGAAATAGCTAGAATCATTTTCCCTACTAGTGCTGTGCAGAAAGATCAATACTATAGGGCTTCAAAACAAACAAGCACCTTATACAACTTTTTGTTACTTTTATTATGTTAATTACTGCATGTTTGCTGAGTTATGTGTGTGTGTATCTATGTGCGTGTATAACACATGTATCAATTATTTAGATATATATAATCTCAGGATGCACACTGCCTCAGAAAATAAAATACAAGCAGAACACTGTGAATTAGACAACAGCATATTTAATACCTAAAAGGTTTAAAGTTACAGTTAATATAACAATCAAGGAAGAAATCCAAAAAATTCTGTGTGAGTTTTTGATAATTTTATCACTTAATACTATTAGGACTTTTTATTCACTAGTCAGTTGCACTGCAAATTGTTCCCCCATTCTATTTCTTTGCTCTAATTTAGCTTAACCTTATTTAGTAATACGCTTTTAAGGAGATTTATGTCGTAAATCATAAAAGGCTGAGCTATATTTTAGCTTTTATTCAGTGCAGAGAATCACAAGTAGCTTTAAATTGTGGCACAGGGTCAGTACATTAATTCTGCTAAAAACTCAGAGCATACCACAAGTAGCCTGTGGTATTAGACAGCAGCTGTTTGATCCCTGATGATACAACAGCTGAGAAAGTGACACTGGTGTTTGGGTCAAAGGTTATTCAGACAAGACAAACACATCAGGGAATCACAGACCCAATGAGCTTTACAAGCATCTGCTTTCATATTTCTTTAAAAATATGTAGTAGTTTGGATAACTTTGGAAGCAAACCCAGACTCAGAATCTTATGGTCTATGTCTAAGAGAACTATGAGTATTAAGTTATGAAGTCATCAAGTATCCAACATTTAAACAAACAAACAAACAAAACCTTGGACCAATACTCTTCAATATCTTCATCAGTGACTTAGACGAGGGAGTGAAGCGTACTCTGTCCAAGTTTGCGGATGACACAAAACTGTGGGGAGAAGTGGACACGCCGGAGGGCAGGGAACAGCTGCAGGCAGACCTGGACAGGTTGGACAAGTGGGCAGAAAACAACAGAATGCAATTCAACAAGGAGAAATGCAAAGTGCTGCACCTAGGGAGGAAAAATGTCCAGCACACCTACAGCCTAGGAAATGACCTGCTGGGTGGAACGGAAGTGGAAAGGGATCTTGGAGTCCTAGTGGACTCCAAGATGAACATGAGTCGGCAGTGTGACGAAGCCATCAGAAAAGCTAATGGCACTTTATCGTGCATCAGCAGATGCATGACGAACAGATCCAAGGAGGTGATACTTCCCCTCTATTGGGTGCTGGTCAGACCGCAGTTGGAATACTGCATGCAGTTTTGGGTGCCGCACTTCAAGAGGGATGTGGATAATCTGGAGAGGGTCCACAGAAGGGCCACTAATATGGTTAAGGGCTTGCAGGCCAAGCCCTATGAGGAGAGACTGGGGCACCTGGACCTCTTCAGCCTCCGCAAGAGAAGGTTGAGAGGCGACCTTGTGGCTGCCTATAAGTTCATCACGGGGGCACAGAAGGGAATTGGTGAGGTTTTATTCACCAAGGCGCCCCCAGGGGTTACAAGAAATAATGGCCACAAGCTAGCAGAGAGCAGATTTAGATTGGACATTAGGAAGAACTTCTTCACAGTTCGAGTGGCCAAGGTCTGGAACGGGCTCCCAAGGGAGGTGGTGCTCTCCCCTACCCTGGGGGTCTTCAAGAGGAGGTTGGATATGCATCTAGCTGGGGTCATCTAGACCCAGCACTCTTTCCTGCCTATGCAGGGAGTTGGACTCGATGATCTATTGAGGTCCCTTCTGACCCTAGCATCTATGAATCTCTGAAAACACTGCACCCACACCCACATAAATGACATTTATATTTAACCAAAATTATGGCTACTCAAATGTTAGTCATAAATATTTTGAGGTTCTCTGATCATAAGGTGTGCATCCAGCCAGATTCCCTACACATAGATACTCACTAAAACCACTGCACATCATAAAATAATTAAAATCCTAAAATACCTAAAAAATTCATTGATAGCATTCCAGCAACATGGTGCAATAATGACTCTCTCATAAACTAGTGAACAATAGCTTATGAAGATGATGACTAACAACAAGCATTAACAGACCAGTCAGAAGTGAAGCCAACATGTGGAAGAAAATTATGAAATATTTCATACTGGAGAAAGATGAGGGCAGAACTCTGCAGAATCTGACCTGACACATTGAAAGTTGGCTCCCTGTGCCAAAACACTTGAACAAACATTTTGGGTACTTGTAATTATGTGCTAACTGGGCTCAGGAAGGCATAGCTGACATTTTTTTAAAAGAATATCCATGCCCCAAAGCAAAACAAAGCACAAAGTAGCAACTGCTAATGAGGTCAGTAAATATCAAATATTTTCCTTCAAGACCCCTTGAAATACCTTACAGAAACCCTTCAAAGTAAAACAAACATTCCACACAGAGATTTATGAGGCTCACAATATGGGGGAAAAGATCTACAAAGCTTCAGAGGTAAAATTGATGCTTGTGAAATAGGTGTGGCAGGAAAAAAAATTGGAATTGAAAGACCAGAAACAGAACATAAAGGTCAGAGACTGATAAAAAGCCTTACAATTAAAAATTGATCATAACAGAATTTGGATCAACTAGAATATTGAAACATTGTACCTATCAGAATTAGCAACTTTGCTTACTAGAACACATCATGAACCTGGGATTGAGTACCTCCTGTACTTGACAGGTCCAAGTGCAGAAGCTAGCCTACAAGAGTTGCCTTGACTTTTGGAAAATTTATTGAATTGCTGGCTGGTGAGGGGAATACCACTGATTTGACATATAGTCTAGTTTATAGAATAGAGTAGGAAATTGTTTTATTTACCAGGCCTGTAAAGCAAAGAAAAATACTAGAGATGCTTTTCTTTTCTGGAAAAAATCTCTCTTATATTTGGGGTCAGGACAACACACCATTGCTCTTGGGTACCAATATATGTGGTCCATCAAGGTTAATTAAGGAACTAAGTTAATCTTTATCGCTGATAACTGGAAAAAATAGAAAAGTACTGCCTAAGGAGTAACTATAGCCAAGCCCAACAGTAGCTAAGCCCTATGTCCCAAGGTCATTCTGAGGAGTTAAGGATAAATGCAGATGGAGGACTGATTTGTTGCAGCTATATGCCTGTGTGGGGGAGACACAAGCAGGTAAAACACTTCATAATCACAGAGAGAAAATAGCAATGTAGTATCAGACACAGAAGAGCAAAACAGCTTTTTTCTAAACTGAGAAAAAACAAACTCCAAAACAAACTGTAAGCACTTTTGGAACTGTGAAAAAGGAACTGTCTTCTGATATTTGATTCCTACAGTATTTGGGGGAACGTACCTTTATTGTAAGTAAAAAGGATTAAAGACTCCATCAAAGATTCCATTAATTTCCCTTTCTAATGGGACCCACCCCTCCCTCACCCCTTTCCCCCAAAAACCTGAATGCAGACTATCTACCTGGGTTAAAAGGACTATCAATATTTTCCTTACCTGTTGCTGTATGAAAGACCACTCACAAACAACAGGGGCAATTGTGATACTTCCTGACTATAGGGAAACAGTGAAATGTAGTGTATTTTCAAATGGACAAAGCGGGCAAATTGAATAAAAGAGAAAATGAGTAATCTTAGGAATTAAATTAAACAAGGCCAGGTAAAAAGTGTTTAGAGAAACATGTGATTAAGTTCTTAGGCTTAAACATGGGGAATACACTACCAACATCTCCTTTTTATATAGCAAAAGATTCCTTACTCCATCACAAGCCATTTGGAGATTAAAAGGGCAAAACCACCTTCAGTTGCTGGATGTGGACTAACCTAACATTTGAAACAAGTCAAAGGGGTAGTGTACGGGCCTCACCACTGACAAGCACGTGAACAAGCATGACAAAAATGTACCTGGAGGAAGCAGTTATCATTTTGTACCATTTCCTTCCATCTTACATTTGCACAGGTAGGTTGGTGTTCCAATATCTGAAAATACAGTATTTCCCCTCCTTCACACTCTCTAAACATCCTACCTACTACTGCCTGCTCTTGTCTCCCCACATCCTGGCTGCTGCTGCCACCCTCCACTCCCCAGAGTACTTGAATCAGCAGCATGGTCACTGGGTGCTCTGGGCTCCCTACTCCCCAGATTCAGGGAGATCCAGGTGCCCCTGGATGCTGACAGAACTGGAAGACTCTCTGGAACTGGGATACTCTGTGGTAGATGGTGAGTGAAGTCTCAGTCTCCAAGAGACACATGCTACAGAATTGCAATGATAGTCCACTCCACACTACCCTCACAGGGTTGGTGGGGAGGGAGGGGGGCAGATTCTTAGATCACTTGTACCTCCTAGCTGGAACGTGTGCCCACTGTGTGCAACCATAGTGATGCTGAAGCACTCTAGCCAGAATATGTGACAGGGGACCATATATCTATCTGCTACTGAAACCCTCCATTTCTTAAATGTTTCAAACCCCATTACATTTTGAAATGTTTGAATACTACATGTCTATCTTCTATGAAAGATGTTTGGCTGTTCTCACTGGGTTGGGCAAAGTGCATGCAGCACCACAAACTCAAAAGCATAGGGTCTGTTGGCTAGATTGACTAAAGGTCAATGGTTTATTTAAGGGACAAAAGGGAGAGAGAGCATGAGCAATTGAGCCATTGGATCTTCTACACTTAGGCTAGGGACAGAAGTTGCACATAAACTGGTTAAGTTACAAGAAACTGGTTTAAACCTGTAACAGAATAGAAGTTCAGTGCACATAAACCAGTTTCAAAATGCCTGAAACTGGTTTAAAATGAACCTGGCTGTATATAGTATCAAATTTAACTGATTTAGGTCAAACCAGTTTATGAAATGTCGGTCTCAGACCCCTTCCTGGTTCAAGTTAAATCACAATCTCCCAGCGTCCCAGCATGATTTACAGCCCTGGGCTAGGCTGTGCTGTCTGCTCTAGCAGAGAAGGGTTGGGGGGCGGGGGGAGGCAGGAGCTGCCCCTCCCACCAGGCAAACCCAGGGACCAGGGAGTGGGGTTTAAACTTCTTTTCCCCCAAGTACAGAGCTGCCCTGCCATGCCCTGCCCTGCTGAAAATGTATGGCTCACTGGAAGTGTGGACTATAAATCCTGGAGGCACCTGGAAGCAGGAAAAGGAAGTGATGAGCAACCCTGCAGAGTACTGCTCTTGTAATTCTGGACTGCAAATCCCAGAGACCTCAGAGGCATCAGGAAGAGGAAGTGGACACACAGCCCATGCTGGCTACATGCCAGAGAGCCATGCTCTAGCACCGCCTGGCTTCTGGCCTGAGTCACTGCCGTTATGTGGCTGCATTTCTTGAATCAAAAGTGAATGTGTCTCCAGTTGTTTCTCTGTTTAATCTTTGCAGTTTAGATTAACCTGAGTCGATTCAGCCTTGACATTTTTGATGGTCTGTATTTAGCTTTAGAGATGGGAATATAAATCTATCGGGGTGTCATATCCAGATTAGGCACTGCAAAGAGACATCAGAGTACCACGTCTTGGTTACAAGCAGGCACTGGCCCCAGGTGGGGCTGGGCTCAGGACCCTCAGAGGGACTGAAGGGTCACTGTGAGGATGGTCTGGAAATTACATCAAAATTACAACACAGAGCCCAGGTATCAAGGGAGAGCACATCAGGAGGTAGGTAATAAGAAGAGAGCAAATGTGGATATTCATCCCTGGCACAGACTTCTCTTTGGTAGAAGACAAGATGTCTGGATTAGAGTGGCGACTACTTTGGCAAAGTTCTCCCCCTTCCTCCCCTCACCAGAATCGCCAAAGCTGAACACAGTAGAAATCAGCCTGGTAGCAACAGCAACCAGAGGCAAGAGGAAGGCAGGAACCCAGGATGCTTCCCCCTCACTAAAGCTGAGGGGTAGGTGGCTGGACTGTAACAAGTGGCTGTTTCTGGGAGAACGGAATATGCTTTGCCTCTTAACAGAGACAAAGGGCAGAGTCAGGGCCTTCTCAATGCTGGGAATCACTGACACACGTGCTCCAGCCCTTGCTTTTCCAAGAAGAACTGGGCACAAAGTGGAGAATGAAGATCCACACAGTAGCTAGCAGTCAAAATTTTATTATGGCACCTATAACTTCTGATGCATCAGGGGTGGGGGGAGGGGGAATATAGTCTTCAAGAGATAGAGAAGGCTTCTCCTGCTTAGAGGCAGCATATATTTTGTAGTAACAAAGCAGATTTAAAATGGAGAGGCTATTTCATTCAAATGATCTGTAGCAGTGGGAGAAAGCCTACCTAAATCCACTGAGGCTCAGTGGACAAGGAAGGTAGCCTGTCTTACCAAGGAAGTTGTGACACAGGTGAATGTTGCTGTAGTTAAGACCCTGGCTAAAAATGGGGATCTTGAGGGAGTTGGAGTAGTGTATAATCTCATTCCAACCAAAGGGTGTGAAATGACAAAAGATGCAAATGAAGCAGTCATAAAGCTCATGAAAAAGGAAAGCAATAAGCATGTTATTCCTAGTGTCCTGAATTCCAGTGTACCTGACAATGAGGCAAAGAGAGGAAGTTAATGCTTTGTTACCCAGATATAAAGCTGGCACAGACTGTTTACCCTTGAAGGAGGGAGAGAACCAAGTGACTGATTGTAACATTGGTCTGTTCTTGAGCCATCTGTATATCAGGTCATTCATGAGTTAATTAAAACATTACAATCATGTTAGTGAATAATGTGTTCAACATTTAAAGGTAGGCAGCCTTACAAAAAGACTGATTCCATATAATTATTTTCAATGCATGCCTACTTATTTTTAGGCATCCATTTATGACAATATTTTATTAGCTGTGCATGTATCTCTGTATATAACTTTTTCTACAATAGCAAGGTAAATCAAAATAATATGGACTGTTCATAGATACATTACTACATCAATAAAGTTCCTTGTACAGTGATTTCAGAGTAAGTCCACTTCTGTTTAACCTTTTGAAACCAATCAGTCAGCACTGATCAAAAAATACAGTATAAATCATTCCATTAGCAAGAGATTAATAGCTTAAATAGGTATAACAATGTTAGCCACACTAAAACAATGAAGCCATATTATTTTTATAGTTTATAAAGCCAGCTTAAAGGAACAGATAACTGTCTTGATGGATCTAAGTTTCAGAAGGCTAAGTTTAGAACCTGTTAGAAAAGCAGGCTGCATACACAGACTTTTAAGAGTACATTACTTTGTGTGTGTAATAGCCTGGGCTTCTTTATCCAGGAAGTAAAATTCAAAAGGAGAAGTTAAAACTACATTTCTTAGCTAAAGCATTGTTAAAATTATTAAACAGACTTCAGAGTTCTATTTAAAAATATTGCACGAAACTTACCTTATTTATCACAGGACATCTGAAAGATTTGTATACATAAAATTACATTAAAAAAGCCTAATTCCATTTTGTTAAACTATTTACAAATTCATATTGTTAAAAGTACTTGTGTGTCTCTTCCATACATTTCTCTCTCTCTCCCCCTCCCCCTCCATATCTTTGGCTCCCAGAGAGTAAGCACTTACCAGTTCTCACCTACCTCACTCACTTGAGAGCAGTCAGCAAAAGCAAGTTATGTGGCATAATTTGAAGAAATGACAATATACCATCTCTTTTTTTGTCTAACCCCCTCCGTCTGGTACCTGCAAGTTACACGTCATCAATGAGATATGCACTACCTACTACCACAATGTGATGTAGGACATTATTTCCAAGAACATAAAGATCTGTTCTGAGAATTTCCAATATATAGCAGTGACCTATCACATCCTAAAACATATTCCTCTGACTTTCACACACAAGGATTGTTATGGCACTTGTAACTTTAGTATCTAAAATAAAATTAAGCTGCATCATTCCATAATGAAGATGCTAAAATTTCTATCCATTTCTTTCCAGGTTGGATGCCATTTTACTGGGGAGCAGTTTAGGTTGGGATACAAAGGGGAAACAAATGTCACCTTTGTGCCAACATAAACATTTTTGTTAACTTTATGGCGCGAGAGCATGGGTAGCCCAGAACAGCCTGCACTCCAGCTGAGCTAGCTAGGATGATCCTGGGGCTTGATCCTGTGCAGGCCAGAAATTTCTGCACAGGATTGGACACCTCAAGCTTCAGGAGCACCTACCTGGCTTTCCCTGCTTTCGGCAATTTGTCTCAGAGATTTCCCAGGGGAGAAAGCTGGGGTTCCCTGCTGAGTGATGTGCTCCTGGGAATCTCTGAGGTGTCTCTCTGTAAGCAGGGAAAACTGGGGCTCCCTGCTTCCAAAGATGTGCCCTGGAAATTGCTTGTGGTGTATTTCTGCTAGCAGGAAACCCTGGCTTTCCCCAATTACAGAGATGTGCCCTGGGGAATCTCTAATGTGCAAGTGGGGAACATATCACCAGTTGTCCTGCAGGATTGGATCCCTGCCAAGTTCAGGACAAGAGCCAATGTGCATTTCACCCTACGAAGCAGATCAACTGTGGTGGGACACATCCTGCCACAGCTGGTCTGGTTCATTTGACAACATCTATTTCTACCCATAGATATAAAAACCTGTTACAGCCACGTCACAGCTCCTTCTGTTGGGGACTCCCCAGACTGCTGTTTTGGGCCTTGTGCACTGGGCCTGTGTACTTTCAAACTTTCTTTGATATGAATAGGCTTAGCCCTGTCTTTCTGTTTGGCCTCTATGGTATATTTCCTGGACACAGGCTGTATTTTCTTTACCCCTTTGCAAAAATGGGACCTTGTGGTTTAGCTAACTTTAACCTTTCAGGCCATCCAGGATCCCTCCTCTTCTATGAATCATCTCTTCTGATTCCTGCAGTTGGACAGATACATGTCAAACAGAATTCATAATTGTATACACACTGACCAACAATTAGATTTTGCTTGCATAAAAATAAGGCACTGCAAGTCAATATTTTGATTATCCTGTGGCAACATTAAAGATCTGATGCATTTAACAGGAGGTTTAGATCTACTATCTTTGGCCTACACTTTCTCTCCAGCTCACCCAAAGCTGGAGAGTCTGCTTTGTGCTAGGTAGTTTCTGTTCCTCTCCTTGACTTTAAAGGTCAAAGGTTTTGTGCATCTATTGTTTGTATAATATCTTGGAGGTCCTTCAGGTGAAATGTTGATGCAAGTAAAATAAAAAAAGGCTTTTAGGAAGAAAGGAATCAGAGCATGTTAAAGTGCTTACTTCAAGGGATTTTAATTCTTAAAGAGTTTTTGAAAGTCTCTCCTTATTTCTAAATGCTTTAGTAGAACACATTATGCACACATTGCATTTTCTTTTCTTACAGCACCCACAACAAGTTCCCCAGTAAAACAATGCAAATTTTGTTGAAGGAACCTGAATTGTTCACATTCTCTTTTTTATGCTGGTTCTTTAATCTTACCTAATACTATGTAATACTTTACTGCACTGAATAATAATAAAAATAGGCTTAATTATAATAGAAATTTTCAAGAGAATAAAATTATCCGTGAACAGATTTACTTAGGCTCTTTAAGCTTTTCTATGTTTTAACCAAATCAGAATTACTGTTCTAAAACACGCTATTTATTTCACCATATCAACTGCATATTATTCAATTTAGTGTTAAAAGTATGGTCTGGCATAAGCTAGTGATGGGAAACTGTCACAAGATTCAGCATTTACTGTCAGCTAAGAACCCCAAAGTTTGTCCACACTGATATAATTTGCTGACTATTCCTATTCTTACTGTTCCCTCTGCTTCTCTACGTTTATTATATGTAAATCTTCAGAGAAGGCAGAGATGGATCATATATTTTAAATTAAATAATTTATCTTCCTGTCAATGTAGTAGGATCTGTAATAAATCTACAATAGATCTTGTAGAGTTACAATCAATCTAGCTTTAAGTGTCTTAAGCACTGGAGTTTCCATCAATCTGATGTAAAACTGCCTCACAGACTAATGGCTATTTAAACATTTTACCTGATACTCAGTAAATATTTTCTTTTCTATGTCCTATTTCTCTCAGCTACACCCTCCTGCATTATGCTAAACAATTCCCCTCCCTGGTGGGTTCTTATTTACACACTTAGAATAGTTATGGTCAGTTTTATCTTCCCAGCCCTCTATGCCAACCAACACAATTATCCTTAGCCATGCTATAAATCTCATTTATTTCCATCTTTTGCCATAAATTAAACCCTTCCAGCACAGTAATTATTTTTGTTGCTCTTCCTGGGTCTCCTTTAATTCTGACTTCATACAGAATTGAATGTGCTATTTCAATTACAGTTTCTTTAATCATATACATTAAGGGGAACCATTACCTCCATGCTCCAAAATAACTATTACTGCAGCTCCAAAGGACATTGGATTATTCTCCCTGGGTACATATGGTATGTCCATATATCTACCAACATACGTATCTTATGTCCACCACTATGGTACTTGACTACCTCCCAAACACTAATGAGTTTGTCCTCACAAGTACCCTGTGAATCATGGATGTATGCTTACTGTCCTTTTCCCTCCCCCTGCTCGTCTACTCTGCCCCAGACAGCAGCAACCACCATGCTCTGAGAGTAGAATACTTTTACATCCCACCCCCAAACCATTTTCACCATCTTCCACAACATTATCAGCTGGGAGGGGTGGGGCCAGTTATGAAAATGCTGAAATTTCTCTTATATGAAAAATGAAGTGGAAGACTAGGACACACAGAATCTGCCTACTCAAGAAGTCACAATTTAACAGTGAAGAGAGAATGGATAACAGTCAGCTGCACATACCTTGAATCACTCCTAATAGTAAAAACCCTATCTTCTTCATGAATGGCTGATCAGAGGAAACATGCCATGAAATGTAGGCTATAAATGGCAACTACCTAGCAAATTGGCCATTTAAAATGGATGGAAATACAAACATTACAAAACTTAACAAGCATATGGTTTGATATTGCCTTTTAATGCACCTTTTTGGAAGAACATGTAGAAAAAGCCTGCCTACAGCTGACCTTGTTAAATGTGTTTCTTTGTATGAATTTGCCCTGAAAAAAGGAAGTCTATGTCTTGTGAAGGAGCGAGTGATATAAAGCAGGCTGAGGGGCATCATGTTCACATCATCACCACAGATACGTGGAGTAGCAGTCAAACGTGTAGAGTACAATGTACAATCCTGCATCCTGCCAAGTCCAGCTCAAAATTATCCATTGTGCAAATGGAAACATGCAGAGCTATGTATAAAGGTTTAGAAAGAGAGCAGGCTGCACTTAATTAGCAGCACTGTAGAATGTGGCTTGTTCCCAAAATCACTGAAAGCTACTACACTCATTGCACAACATGCATGTTAAGGTATCACATTTTTACAGTGAAGTTTGTATATGAAAAGGATATAGATAAGCACATAGATTCAATTTGGTGATCAAGGCTGTCTTTCACAGTAACAAAAATATTTTGACTGAAACAAAATATTATAGAATCATAGGAAAGTAGGGCTAGAAGGGACCTCATAAGGTCATCTGGTCCAGCCCCCTGCTCAGAGCAAGATTGTCCATGACTAACCATCCCAGTCAGTGACTGTCTAACCTGCTCCTAAAAATCTCCACAGCTTAAGATTCCAGAGTTTCCCTAGATAGCCTGATTCAGTGCTTATCCACCCTCATATTAACAGGTGCTGACCATTTGACCAAGGTTTGGGAAAAATCCAGGATTAAAAAGAAATAAAAAGTATGGCTGAGGCTGGGGTTCTTTAGTTGACTGGCACTCTGCAAACTACAACTGAGTGAAGCATGGGGATTAGCAACAATCCATGCATGCCTGGAGAGTCAGCAGCGATACTGGGCATATGCTGCCATTTACCCAGTATCTGTAACTGTTGCAGAGAAAAATCCAAGTGAATGTGAAGAATTAAAGGCCCCCAAATGCCTTTGCAATTTGTAGATTGGAAAACATGAACAACAAAAATGCTTAATCAGAATTTTGTGTCCCTAAAAATAAAGGGAACATGTTGACTCCTTCAGGAATGATAAATGGAAATATAGCTTATGGGTTACAGGATGTCAGAGGTGTAAAATATCTGTAAGATCAAGGGTGACCAAACTGCAGTACACACACCACAAGTGGCAAAGGCAGCCTCTGTATGTGGCACACAGCAGATTAGAGAAGGGACAGGCAGAAGAGCAGCAGACAGGGCAGGAAGCAGAAAGTAGAGCAGCAGATTGGGCAGAGGAGTAACACTCAGGTGCCACGTCCACATGAGTGCAGCCATGCGGTACGTGGTGCTGCAGACCCATCTGCAGGGCCACACACTACACATTCAGGCATTCCCTGGACTGCTACTTTGCAGTACAGGTGGGGGAGGGGGACACTGATAGAGATTTTTGGGGTGGATACTGACAGCTGATTTTTAAGGTCGATACCTATCTGATTTCTGATCTGCATCCCAGCAGCTTGAAGAGCAGTGTCCGGCTGGTAAGTCTGTTGTAGTGGAACGGGCAGGGGAAGGGAAGAAGCATGGAGGGGGGCAAATTAAGGCCCCTGTGGTGAGGGAGGGAGTGGGGTTGGGGCCGAGGTAGGCGCCGCTCAGCTGGGATGGGGTGGAATGTGGGATGGAGCCATGGCTCATCCAGGGGTTGCAGGCGAGCGGGGGAGCTGCTGCAACTGCGCGCACTCCGGGAGGGCACGGGGGGATGTGTCCCAAATCTGCATGGGGTGGGGTGTGGCAGGCTGCTGCTGCAGGCTGGGGCTGGGGCGGTGCTGGGCTGCTTCCCATTGTGGGCTGGGCCAGGCTGTGCTCAGGGCAGGCAGCAGCGGTGCTGCAAGGGGGTGCTACGGAGGCCGGGCTGAAGCCACTCCAAAATTTGCTGTAGCCCCATAGCCCCCAAATTTGCCATAGCCTCCCTAACCCCTCCTCCCAGCACCGCCACCACCCGCCCTGAGTGCAGCCTGGTCCAGCCCCCACTGGGAAGAGCCCAGTGCAGCTCGTCCCAGCCCAGAGGTACCTGCCCTGCCCTGTCCTATGCAGATCTGGGGGCACCCCCCCCCATGCCCTCCAGGGGTGTGTGCAGCAGTGGGAGCTGCCCCCTCCTACCCTATGGCTGGATGAGCCAAAGTTCAGTCCCACCCCAGCCCCACTCTCTTCCTTACCATGGGGGCCTCAATCTGCCTCCCTATGCCCCTTCCCTTCCCCTTTCCCCACAACAGTCTTACCAGCTGGACACAGCTCTCCAAGCTGCTAGGCTGCACTCCTCACTGCCTACATGCTGCACTGCAGGTGTGCACATGCACAGGACATTTATCACCCAAATTATTGCCCACATCAGGCAAAAAAACCCACACAGAAAGCAGCAGGGCAGTGCATGTGATGGCAGCATGTACTATCCAAAACTGGAGCCTGGCTGGCTAGAGCCAAACCTCAGCTGATGGCCAGGCTTCTTGCTATGGCTGTAGCCCTGCAAGGCCTCCAGGCCCACAGGTAAGGCTGCTGGGGCCAGCACAGTTGCTGGTCCCAGCCTCCCCTATCCCACCCAGGGTAACCTGCCATGAGTCAGAGTGCACATGGCACAGTCATTCCCTGGGGACAAGTAGCAGTGGCTCCAGGGAACCAAACAGCTGCACTCACCTGGACATGGAGAGGGAGGGCACAGTGCTACTTTGTGGAACTTCTGCCAAAAAGGTTGGTCTCCACTGTATTACAGCATTGTCACTGATTTCTGAGGGTGGCAATTGATCAGGATCTCCTCAACCTTATCTGGTCTCAGACCTGGACAGGTTGGACAAGTGGGCAGAAAACAACAGGATGCAGTTCAACAAGGAGAAATGCAAAGTGCTGCACCTAGGGAGGAAAAATGTCCAGCACACCTACAGCCTAGGGAATGACCTGCTGGGTGGCACAGAGGTGGAAAGGGATCTTGGAGTCCTAGTGGACTTCAAGATGAACATGAGCCGGCAGTGTGACGAAGCCATCAGAAAAGCCAATGGCACTTTATCGTGCATCAGCAGATGCATGACGAATAGGTCCAGGGAGGTGATACTTCCCCTTTATAGGGCGCTGGTCAGACCTCAGTTGGAGTACTGCGTGCAGTTTTGGGTGCCGCACTTCAAGAGGGATGTGGATAATCTGGAGAGGGTCCACAGAAGGGCCACTAATATGGTTAAGGGCTTGCAGGCCAAGCCCTATGAGGAGAGACTGGGACACCTGGACCTCTTCAGCCTCCGCAAGAGAAGGTTGAGAGGTGACCTTGTGGCTGCCTATAAGTTCATCACGGGGGCACAGAAGGGAATTGGTGAGTATTTATTCACCAAGGCGCCCCCGGGGGTTACAAGAAACAATGGCCACAAGCTAGCAGAGAGCAGATTTAGATTGGACATTAGGAAGAACTTCTTCACAGTTCGAGTGGCCAAGGTCTGGAACGGGCTCCCAAGGGAGGTGGTACTCTCCCCTACCCTGGGGGTCTTCAAGAGGAGGTTAGATGAGTATCTAGCTGGGGTCATCTAGACCCAGCACTCTTTCCTGCCTATGCAGGGGGTCGGACTCGATGATCTATTGAGGTCCCTTCCGATCCTAACATCTATGAATCTATGAATCCAAGTACCCCCTAAGACTAGCCCAGCTATTTTTTGTAGATCAAAGTAAAAGTCCTTCCTATTTCTTCCAACTCCAACTTCCTAACGCCTTCCAACTTAGAGACCTTGGCCTTTTGATCCATCACCCTCCCTGATTTTCCTATGGATCTGACTCAGGAAACTCCCTTCTAGTTCTGTTCCTGAGAGGGGTACTTTGCCTCGTGTTGGACAGAAGTGCAACCCAAAGTTCCAAGCAGCAAACAAACTGCTCCACTTTAATAAAGGCCTTTACTGGGGCAAAGACCAGCCAACCAGGAGTTCTCTGCCCTCTCCAAAGGGTGAAGCAATCCCTTTGTCCTCAATCCAATTCATATACCCCTGAGCACTTCAAAATTACTCCAGCCATTTTTTCTCCAGTGTGCACAGCCAGAAGTCCAAGGTGCTCTCTGTCTTCAGACTCCTTCCAACCAGACACCCTGCTTGCTCATGCTGCCCTGCCCATAGTCATGCTAATCTCCTTCAGCTTCCATAGAGACTCCTGTGTGTCGCCAGCATTCCCATGGAAGCTATTCAACTCACTGGTGATGCAGAAGGTCCCTCTTATCTTAATAGCAGGGTCCTAGCCAGGACTCTATTAACTCTTCTATAAGCTTTACAGGTAAACTGACGCACATTAAAACCACGTGAACGTTTAAAACAGAAATATTACAATGAAATCCATAGTCCATCACATTCATCTAGTCCTACCCCCACTAGCTTCTCACAACTTATTTTTATTGCTTTGTTCTGAAGTGCTTCAAACAAAGGGTCTTCCACTACTTCCTCTGGGAAGCTAATCGTACTGCTAGGATTTACTACAAATTTTTCAGCCCATATCCACTTCCATAATTTCATCCATACTTTTGAATTTTTTAGAAGGGATTTTACCTTCGAATAGCTGAGTGATGCCATCCTCTTGGTCCCTACTTCTTTTAAATATTGCACCTGCCTGCTAGCTAGCTTGGAAATTAGAATGGAAATTTCAAGGGGGAAATTCAGAGTGCTTACATGATTTAGGAGCACAAAACTCTCTGGAAGTCAATCAGGCTTGCTCTCCTAGGTCACGTAAAAGTGAATAGGCCATATGCCATTTGTTTGACTCAATATGGAAGAGGGAAAGGAATATGCTGACTATGATTTAATCTTGCTGTACCTTTTTTGCCTTCCCATGGTTTTCTTCTTTAAAGTTACAACAGTACCATCAATAACAGACAGTTTAGTGCACAGAAGCCAATTTGAGGGTGACTTGTATAGTATTGAACATCTGCTCCTTATTTTATGTATTATTATTAAATATTTATAAAAACCTTGGGACCCAGATTACCTGAATAATGGTTTTGATCAATAGGTAGGAAAATGGCTGAGTGATGTACCTTACATGAGTCTCAGTTTGAAACATCCCAAGAACCTTCGACTCATATTGATTTAAATCGAGTTGAGGCTCTCAGCACTTATGAGTCTCAGCATCACGTTGGACAGAGCCATTACAGCTTTCTTTGTACTAAATCCATAACAGCTATTTATTAGGGTATATATAGTCCGGGATCCTTCTCAGATCCTTTTGCACTTACACTTTCATTTACCTGGCTGCTAGCTACCTTGGAAAATAAATGGATGTTTCAAGGGGGAAATGCAGAAATGCTTATGTGATTTAGGAGCACAAAGCCATCTGTAAACACATGACTTGCTGGCAGTCAAGGTTTGTCATTGGATTGTGGCATGGAGGACCCTTATGAAGACTAGACTTACAGGTCTGCCTTCGTAGATGCAATAAAAACAAGTGAACATACATAAGAGAAAACATTTCCACAAGTTGCATTCAGCGATTATTTTAGGATACTTTGATCAGGTGTCCCTAGTGGTTATGCTTTGTAACTGAAGTTTTATGGACATCTAGATGGCTTAACCCGGCAAAAGAAAGGACATCTTACATCCTGGATGAGCCCCCAAATGTAATCCTCGTGGCAATGCTACTGGCAGCCACATCCACATTTTTGGGGTCCTGGTGTGCCAATAGGTCTTGGTCTACTGTCACTGTTTACAGGCTGGGAGCCACTGCTCAGTGGAGTGCTGTCCTGTAGGCCTCCCTGCATCAGACCACACACTAAATAAATATTTACAATAATTTATTATTTACAATTATAACTGAGTGACAAATTCCATAAATAACAAACAAACTATTTTTAATGAGTTCGATAATAATCTATACTAGCAGATAGAGCAAATACTTACCATATAGAAAAAAAAAAGTTATCAACTTTAATGCTCAGGCAGCTTATAACACTTCATCAGCCAGATCCCCACAGAATCACTCTTCCCACAGCGAAGTCATCCACTGTGGAGAGGCTGCAGTGGAGCCCCAGGGAGCGGTGCTCGCTCTGCTGCGGAAGAGGTGTGGCGATGCCGTCATCTGGACAGAAAGTGGGGGTGCTTGTCAGGAGCTCAGGTGTGACTGCTCTGGACACCAGGGTTTCTTCCCTTTTCCAGTCTTTCCTGGATGCCTGCAATCAATCATACCATTACCCAGACACTTCCCAAGGCAGCTCCCCTGTGTTTGGCACCTGGAGTGCCCCTTCTCAGCTGTACTTCATTGAGCTCTCTGCTGGAGCTCCCACACAGCCACAACTCCCTGCTACTTTCTTTAGCTCTCCCAGAGAACCTCCTCTAGCAACCCCTGTCCCTGATTCCCTCCCAGTGACTCCCTGCACCCAGGGAACTTAAGAGCGGGGAGGGAAACCTGTTTGCACAACCCCTACTCCTTTCGTAAAGGATACCAGGTGATCCTGCTGGGTACTCAGTAGCTTGTGGCTCCCTGCCCTCAGTAGCAGTTCACTCAGCAACAATTTTTCTGCCGGTCTTTCTCTCAGAAGCTATTGCCCTGGCAGCATCCCCCTCAGAAGCAGCCCTTCTCAGCATAGCTTCAGCTACCCTCTCCCCAGCTAGTCTCCCATTTTCCCGGACTTCCCACCTTGGAGTTACAGCTGTACAATCACATGCATGCATTCTGTGTGCACAGCCTGCTGCAGATCCTTGTCCCAGGAGTGCAACACCCTGACTGAGCTTGCAAGCTCTGAGGAAACCCTTCAGCACCTTTGCATGAGTATGTAGGAACAATGTCTTGCATAGCCTCAGTTCAGCAGTCTAGTAAAATGCTCGTATGTAAAAGAACAGAACAGAACTGTCCCCCCCCACCTGTGTAGTAGACATCTGCCAAACCATCCCCATGTAACTATGCTTTAGAGTGGTGAACACCTCCTTTGCTTTTCTTTATGCAACATTACCGTGGGGTGAAAATACCATCAGTGGAAGCTGGAAACAAAAGTTGTTTGGAAAAAAACCCCAAACAAAACATACTTTTCCAGGCCATACTGGATAACTGGTTAAAATGTTTCTGGTGTTTCTCCAACTTGTTTTACAATCTGCTCCATTAGTAAGAGACGTGTTGGTGGAGATCATGACATCATCCCCTCCTCTACCCTCTCTTTGCTATATTCTAAACAAATGAGAGGTTTGAAAATGTACAGACTTTCCCAATGCCTCCTCCTCTGTTGGTTATGATGTATCCTCTAATCTCTACTAAAATCATATAAATCCATCCATGCTTTCAACAATTGTTGCCCAGAACCACAATACATGATGAACGCATGGTAGAAAA